>NC_141686.1:164939036-165464905 GCF_964263255.1 Lissotriton vulgaris | reverse complement strand
GGTCCACCCAGCTGAGAGCACAGGCGTCTATTGAACCCTCCCCTCCTTACTTCCGCCAATATTGAAAGGATATTGGGGGAACTCTGAGTTACACTTTCAATGTATATCTTATAATATGCTTCAAATAAGGTCAAATAAGACGATTGGATCGGAAAACTGCTTTATTAATATTGAATTTAAAATCCCCCAGGAAGCCTCTTTATATTGATGCTAATAATGATCATGGTAACATTTATGTACCGGCTGCTCGGTTAGACTCACTAAGTGGAGAACAGTAATATTCTGTGTACTTCAGTAACGCACTCTTACAATTGCTTTGTATTTTCTCAACAAAATCTAGGTTTTCTTTTTTAAAATCTTCTCTCAGCATGCAAGTAATTTAGCTACATCTAATGTGTATAATGTGTAGCATAGTAACATCTATCTATCTATCATCTATCTATCTATCTATCTATCTATCTATCTATCTATCTATCTATCCATCCATCCTTCCTTTCTTCCATCCATCCACCCACTCCTACCTATCTATCTATCTATCTATCTATCTATCTATCTATCTATCTATCTATCTATCTATCTATCTATCTATCTATCTATCTATCTATCTATCTATCTATCTATCTATCTATCTATCTATCTATCTATCTATCTATCTATCTATCTATCCATCTATCTAACTATCTATCTATCTATCCATCCACCCAGTCAATCAAACCATCCATCCATCCATCCATCCATCCATCCATCCATCCATCCATCCATCTATCTATCCATCTATCTATCTATCTATCTATCTATCTATCTATCTATCTATCTATCTATCTATCTATCTATCTATCCATCCATCCATCCATCCATCCATCCATCCATCCATCCATCCATCCATCCATCCATCCATCCATCCATCCATCTATCTATCTATCTATCTATCTATCTATCTATCTATCTATCTATCTATCTATCTATCTATCTATCTATCTATCTATCTATCTCTCTCCATCCATCCATCCATCCATCCATCCATCCACCCACCCAGTCATCCATCAAACCATCCAGCCATCCGTCCGCCCATCCGTCCGACTGTCTGTCTCCATAAACGGAAATCTGCACAGGAATGTAAATAAACCTTTACAAATTCGTAAACATTTCACATTATTGGACCATGCACAAATGTTTATAGGACTATAAACATACATTTTTAACTAGACACTTTACAAGACTGTCAACAGGATATACATGACTATAAAATATTATTGTACCGTGAAAATAAAGATGTGCGCATGGCAGCGGAAACTGTTGACAGGCTGATGAAGTCGAAGTACTTTACATGCCACACATGAAAAATGCAAAGAAGCTTGGCTTTGTAAAGGGAGGCTCCACAAATGAGATTCTGTGTGTTCGGCTTTTGTGTGTCTGTGCATTTGCTTTTCTGATCGCATGTGCTCGCATCTAAACAACTGTACTTGCACCGCTCAGTAGCCCATGGGAAACCTCACAGTCATTAGGCAGCTCAAGACTTGAGAGGATTTTGGCAATGTGGATAACTTTCTCAAGACCAAAATTATATAAATGAATACAAATATTATTTTTGGTACCAAAGGGCCTGCTCCATGTGTGACACTTTGTCCATAAGTGGGTTTATTCTAGATCCATAATAACACTACTCAAGAAACACGAGTTCACCAACATCATGGCTGCCCTTTAGAGACACATCTGGAACAGGCTGTTCCTACTGAATAATAGGATGGAACTAGTTACCGAACGAATTCTATCACACAGAGAGGACCACGGCGGATGTTGTAATCGCCAGGGAGGTCTAGGCATGCTGTTCTCCGGATGTGCATAGACCGGGGCTGTGTGGCTGGTGAAGAGGTCTAGCTCTTCTTACTGTAACCGTGACCCATGCATATTGTAATATGCAGTACATGTGTATAATGGACGAGTTCAATGGTCGCGCTGAAGGACATCACCGTGATTCAATGAGCTCATTCTTGAAGGACCAATGATGATGCATGCTTCTTGAGTGCACTTATAACCCGCTGTGTAAACTAATGCCCAGCTATCAGCTGTGTCACTGCCTCACATCTTTGCATTACCATCTATGGGATCACGATTTCTCATACTGGTCTGGAATCCTAGAAGTATTTACAATCCTACCTATGAGGATGGGATCTGTTTCTCCTCTTCCTATGAGCTGTCCCACATGGATGTAGTGAGTTCTCTCCTACAGATAGGTCATCACAGACAATGGTGCATGATTTTCCTCCTCCTAAGGGTGCCCCTGACTTTGGTACATGCTTTTCCATCAGCCCACGGTTTCCATTTCTCCTTTCAAGATGGCGTGCTTCAGATGATGGTGCTTATATTCAACCTAATCGACGTTCCACATAATGGATTCTATTTTTCCGTTTCTTATGGCTGTCCCTGATAGTAGTACTTATCCCTTCACTTTATTTCAGATAATGTTACCAGTTTCATTATGTTTACTTTGGTGTTTTAAATGGAGGTACTGTTCCTTCTCTGCCTATGCTTGTCCCCATTGTTAGTACACCTTTCTTCTCTCCATATATGTTGTCTCGTACAATGGTGAGTACTTATCTTATAGGATATTTCTCGTGCTGGTACTTCTTTTTCCTTTTTACATGAGTTTTCCAGATGACAATATGTGTTTCTCCACTTATTATGGCGTGTACCAGAGAATGGTGCATATTTTCCCTATTTTTAAGATATATCCCAGACGATGAGACCTGTTGCTTCTATCTCTGTGTATCAATATCCCATTCAGATTTGTAGATTTTAGAAGATAGCGCCAGTTTATAATGGCATCAGTTTACCTCTCCCTATCGGGTGTTCTACATCTATGTTGAGGTTCTTTTGGTCCAGCAACAATAGAGTGACGAGAAAACGGTCTATTGACATATCGTTAAGATTAGTATAAGTTGTTCTAAAGAAAAATCTACCTGCATGTCTGCCAAAATCTAGATATGTTTATGAACAAAAGAAAAATATATCTGTGAATCACAGAAACTTGCGCCAAGGAGATCCCCCACACCCCAAATGAACATAAGCTGCATAGGCAGAGCCGAGAGATACCATTATAGGTTTTTGATATATAGGGTACAGCGAAGATCATATGATGACTTGAAAAAAGAGGTTCTACAGATGCAGGATCTGAAGTCATAGGAGCATTTGGGGATGGCCTTCAAACAGATACAGAAATGTTACATTTAGCACCCGAGCACCAGTAGATATTCCTGAGTCTTACAGGGCACAGAACGAGCTGGTACATAACGATGGATTTTGGCGATCAGATAACAGGAGGGTAACTAATGTGGGCACTTAAATACGAGATATAAGACTTGCAAAGCAATCCTGTCCCCAACAAGGAGCCAATACTAGGTTTGTCATGCTCTGGAGACATGAACTTTCTTTTTCAGGTCATGAATTGCACAGACTGCAAAAGTGTGTGCCCCTTGCAGCCTATCCACTAGGTAGTTGTAGAGGCTCTAAAATAGCGTGTTACACTATTGCAGCCGGACGTGAACTATAGCCCCAGAAAACAGTACCCAGTTCTTTGAGAAAGAAGGGTAACTAAGGTTTTGACACACATGATATTAAAGAGGCAACCTTTAGTGACTTTTTTATATGATTTCATTAACATTTCAACATCATTCATTATCACTTCAGAAGGAACTTTACATGACTTGTAAATCCAATCGTACAGTATGGGAAACTTCAAATATCAGTAGGTCCAAGCAAGGCATAACATGAAATTGTGCAAAGCAGGAAAGGACATCGAAACACCTCCTTCCCGTTTTAGTAACTTGATGAACTTTTGCCTGGAAAGATGTCTGAATCCCATAGGAAACCTAGATATGTTAACCTTATTTGTGAGAGGTAGATTTTGCCAAAGATAATGGGCATCTCCAGATATCATAAACAGGATCTGAATTTGGTGCTGTAAATGATCAGTTCCCTTTTTGACTTGTTACGGTGAACATACAACTTCTGATTGCAGATGACTTAGATCTGAACGAGGGTGTAAATCTTTTCTGGATCTTATCTAGATCTGGTTTACAGAGCATTGGACTGACAAGAGACTTTGAATTGACTAGGCTGGTCGGATAGTGGGCAAATATAGATATTAAACAATACAGGTGAAAAGATAACCCCTATGAGACACCATAGATAATCTTTTTAGATTCTGAGAAAGAACACAACAGGATAGATGTGCATTGTTTTATCTGACATATTTAGGATTTGCACATATGATAAATTTAAATTCAATGAATCTAAATAGAAATCATGGGTCATCAGTGTTTATCGTGAACACCTGTCTTCAATCAATGTCATAGATGTCTTTTTGTCCTCACCTCAAGAGTTATCATAGATGATGATACCAGTTTTTGTCATTAATGATGGTTACTGTTTCCTCTCCCTATGTGTTGTCTGAAATGATGATGATAGCACCAGTTTCCTACTGCTAGTGCATTGTCATGGATGATTGAACTGTTGTCTCTCTCTTTATGTGATGTCATGGAGGATTATAGTAGAGGGTTCTACTCCTTGTGGGTAGCTATGAAGGATGGTACTGTTTCCTCTATCTATTGGTTGCATTAACTGACAATAGTACAGGTTTTCTACTGCTTGTGGGTTGTCATGGAGATGGTTATAGTTTCCTCTATTTTTTTATGTAGATTATGATAGTACAGGTTTTTTACTGCTTGTGGGTTGTCATGGTTGATTTTACCTGTCTTCCTTTCGGTAGGGGTTGTTGTAAATGGTGATGCTACAGATGTTCTACTCCTAAGGGAAAGGATAGCCATGCATGATGGTTACTGTTTCCTCTACTGATCATCGTGGCTGATAATAGTACAAGTTTTCTACTCCTTATGATTCCTATGGATGACGGTTACACTTTCTTCTCTCTATTGGTTGCCGTATGTGATGATAGAGCAGGGTTTCTACTGCCTGTGGGCTATGATGGTTACAGTTTCCTCTCACTATTGATTGTATTAGATGACGACAACACCGGTTTTGTACTCCTTGTGGTTGTCATAGATGATGATTAAGTTTCCCGTCTATTGATTGTCATATTTTATGACAGTAAACATTTTCCACTCTGTGTGGGTTGTCATGGATGACGGTTACAGGTTTCTGTCTGCAATCGTTGTTGGAGATGATGATAGCACCTTTTTCCTCCCCGTGGGTTGTCATGGATGATTGTGCCTGTGTTCCTCTTCCTAAGGGTTGTCATAGATGATGATCATACCGTTTTTTTGTCTCCTGGGTAGTCTTGGATGATGGTTTGTGTTCATTCTTCCTTTGGGATGTGGTATAATATGGTATCTGCTGTCTTCACCCACTTAATAGTTGCAGAGTATTGTATCTGTTTCTTCTCGCTGTAGTGCCTACCCTTGTTTTAACGGGCATTCCCACAGTGTGTTCCAGACAACAGTGTAGGTTCTTCTTCTTCTGGTGGATCATCTCACGTGGTGGTGCAAGTTCTTTAGTTGTTTATAGGGTCTTTAAAACACCTTCCCATTGTATGGGGTCTGGCCTATGGTACTTATTCCTCTGCTTATTACATACCACAGATGGTGGTATTTGTTTCGCCTCTTCTTGCATGTTGCCACAGATGGTGGTCCATGTTTCCTCTCATACCTTGTGGTGTGGAGCATGGTACCAGTTTCTACGCGTTAGATGGATCATGGCATATAATTGTTCTGGGTACTTCTTTTCCTACGACATTGACCTTGACGCCTGATCCTCTTATTACCAGGGGCAAATTGAACTCTTATCACACAAGTTCTCACAAATTGTGGCATGTTTCTTCTACGTTACTGATGGTGTTTCGCCTTTGGACTTGCATCTTGCGGTGTTGACTGAAGGGGCCAAGCACCAGCAGTCTATGGCAGAGGGTTGTTTCTACCTGAGGGCAAGGGGATGCGACACTGAAGGACTGCTCTAATCCCACGACTTTGTGGTGGTCAAAAGAGGACTGCGACTCAGTGAGTTGTGCTGTTCAATGGCACCATTGTTATAAGGGATAACGTTGAAGGACTTCAATGGTTCAAGTTTTTCTAGAGCAGGAAAGCAGCTCCATTTTATAACAATCAAAAAGAAGCAACCCATTGAGCAATGGAAAAAATAAATCATATGTTTTACGTTTCAATCAAAGTTCTGTTTTCTACCATATATGTTAATAAGGGCAGCAAGTCGGATGTTATTTAAAATCATGAAACAAATGTCTATTTCATTATTGGATGTTCTCTGCTATACCCCAACCCACTGTTGCTGGTTTTCCAGGGACTGTAGATGAAGCCAGCTATTGTATAGTTGTCTAGGCATTGTTTGTGTTAGTGGCAGACATTTCAAATGTTTGTGGGTGATTTTTATATAATACTGAGCCTGCATTCGTTAGTCATTCCTGAGATATGTCGTTTTGACTACTATTATTGTTTTTACTTTAGAATGTATACATCAGTATGTGGATGCAGTCATAAATATGTGTAGGTGATTGATGGTTACTGCTTCAAGATGTTTTGGTGTTGTTTGTATAGGTGTGTTGTGAGGCTTCACCCCTCATCCGTCCTTGTAGGTAGGTATTGGGTGCAGCTGCACGGGTTCAGCCCTTAGTCTTGTTTTAGGGTATTTTAAGTGCATTACCTGTGGTTGTGGCTGGAAGTTCTTGCCTTCAGACTCAGTGATTGGATCTGTTTAGGCCAGGTCATATGTGTGTGTAGGTTTGTGGGTGGGTGGGTTTGCCCTCATTCAAAGTGGTGCAGTAAATATTCTACTCGTTACAGGTTTCAAGGGTTTTTTCATAACTCTTAAAAAAAGGAAGGTGTGTTAAGTCGTGTTCCTTATGTGGTTATGTGCTTGGCCAGGTAAGAGTGCAGCCAATCAGAATTCCACCACTGCGTGTTGGGAGTCTGATAGGAGATTGTGCTGAGCAAGGACAACCAGAGCCCCTGGAGAGATGCTGCCCCTTTAACTTGCACATGTAACTGATTAAATCTCCAGGAGTGAATCATCTTGAATTAACCTCACTCTGTGAACATGCATCATCGATGCCTCTCTTTTTCTCGCCCTGCCTTTTATGTCTTCCTTCACTCTCACACTCTCTCTCTACTCTGTGCCCTGCCCCTCTCTGAGCCACGGCCTCTCCCACGCTTTCTCAGCAGCCAGCATCCACCTCGTCCTGTTTTCACATCTGCCACTATTCCTCCCTCCTCCTCCTCCTCCTCCTCCTCCTCGCTGTTTCCTCTGCTCCCTCCTCTCTTCCTGCGTGTGTCAGCAAATGACAACCGATGAAACACCTGTAACAAACAAGCCACATCACCAAGGCCCACTGCACATTTCAGCAGCATTTAAGGCTGAAAAACAGAGCATTTGCTGAGAAAAGACATTGCTGTTCACAGAGGTCTGTCTTGTGGGCACACTGAGCCCTTCCCTCTCCCTCCCCAGCGGCATCAGTACTCATTTATTTATTTGTGATGTTATCTATTGCTACGCTGTCATTAGGACGAGTCAGGGTGGGGAGCGTTTCAAAGAGAATGGCTGCATTTTATTGAATTAATGATTACAAATACATGCAAGTTGTCAAATAATTTCAGATAGATGCATTATTGGACCAATAATAGTTTGTGCCCTGTCTTGCTTCCAATATCTCTTCTAATATTATAATTAGGGCTCACTGTTTTATGGTATTTAATTTTTTGCCCATTTCCGTCTGTATTCATCTATATGTATTTTTGGGCCATTTTATCTGTATTTATCCATATTTATTTTGTGTATTGTGTATAAATGAAGTTGTCAAACTGTACATTTCCATATCTATTTAACCGATAGAGCCACACTCATACTTTGATGTCTGACATGTTTTAGCTATTTAAGCTGTCAAATATTACATAACAATACATCCACTGGTAAATACTAGCATTTTACCATAAACGTATCTTGACATATGCATATGCCGTTATTTGAAAAACTTTCATCCTGTTTTTTAATTTCCCATGCTGGCCATCTCCTCAGATGCTGGCCTATAATTTATGAAAGACAGCATGGAGAGTCACTCAAAAGAAGCTCAATTTTCTGTATTTATCCACTTGCAAAAATAAATGCAGACAGAAAATACATTTTTTCTCTCTGTATTTATCTATAAAAATCCATAAAAACGGAAAACAGGGAGCCTTAATTATAATTGATTATATTGTGTACACAAAATTCTACACGCTTATATTCTATATGCTTATATACTATGTGCAATATTCTATTGCCTATGTTCGATCTGCTTATATTCTACATGCAATATTCTATTGCTTCTAATATTCAAAGAAGTTGTTTTGTTTCTAATATTGGCAGTGTGTCCCCTCCTCGTTGGTAAGTCATGGATATTTTTGATATCGGGTCATGTTTCGACTTGCCACTAACAGCAGTCGATATAGAGTAAGAGTTATGTCAATTTCCTGTGACGTCTGATCTCGTCTTGAAACTTTGAGGAATAAAGTATTAAGTACATTAAAATGAGAGATATTCTGTTTTGAAAGGGTGTTGGCTGAGGTACATGTTATTTTTTTTCTCTCACCGTCACAAAGTGTTCAGTGGGTACCCCTACACTGAAATTGTGAGTACACGGGGTTAGTCTGACCTTGAGGGTTTTCAATTGACTTGTTAGATTTCGCCTGCACATCGCTTGCGCTGTGCTTGAGAAATCTATTGTTTATAATATAAACTTAAAAGAGACTTACATTCTGCCTCCTCTCTTTTCTGGCTTCTCGTTGGTTCCTGTGCATGCCACTTACCTTTCCTCCATTTCTATTGCATGTAGCACATTTTCCTGCATTTACCAATGATTATTCCCCCCTCTGCTTCTCTTATCTGTGTTCCGCCACAGAGATGCTGTTAAAATCTGCTTTGGTGGAACTATATTTTCATAAAGTTTTGCCTTTTACTCTTGCAGCATATTTATATAACAATTTATCACCCGGAGAGATTAATCACAGGATGTTGTGCTGAGCTGCCGAGACTCGAGCCACATCCTCACCACTTCTGTGTTATCTGTCATGGAGCTCTTTCCTTCTCCTGTACAATGATTGATGCAAACAGCTCTTTATTCATTACATGGGTGAAACCGATGCATTGCCAATGTTTGTTTCTTTATAAAGTCTCTCACTTCCCTCCCCCTCTTCCAGCCCCCCCACGAATCGTACATTTTTGTGCCAGGAATGCAAGAATTCTGTGTGTATAGCTGTATAGGTAATGCAGTTAGCGGGAGGAACAAGAGGTGTTCGTTCTAGTCATTCTCTTGGGGTTGGAGCATGATGTTCCACCAAAATTGTTGCGTATACTTGTTTGTCATCTGCATTGTGGTATATGAGTACCGCTAGTACCGCTAGGCAGAAGAGTTCTTCATTCAAGCTTTCTACATAGAGGTTTAAGAGGGCTGCATCCAGAGTCCATCAGATCGCTGCAAGAACATAAGTGGATTGGAGCATGTGATCTACCCTGACTCTGCCCACGCCATCCTTCAAACCTGGTAACAACAAGGAGGACATGTCCTGGAAGATCCTTCTTCTTTGGCACGGTACTGAGTAGAATCGAGTGGTTAATGGTTCAAGGTCACACAACAATAGGATGCAGCATCCTCCCTCATCAAGAAGGGTACACGTTAGTCTAGTCTTTCAGATTACAATTGACTAAGCTTTCTATGGTCTGCTATATGGAGGGGTGGACAAGTATTGGTCTAAACTTGCTTAAACCTTCAGTATCTGCTTCGAGACAGTAGTTAGAAGAGTTTTGATTTACCCTCTCTTCAGACTGACGAGGAAAGCATCTGTCCATAGGGAGCTGTGTTTAATTTATTTAGAGTCAGTGAGAGGATATGTTTTGTGCTATTGTTCTGGTCAATAAAGCTCGGAGCAGGCTGCATGCATGTACAGAGGGTTGTACATTTACTATGTTTTTCAGTAGTGAGTTTGCTACGGTAGAGCGAGACGCATTCCATTTGTTTGTGAGTTTATTAATTTTGTTCCAGGGCTGATGGGTTTTATTGGTCAAGAACTGTGTGATCATTTTTTCATTTTATATATGAGGTATGGTCATTTGAGAAAACTATTGGGATGTTTTTAACTATCTCAAATAACTTTTTTAGTCTGTGTTTGGCAGCTCAGGTTTGAAGACGTTTTAGTTATATGGCTTCCTGGCTTGTTTTAATGCCAGTGGTCTTTCAGTGGTGTCTTGTCTCAAAGTTCCTTCTCATGTCTTTCTTTCCCTATTCCGTTCTCTAGAGAATCAGTGTACAGATTCTTTTAATTTATTTTCCAGAATTTCAGGGGGCAGTATTCTCTGTTGTTGAGATGTGTACACTGTTGTATTTTTGTTAGCTGATTGAAATCAGGGATTGGATCAAACTGAAAGTGTTGCCACAACAGTTTCTCTTAGTGCCCTGGAGTCAATGGATAGGGCCTCTTGTGATCTTCATGAGAGCTCCTGTATGTGACTAGTTGTTGGCTATTGTGTCCTGCAGTGGCTCTTAGCCGGTTGTATGACGTTACAACGCATACTTTTACAACGCATGCCTTTACAACGCATTTTTCACATCGCAACATCCTTTACAACGCATTCCAATACAACGCATTCCATTACAACGAATTGTCTGAAACTACCTCTACAACGCATTCCATTACAACGCATACTACCTTTACAGCACATACCATTACAATGCATACTATTACATTGCATGTATGGTAAGTATTGGATAGTATAGGGGTAAAAATTACTATTCTAACTCCAGGGGGTGCAACAGTAGGGTAAGTGTTGGATAGTGTAGGGGTAAAAATTACTATTCTAACTCCAGGGGGTGCAACAGTAGGGTAAGTTTTGGATAGTGTAAGGGTACTATGCGTTGTAATGGTATGCGTTGTAATGGTATGCATTGTAATGACTGCGTTGTAATGACATGCGTTGTAATGGTATGCGTTGTAGTGTCATGCGATGTAATGGTTGCATTGTAATGGCATGCGATGTAAGGAATGTTGCGATGTAATGACTGCGTTGTAATGGCAGTGCGTTGTAGGTTGTTTCCCCTCTCAGCCTGTGGTCCGAGGGCCCCTGGTGGTCCGCCAGGCCTTCACAGGGGGCCAGTGACTGTTCCACGAAAGTAAATAATATTACAATTAATAAACTGGAATTAATAAAGTATAAGAAGAAAAATTGAAACTTGATTTTTTATCTTCATTGTGATTGCAAATTAAACAAAATATTTAAATGCTTGGGCATTTGTTTGGTGTACACTCGTTTTTATATTTTTGTGTATTGTTATGAGGATTAAATCATACAAATTGCTTAGGCCGGGGGTCACCACCTTCCAAAGACGACTCAGTCGGGGGCCCCAGATTCCACTAATGATTCAGTGGGGGTCCACAGAAGTGAAAAGATTAAGTACAGCTGGTGTAGGGGATTTGTAGGATGTTGGATCAATTGACCAATTTTGGATCTAAAATAGTAATCAGTGCATCGTTGGAGATTATTAGGTCATGTATAAACTTTTAATCGAAGTCCAACCAAAGTGGATATCACAGTCTTAAACACTGATAGACTTGTACAGAACATCGTGTTACTCAGGTCAAGGGAATGGTCGAATGAGCTTATGTACTAAGGGTAATAGCGGGTAGTGGTTGGGTGACAGAATAAAGCAGTTATTGCAGCCAGTCGTCAGTATTACAATCACTGTCTTCAGAATCCTCCGGAATGGAATCCGCGAGGACGGAGACTCAGCACCCAGAACATCAAGATCAAGAAAGGCCAGAGCTCCATTTAGCACCAGCAGATGCATTCATTCTCCAGGATAGACAGTGTCACTAACACACTAGAATACGGAATCTTGCAGTTCACGAGACAGCATCACAAGGACTTTGTGGTGGACATCTGCGACTTCTATAAATATCCCTTCTCTTTGTGCTGCACTCTTGCCAAACATTTATGGGTGACGAAGCTCAGCTATCATGGAAAGACACAGAGGCTTTCTGGTCCTATCGACTACCAGGGTGAACTCTTTACTTCTTGACTTGGTTACTGGATAATACCTGAACTCTGTGGAATATTGTGAATCATTGCAAAACTGCATCCAAGGGAGAACACTGAGAAACACTGAGGAGCTGGTGATGTAGCAACACCCTCACATATTCATCAAACGAAGATGCTTTGTGTGGAGTAACACCTAGCAGAAGACATGTCAATCACCGTCTGATGGAACATGGCTGACTCACATGCATATACTTTGCGGTTAGCAGGATACGGAGGCGGGTGGGAGGTATCATGTCTGTGCTTTTGAAGGCAGGGCTGTTACAATTTTCCCTCTTTTGCAGATAGATACATACACCCAAAGGACACTGCATTACGCGAGCGAGAGCTGAGGAGAAGAGAAGAACAATATAAAGTATTGATGAACTGAGGGTATCAGGAGAAGACCCAGGAGTACAGAAGCCTTCCCTTATGTCATGTTCTTGTGTGTCCTCCAGTGGGCAGGAAGTAGAGCAGAGTTGACTGGCCATTCAAAAGAGACCTAGCCAGCTGAGAGACTTGTGACAGCATGTGTTTGCTTCTCTCCCTTCCTTTCTCCCCCTTGTCTTTTCCTGTTTACCAGGGGGGTTAGTGGAGATCTGGGAGAGTAATTTGGAGTAATCAGGGGATCTGTGACTTTCCTGTCAAGCTGCCTGAAGAGTTGGAACACAACAGCCCCAGACAAGAGCAAGGCGTAGGAGGACTTGATGTCAAGGAGACTACTTATGAAGAATCTTTCCAAATGTTCAGTCCTTAGCAGGCAGGAGGGTCCGTGAATATTTACTGCAACAAGGGTGTGCGCTACTGGAATGCGGAGAGATAGGCTAACAGTAGTGTTTGGCTAAAGGGAAGAGTGAGGTTTCTTTTGAGTGAAGGCAATAGCCTGGTGGGCGGTGGGAGTCACAGCTCATGCCCCAAGTAGGGAAGGAAGCAGATGGCGACTGCAGAGCTCGTCACACTCTCCAACACTGACTACTTCTTCCGCAGTGTTGGAGAGTATGCAATCTGTAGGAATGAGAGCGAACTCATGTATAATGAAGCACCTAATAGACTCGACAGAAGGATGTTACTGTTGACTGTAAGGAGGCCAGGTGGGTTGGGCAGTTGTTGAGTCATGTTGGGATACTGTCTAGTTTCTCTTTAATAAAGGCCTGTTTATAACTGTTGACTGTAGGGAGGCCGGGTGGGTTGGGCAGTTGTTGAGTCATGTTGGGATACTGTCTAGTTTCTCTTTAATAAAGGCCTGTTTATAACTGTTGACTGTAGGGAGGCCGGGTGGGTTGGGCAGTTGTTGAGTCATGTTGGGATACTGTCTAGTTTCTCTTTAATAAAGGCCTGTTTATAACTGTTGACTGTAGGGAGGCCGGGTGGGTTGGGCAGTTGTTGAGTCATGTTGGGATACTGTCTAGTTTCTCTTTAATAAAGGCCTGTTTATAACTGTTGACTGTAGGGAGGCCGGGTGGGTTGGGCAGTTGTTGAGTCATGTTGGGATACTGTCTAGTTTCTCTTTAATAAAGGCCTGTTTATAACTGTTGACTGTAGGGAGGCCGGGTGGGTTGGGCAGTTGTTGAGTCATGTTGGGATACTGTCTAGTTTCTCTTTAATAAAGGCCAGTTTATAGAGTGTTTCATAAGGGAGGAACACGGGCATTGGGCAATAATGGTGGAACAAGGAAAGTCCCAATGGAAAGAGCACGTATGCCCTTGCACAGGTCTTAGGTGCCTACCTTCCAAGTTGCTACAATAAATTTAGTATAATTGATATAAAATACATCACTAAGTGATTTGGCGCTTGGCTTGGTACTTCAACAACAGACGAACACTATCCTATTTAGTTGTACTCATTTTATCCAATATGGAAAGATGAAAACATGAGTCGGCAAAATCTTTTTCATGCAACACCAACCCTACCAATGAAGGAATGATTTACAGGCACAAAATGCACTAGGCCCACCCCCTCTTTCCTTTCAGTGGCAATCTACCCTCCAAATACAGACCAAATCATTCCACTCCTGCTCCATTGGATGATATGTGCACATCCACTTGACTTCCTCTAGCCAATGTCCACATACATACACTTTTGAAATCCTTCGATAAGCCCTACCAAGCTCGCCGTTTTGCTAAAAGGCCTTCTACCATTGAAAGAACCATCTTGCAGAACACCCTGCTTTACCATCACCAGACAAGTTAAATACAAATGTGCCAGCACCCCTTTAAGTTCACACTGACATGTATCTATTCTTAGCATTTCCTCCAAGAGAATCACCATTGTTGCAAACTTTTTTCATAATCTTAAATCAATTTTTCCGAGTCCAACCCAATTGCAAAGAAAGCTGTCAGGAGCAAGAGACATTCCTTCTTTTCACGAGTCGGTGGAATCCCAAACGTCTGTGTCATTGGCTAAACATTCTGCATAAAAATATCACTTTTGTCCAGCTCCGTCCACCTTCCTCAAAGAGGGAAGGGTCCAGATAAAACATACCTTGCTCTGATGCTGTAAATACTGAATAGCCAATGAGGTAATACACTGAACTTTCAAACAATGTGCAATGCAGAAGGGCCTATGCGAACATCTTATCAAAACAAACCTTCTCAAAACTGCATTCTTAATAAGTTGAAATACTTTGTTGGTCTTTCGGCTTTTTCTGCCGAATGCTACTTTTTGTTCCACCTTTGTACAAATGACCTAACAATGTTTCTACTCAATTCAGTCCTTTGCTCGCAGTTCCCAAGGCTACGACAAATAAGGCTTCAACTTGTCATCCTGCACTGCTTTCTTTGGTACAACTTCTATTTAAGCAGAAAATATCAAAATTAATTATAAGATCTCAGCCATGTATGAAGATGTAAGGAATGTTTCTTCAATGTTGATGCAGGAAGTGCCACTGTGAAACTTAGCTGTGATCAAGGCTGTCTGGGTATGTTATAGTCAGAGTGGCAGAATGATTGCAATCATTCCATCACTCTCACTAAAATATACCCAAACACCTTTGTAGAAACGTTTCGGCTAGCAACAGCCTTGGTCACAGTTAAGTTCAGTTTTTCCTCACTCCAAAATTTGAAGTGACAAAAGTGTATCGCATAGTGGTACTTCCTGCATCAACGTTGAAGAAACACTCCTTACATCTTCATGTGTCTCAAACCTACAATTCATATTGATATGTTTCCAAGGACTCAAATAAATATTTATATATTAATATGGATATTTAAATACACATATGTATATGTACATATATATGATATACATCCATAATCATCCACTCAAGCAGTTTCGCAGCAAAGACAGCCCCCCTCTTCTTTCTCACTTCCTCTCCCCTCTCCTCTTTTATTTTCCCTCCTTCACCTCTGCTCCTCACACCTCTCTCACCCTCACCCACCCCTCCCTCTGCTTCCTAGAATTACTGTTGTACTTGCTCGCTAACCTAAAGTAGGCGGTTGAGTGATTCTTAAAAGCTTGGAATAAACTCTTTGATTTAGTCTAATAAAGATCTCGCTAACATGCCTGCTTTGGGGATTTGGACAGATTGCAGTAATGCAGAGTAAGCCGCGCGCAGCCAGCCCTCAGTGAGACTGTGAGCAGCAGAGCCGTAACCTTGATCCAAAGGCGGATAATCAGAGCCGAGGGGATTACAGCACAGGGAGCTAGCCACTTCACCAGCGAGGACTCATCAGGTCAGCGAGACGGCCACTTTACCAGCGAGGACTCATTAGGTCAGCGAGACGGCCACTTCACCAGCAAGGACTCAACAGGTCAGAGTGATGGCCACTTCACCAGCGAGGACTCATCAGGTCAGCGAGACGGCCACTTTACCAGCGAGGACTCATTAGGTCAGCGAGACGGCCACTTCACCAGCAAGGACTCATCAGGTCAGAGTGATGGCCACTTCACCAGCGAGGACTCATCAGTTCAGGGATACGGCCACTTCACCAGTGAGGACTCAACAGGTCAGCGACACGGCCACTTCACCAGCGAGGACTCATCAGGTCAGGGATACAGCCACTTCACCAGCGAGGACTCATCAGGTCCGAGAGACGGCCACTTCACCAGCGAGGACTCATCAGGTCAGAGATACGGCCCCTTCACCAGCGAGGACTCAGCAGGGCAGGAATACGGCCACTTCACCGCCCAGGACTCATCAGGTCAGAGATACGACCACTTCACCAGCGAGGACTCATCAGGTCCGAGAGACGGCCACTTCACCAGCGAGGACTCATCAGGTCAGAGATAGGGCCACTTCACCAGCGAGGACTCAGCAGGGCAGGGATACGGCCACTTCACCGCCCAGGACTCATCAGGTCAGAGATACGGCCACTTCACCAGCGAGGACTCATCAGGTCCGAGAGACGGCCACTTCACCAGCGAGGACTCATCAGGTCAGAGATAGGGCCACTTCACCAGCGAGGACTCAGCAGGGCAGGGATACGGCCACTTCACCGCCCAGGACTCATCAGGTCAGAGATACGGCCACTTCACCAGCGAGGACTCATCAGGTCAGGGATACGGCCACTTCACCAGCGAGGACTCATCAGGTCAGGGATACGGCCACTCCACCAGCGAGGAGTCATCAGGTCAGCGAGACGGCCACTTAACCAGCAAGGACTCATCAGGTCAGAGTGATGGCCACTGCACCAGCGAGGACTCATCAGTTCTGGGATACGGCCACTTCACCAGTGAGGATTCATCAGGTCAGCGACACGGCCACTTCACCAGCGAGGACTCCTCAGGTCAGCGAGACGGCCACTTTACCAGCGAGGACTCATTAGGTCAGCGAGACGGCCACTTCACCAGCAAGGACTCAACAGGTCAGAGTGATGGCCACTTCACCAGCGAGGACTCATCAGTTCAGGGATACGGCCACTTCACCAGTGAGGACTCAACAGGTCAGCGACACGGCCACTTCACCAGCGAGGACTCATCAGGTCAGGGATACAGCCACTTCACCAGCGAGGACTCATCAGGTCCGAGAGACGGCCCCTTCACCAGCGAGGACTCAGCAGGGCAGGAATACGGCCACTTCACCGCCCAGGACTCATCAGGTCAGAGATACGACCACTTCACCAGCGAGGACTCATCAGGTCCGAGAGACGGCCACTTCACCAGCGAGGACTCATCAGGTCAGAGATAGGGCCACTTCACCAGCGAGGACTCAGCAGGGCAGGGATACGGCCACTTCACCGCCCAGGACTCATCAGGTCAGAGATACGGCCACTTCACCAGCGAGGACTCATCAGGTCCGAGAGACGGCCACTTCACCAGCGAGGACTCATCAGGTCAGAGATAGGGCCACTTCACCAGCGAGGACTCAGCAGGGCAGGGATACGGCCACTTCACCGCCCAGGACTCATCAGGTCAGAGATACGGCCACTTCACCAGCGAGGACTCATCAGGTCAGGGATACGGCCACTTCACCAGCGAGGACTCATCAGGTCAGGGATACGGCCACTCCACCAGCGAGGAGTCATCAGGTCAGCGAGACGGCCACTTAACCAGCAAGGACTCATCAGGTCAGAGTGATGGCCACTGCACCAGCGAGGACTCATCAGTTCTGGGATACGGCCACTTCACCAGTGAGGATTCATCAGGTCAGCGACACGGCCACTTCACCAGCGAGGACTCCTCAGGTCTGAGAGACGGCCACTTCACCAGCGAGGACTCATCAGGTCCAAGAGACGGCCACTTCACCAGCGAGGACTCATCAGGTCAGGGATACAGCCACTTCACCAGCGAGGACTCATCAGGTCCAAGAGACGGCCACTTCACCAGCGAGGACTCATCAGGTCCGAGAGATGGCCACTTCAATTGCGAGGACTCATCAGGTCAGCGAGACGGCCAGTTCAAGGTCAGCGAGATGGCCAGTTCACCAGCGAGGACTCATCAGGTCAGAGAGACGGCCACTTCACAGGAGAGGACTCATCATGTAAAAGAGACATTCACTTCACCAGCGAGGACTCATCAGGTCAGAGAGACAGCCACTTCACCAGCGAGGACTCATCAGGTCAGAGAAACGGAGACTTGACCAGCGAGGACTCATCAGGTCAGAGAGACAGCCACTTGACCAGCCAGGACTCATTAGGTCAGAGAAACAGCCACTTCTCAAGCACGGACTCAACAAGTCAGGGAGACAATCACTTCTCCCGCAAGGACTCATCAGGCAAAAGAGCAAGCAGCTTCACTTTTGGGGACTCATCAGCTTGGAGAGAGTGTCACTTCACCAGCGAGGACTCATCAGGTCAGAGAGCAATTCGCTTTGCCACTGAGGTCTCATCGGGTCAGTGAGACGGCCACTTCACCACTGAGGACTCATCAGGTCAGAGATACGGCCACTTCACCAGCGAGTACTCATCAGGCCAAAGAGCAAGCAGCTTCACTGTTGGGGACTCATCAGCTTGGAGAGAGTGCCACTTCACCAGCAAGGACTCATTAGTTCTGAGAGACGGCCACTACACCAGCAAGGACTCATCAGGTCAGAGATGAATCCACTTCACCGTTGGGACTCATCAGTTTGTAGGGAGTGCCACTTCACCAGCGAGGACTCATCAGGTCAGAAAAAGGCCACTTCACCAGTGAGAACTCCTCAGGTCAGGGAGACGGGCACTTCACCAGCGATGATTCATCAGGTCACAGATCAAGCCGCTTCACTACCGAGGACTCATCAGCTTGGAGAGAGTGCCACTTCGCCAGCAAGAACTCATCAGGTCGGAGAGACAGGCACATCACAACCGAGGACTCATCAGCGTGAGGAGATGGACAGTTGACAACAAGGAATCATCAGCCTGGGAAAAGGCCACTTAACAACCAAGTAAATGATCAGCCTGAAGAGCCAGTGACTCCACACTGGCGACTCATCAGCTCAATCATTTAATCAGATATAATTTATTAGCTTGAGGAGAAGTATTAGTTACCACAGAGGAACTCATCAGCACAGGGAGACAGTCACTTCATGACCAAGCAAGTCTTCAGTTCATGGAGCCAGTCACACCACCAGAGAGGATTCATCGCCTGGTAGAGATGGGCACTTTTCCACCGAGGACTCATCAGTTCAGAGAGCCAGCCACATCGCTACAAGGAGTCGTTAGCTAGGAGAGGCTGCTACTTCACCACTGAGGCCCCTCAGCCAGTGAACCCGCCACTTCACCACTAAGGCCTATTAGTCAGTGAACCGGTCACTTCACCACTGAGGCCCCTCAGTCATAGAACCAGTCACTTCACCACTGAGGCCCCTCAGTCAGTGAACCGGCCACTTCACCACTGAGGTCCCTCAGCCAGCGCAGAGGTCACTTCACCACTGAGGCCCCTCAGTCAGAGAACCGGTCACTTAACCACTGAAGCCCCTCAGTCAGAGAACCGGTCACTTAACCACTGAGGCCCCTCAGTCAGTGAACCGGTCACTTCACTACTGAGCCCCTCAGCCAGTGAACCGCTCACTTCACCACTGAGGCCCCTCAGCCAGTGAACTGGCCACTTCACCATTGAGGCCCCTCAGCCAGTGAACCGGTCACTTCACCACTGAGGCCCCTCAGCCAGTGAACCGGTCACTTCACCACTGAGGCCCCTTAGCCAGTGAACTGGCCACTTCAGCACGGAGGCCCCTCAGCCAGTGAACCGGTTACTTAACCACTGAGGCCCCTCAGTCAGTGAACCGGTCACTTCATCACTGAGGCCCCTCAGCCAGCGCAGAGGTCACTTCACCACTGAGCCCCCGATGCTTTTAACCCACCACGTCCTCCTCCATGCTCTCTGTTCTTTCACCACCCCTCTACTTCAGCCAACATCCTCTCCCTCACTCGTGTCTATGAAGGTATTGGAGCATGCCCGGTTCTAGAGGGTGGGCCGGGTGGGCCAGGCCCACCCAAATATAAGCCTGGCCCACCCAAACAGTAGCCTTGGCCCTCAGTAGTGAGGGCTGAAGGCAGGCGTGCAACGCGCAAGTCGTGTGTGTCAGCCCGGGCCGAGACAGCTTTCCCGGGCGCACACACACAGACAGTTTTAGAGGTTATCGCAGCCCTGCACCCGAGTACTTCACAGGTCTTTGAAGACCATTAACATGTTAACGAGGCTTTGTTTACTTTTTTCACCCCTTCATCTCGGCATGGGGAAAGGTGACAAATCCTTTCTTTGACACTGGTAACCTTTGGTAACCTTTGCCTACTGTCCTGCTGCGTTCTCTCTCTACGCAGCTCAGGCGAAAAGAAATTTAATTATTCTTAGTCACCTTTACTAACCCCTGCAGTGGCTTATCACATCAGGCTGTGACACAAAGTTTGACTAATGGAGTAGGTAAGAGAATGTGTTGCTACATTTTTTTCTTTTTGAAATCTGCACAGGCGCAGCAGGACACATACTTTGTGTGTGCTTCATTTAAACGGTTTTTATCTTGATCATGGCCGGTGCAGGACAACAATAAGACATTACAAAATGCCCAGATAACGCTGGTAATTAATGAACATTCTGGAGAGCAATCAATTGTCTGTTAGTAGTTTTTAAATGCAGATGAACTGTACTGTATCTGGATAGCTCAGTGGGTTACTGTGTTTGTCACAGAGACCCATGTGTTACTTGCAGTTCTGAAGTTACATTCGTATCATAGGACAGTGACCTATGAACAGTCATCTAAGAGCTTCATACAAACATGAATGGTATAGTTAGTACTTCGCATTTTTTGTTTTTTAGTGATATAGTTAGAACTTCCCCGGTCTTCCGTTATTCTAATGTTGCTAAAATGAGTATGTTTGGACAGATATACATTTTTATCAGTAAAGCTGACCCCCATGGAATACTCTTTCAATCCTAAGGTTTTGTTTCCCCAGACCAAACCCTCTTAAAATATCCCACCCACCAGTATGGATGACATGTGATTCATACACCTTGTAATCCTCATTGGTTTATGTGACATTCCCTATAGACTGATTTACATACTTGTATTATTCATTGTCTCTGTATAACGTGTGTGTGGTGTAAAGTACTGACACACACTACACTGATATGAGTAGCACTATACAACAAATGAAATGCATATGAGAGAGGGGCTACGTAAAGATGAGTGGCACAGTTGGAGGGTGGCAGTGAGGGAATTCGAGGAGGAGGTAGTGGGAGGGGCTATGGAGCGATGAGGGGCACTGTTGGAGGGTAGTGGGAGGGGCTATGGAGCGATAAGGGGCACAGTTGGAGGGTGGCAGTGAGGGAATCCGAGGAGGAGGTAGTGGGAGGGGCTATGGAGCGATGAGGGGCACTGTTGGAGGGTGGCAGTGAGGGAGTCCGAGGAGGTCATGAAGGGGAGTTGCTACGGAGAGATGAGGGGCACTTGTGGAGGGTGGCAGTGAGGGAATCCGAGGAAGAGGTCATGGGGTGGAGGGGGAGAGATGAGGGGCACTGGTGGAGGGTGGTAATGAGGGAGTCAGACGATGAGGTCATGAGTGGGAGGGGCTACAGATAGATAAGGGGTACTGGTCTCCAAGGAGGCGGTCATGAGGGGGAGGGGCTATGGGGCTATGAGGAGCACTTGTGGCGTGAGGCAGTGAGGAAATCTGAGGAGGAGGTCAATAGGGGGGTCATGGAGGGATGAGGGGCACTTTCGGAAGGTGGTAGTAAAGGTATTTAAGGAGAAAGATGTTATTGGTGTGGCACCAGATAAGACTTTCGCACCAGCGATAAAGGCGGGCCTATCATGGCCTTTCTGTTTTTGTTTATTTAATTAGCATTCAGGTCATAAGGGCTACTGTGGAACATACTTTAAAGAGTGTGCTAATTACATTTACTGCTATATTCAATGTTTTAAGTTTGAAGGTGAGTTTTCTAATGTTTTTACCGGGCAAAATGAAAGTGGAGCCCAATGGTGCCTGATATGGGGCTGGGGCCCGAGGTCAGCTGTGACATAATGTGCACTGGAGAGGAGTAGTGGATATTCAAGCCTGTAAGGGAGTGTGTTGCAGAGTCTGGGGTCAGGTGGAGATAGTAACGAAGAGGGATTCTCCCTGAAGGCTCGCACAGAGGGAGCCCGAGAAGTGTCACTTGCCTGATACTCCCACCTCAGAAACCTCCTCTTCCCATCAAAGGAACATTACATGGAAAAAACACTTTTTGAGAGTGATAATATTTAGAAAGATATTTGGAAAAGAGTGCGTTTTACAGGGCCTTGCAAGACTAAGAAGAGACAAAGCAGGGCCTTGAAGGAGGCCTGCCCAGAAATATATGCAACAAATCGAGCCCGCAGTGGCCCACCCAAATGCACCCTTGGCCCACCCAAATAAAAATTCCTGGAGCCGGGCCTGTATTGGAGTGCTTTACTTGAGCACCATTTACATTATACAATAGACACTTTCCTTTCGTTTTTTCTATTACACGCATGGGGATTTAGCGATTGGCCCAGGATCACAGGATGAGCCGACGCCGAGACTCAACCCTGGTTTCCTAGCTCCAAGGTCGGCAGCTCTGCCTTTCAACATGCATTACTGTTAAAAGCATACTCCAAAACGATACTAATACAAGCATTGACACTAGATCTTGCATGAGCGCAACCCGATGCTTCTTTGAACAGTCTGATTCTCTGCCGCCTGTGATCTATGAAGTAAATAAGCACTCTTCCTTTCACCAAAATGAGATTCGTGTCAACGAGGGGGTGAGTGAGATTGTGACAGTCTCTGCAAGCTTCTAGTTGGCAATTACAGTCATGACTGAATCAATGAAGAAACGTTTGTATAAGTGCTGGAAAGCACAGAGTTAAAATGGATATAAAAGATAGTTTAACTGTGGATTGCCCTTCTCATTCTCTTGGTCAGATTATTTTAGCGCCATGGAAGGAAGGGTGTCCCCGCACCTCTTGTGATCCCACGAAGAGAGGAGCGTGTTTAAATTGGATTTGAGTGTGCCCGGCGGATGCGGTGAGCCTCGCGGCGGCAGTGAATCTGTTTATTGGGGGAGATTATACGTTTTAACGATTGCTTCCTGGCGTGTTTCCGGTGCCGCTCGCCCTGCCGCCCGTTGGCGGCTAGAGGGATATTTATGGCCCTCTGGCTCTGCCGTACTCTCTGCAGTGCTGTAAATTCAAGCCCCGCGCAATGGTCTCTGGGATGCCTCTCTGCCAGGCGCGCGCCGTTTCCCGAGCAAACCCTCACTCGCCAGTCACGAGCGCTCCTCACAGCGCGCGTGGCGAGCACGTGACTTGCGTGTGGGGCAACGCAAGGAAGGGGCTGAACAACAAGCATCTAGAGGGGCCATCCCCGAGGAGAAGTCTTATGTCAGGCCGACACCTGGGTAACTCTGGAGGGCTGAGGCAGGACCAGTCGCATGTCAGTCAAACATGTGCTTCCTAGAGGCTGATGGACAAAGACTGATGTCTCAGACAGAGGTCTCAATAATTCCAATACACAGCCACGCATCTGAAAGGCTGGTAGAGCTGGTCAAGTCAAGTCAAGTTAGAAATTTGTATAGCGCGCTACTCACCCAGAGGGCCTCAAGGCGCTTAAGGGAAAGGGGATTGTTACTGATCGAATAACCAAGTCTTAAATTGCTTCCTGAATGAGAGATGGTTCTGGGTGAGACCAGGGCTTTAAGTGGGCCGGGTCTCAAGGGGTCGGAGCACCGGCAGTTTTTTAAAGGGGGCATCGGAACGGGTCTCTATCGGGCTCTGTTTTGAGCCCTGGCACAGGCTCTCCGTTTTTTTACCGGACTGCAGTGACAGCAGTTTGCTGTCACTGCAGTCAGAACAAAAGTGCCAGGGCTCAAAACAGCCAGATAGAGACCCTTTTCGAGCCAGCTAGCAGTACATCGATGTGCGCTGCTCACACTGCTCACTTCTCACTAGTGGAGAAGTTACAGCATGACGGAATGCCAGGTGAGCGTTGTGGGGGAAGGGAAATCCTTTAATGAGAGTCATTTTCTTTCTGGATTTCTCTTCTCTTTCTGAAAACGCAAGAGCAGCAACATTGTGGTAGGGTCACCAGGGCTTTAATTGAAAGCTTTTTCAATATTATATGTAACGAGCCATAGTTGCAGCTTATTTATTTTATGCAACTAATAACCATTGACAAAGCCAATAGTCCTTACTTTTTGTAGGTATGATGTTACTTGTCTCACATATCTGGATGCAATGACAGAAACACCAAAATACAAGTCGGGCGGCACACTATGCTAAACACAGATTTTTAGCAAGTGTTTTAAAGCCACGCCCCTAATTGCACTGGACAGACCCCCCAGTTTTTTCATCCCACTTAAAGCCCTGGGTGAGACAGAGGTGTAGGGGAGGGAATTCCAGGTCTTGGCCGCCAGGTAAGAGAAGGATCTTCCTCCCATGGTGGCTTTTCGGATGCGTGGGATCACGGCGAGGGCTAGGTTGGCCGAACGTAGTTGGCGGGTGGGGGTGTAGAAGGATAGGCGATTGTTGAGGTAGCTGAGTCCTAGGTTGTGGAGGGCCTTGTGTGCGTGAGTGAGGAGACGGAACGTGATTCTCTTGCTGATAGGGAGCCAGTGTAGGTCTCTCAGGTGTTCTGATATGTGGTTGTGTCGAGGTATGTCCAGGATGAGTCGGGCGGAGGCGTTTTGAATGCGTTAAAGTCTTTTCTGCAGTTTGGTTGTGGTTCCGGTGTAGAGGGTGTTTCCGTAGTCTAGTCGGCTGGTGACAAGTGCATGGGTGACCATTTCCCTAGTTTCGGTGGGGATCCATCGGAAGATCTTTCGGAGCATGCGTAGGATGTTAAAACATGATGATGAAACAGAGTTGACTTGTTTGGTCATGGATAGGGAGGAGTCTAGGATGAATCCTAAGTTGCGAGCATGGTCCGTTGGTATGGGTGCGCTGCCTAGTGCCGGGGGCCACCATGAGTCGCCCCAGGCAGAGGGGGATGTTCCTAGGATGAGGACTTCCGTCTTGTCCGAGTTTAGTTGTAGGCGGCTGTTCTTCATCCATTCGGCTACGTCTTTCATCCCTTCGTGTAAGTTGGTTTTGGCGGTGGTCGGGTCATTGGTGAGGGAGAGGATCAGTTGAGTGTCATCAGCGTAGGAGATGATGTTTAGGTTGTGTTGGCGTGCGATGGATGCGAGGGGGCTCATGTAGACGTTGAAGAGGGTGGGGCTGAGCGAAGATCCTTGTGGTACGCCGCAGATGACTTCGGTGGCCTTTGATC
This sequence comes from Lissotriton vulgaris, assembly GCF_964263255.1. NCBI lineage: Eukaryota > Metazoa > Chordata > Amphibia > Caudata > Salamandridae > Lissotriton > Lissotriton vulgaris. The sequence continues at coordinate 165,439,721 of NC_141686.1, read as the reverse complement.
TGAAAGGGGGGAGACGGACTCTTTGGGTTCTTCCGGCGAGGAACGATATGATCCAGTCCAATGCCTTATCTTGCAGTCCGACGTTCCTGAGGCGATGTACTAGGGTGTGGTGGCATACCGCGTCGAACGCTACGGAAAGATCCAGGAGGATGAGGGCCACTGTTTCCCGGTTGTCGAGTAGTGCTCGGATGTCATCTGTAGCTGCAATGAGGGCGGTCTCAGTGCTGTGGTTAGCTCGGAATCCGGACTGTGAGGGGTCAAGGGAGCCGTTAGACTCGAGGAAGGTGGCGAGCTGGCTGTTGACGGTCTTCTCGATGACTTTGGCGGGGAACGGGAGGAGCGAGATGTGACGGTAGTTCTTAAGTTCGGTGGGGTCTGCTGTAGGTTTCTTCAGGAGGGCGCTGAGTTCGGCATGCTTCCAGCTTTCCGGGAAGGTAGCGGTGTTGAACGAGCAGTTGATGATATCTCGGAGTTGGGGTGCGATGACGGAGTCGGCCTTATTGAAGATGTGGTGGGGGCATGGGTCGGTTGGAGAACCGGAATGGATGGAGTTCATCATGCGTATGGTTTCTTCGGTGTTGATTGGGGTCCAGGCGCGGAGGGTGGTGGTAAGGGGCTTCCGTTCGAAGGTAGGGGGAGAGGACAGGTCGCTGAAGCTGTTATGTATGTCTGCGATCTTGCTGTGGAAGAACGAGGATAGTGAGTCGCATAAATCTTGAGAGGGAGTGATGTAGTTGCTGCCGGCGCTGGGGTTGTAGAGCTCATTGACTATGTTGAAGAGTTCTTTGCTGTTGTGGGCGTTGTTATCTAGTCGGTTTATAAATGCTGACTTCTTAGTGGTGCGGATCAGCTGGTGGTGTTTGCGGGTGGCGTTCTTGAAGGCGGTCATGTTGTCTGCGGTTGGATTTTTTTCTCCAGATTTTCTCGAGGGTGCGGCAGTTCTTTTTGGAGTTCTTAAGGTCGTCATTGAACCAGGAGGCTCTTTTGCTTTCTGGTTTGATGGGACGGTTTTTCAGGGGTGCTAGTTCGTCAGCGCAGTGGGTGATCCATTGTGCAAGTTTAAAGGCTGCTTGATTTGGGTCCGTAGATGGGTTTTGGTTCAGTGATGTGGTGAGTTGGTCGAGGGTAATTTTGTTCCAGTTTCTGCGGGGAACCTGTCGCGGGTGGTGGTGGGTCGTTGTCTTTCTGAAGCTGAAGTGGACGCAGCTGTGGTCCGTCCAGTGGAGTCCTGTGGTGTGATTAAAGGAGATGTGTTTGCTGGAGGAGAAGATTGGGTCGAGTGTGTGTCCGGCGTAGTGGCTGGGGGTGTTCACCAGCTGTTTGAGTCAGAGATTGGCGAGGTTATCAAGCAGGGTGGTGGTGTTGTTGTCGTTATTATTCTCCAGGTGAAAGTTGAGGTCTCCTAAAAAAATGTAGTTCTCGGAAGGGAGGGTGTGTGGGCTGACAAGGTCGGCGATGTCTTCGCAAAATTGTGTACGAGGTCCAGGGGGTCTATATATGAGGGTGCCTCTGAGTGTTGTCTTGGGGTCAGAGTGTATCTGGAAGTGGAGGTGTTTGGTGTCTCTGAGGGTGTCATCGGAGCAGGTCGAGATGCGGATGGTGTTCTTGTGGACTCCTCCTGTTTTGTTGATGCGGTCTCTTCGGATGATCTTGTATCCGTCCGGGATGGCTATGGCGATGTCGGGTGCAGATGAAGCGTTCATCCAGGTTTCCGCGAGGAAGGCGACGTCTGGAGTTGTGATGTCAAGTAGGTTCCATAGTTCTATGGGGTGTCTGTGAACCGAACGGGTGTTTAGCAGGACGCACTTCAGGTGGTTGTTGTTGGAGCTCTGTTTGGTGTTTGTGGTTGTAGTGTGGGTTCTGATGCAGCAGAACTTGCAGGATTGGCAGGTGAATGGTCCACGGGTACAGCCTGGGGCAGCTCGGTGGCAGTCGGGGAGTCTGCCAGTGTTGAGGGCAGTGAGGGTTGCGGAGTCCTATGTTCTGCGGGGGGGATGGTCATTACGGGGGCCAGGGGCTCTGGCGCTGGGCACGGTCCAGGCGCGGACGGGTGTAGATGGGCTTACCTTTGGCGCGCCTTCGGCGCGCCTGTTGCGCGTGAACTCTGCGCGTTTGCCACTCAGCGATAAGTGGAGAATGGAGGGGGCGGAGCGAGGGAGGAGCAGCTGGGAGGCGGGAGCGGGGTGGCGAGTGGGGAGTGGAGGAGCGGTGATGCAGGAGGGAACGGGGGTTGGGCAGAGCGGGGGCAGGGAGCGGGGTGGAGGGGCGCAGGGCACAACAACAAGAATGCTAAAACAGAAAACGAAACTGGAGAGGCACAGCGGCCAGCGGTGGCGGCAGCAATCAGGGGGCACAGCAGTAACAATATCGAGCAAAAACGAAACAGGCACAACAATTACGATTCTGGGCAATGATTAAAAAATACACTATGATGCACAAGACCGAGCAAAAACGGAACAGGCACAACAATTACGATACTGGGCGAAAATTAAAAATAAATATACACAATGATGCACAAGACCAGATCGTTGGCGAGCTCAGGGGCACAGCAGCTCAGGGGCACACCAGAGGCACAGCGGGCAGCGAAGGCGGCAACACTCGGGGGTCAGGCACGAGGCGGGTGGAGGCAGGTGCATCTGGTGGTTGAAAGTGCTTTAGAAAAACAGAGCTGCCAAATGTTCAGTTGTGTGATGTTTATATGTTTTTAGGGTGCTGATATGTGAAATGTCAGTGTTGAATGTGAGACACCTTACACCGGGCACTTATCCTGCAAAATGAGCACTTTTTTACCTATTACTACCTCACGTGCAATACAATGCTCTAGAAATGGCCTTAAAACAGCAGCAATGCTAGTGAAGCACTTATAAAAAGTCACTTACCTACGTCCCTCTTCTAACATTCGTTGTCCATCTTGTAATCTGGGAGTTTTTAGACCCTTTTTATGTTATACTGGGAAACGTCAAAAGAGCACTCGGCGTGCAAAGAAACCGAAGAAGGGCATGTGAGTACATCCGTGTTTATATGGGAGAGTGGCACGGATAGAAACCATGGAGAAAACGTAACTTTAGAAACACGTTTCATTGAATAATGCTTGTAAGGAGGGAGGTTATTACATAGAGTGGCTGGACTCCAATCAGAGAGCACCATCTTTAAACCCTTAATTCAACCAGTTAAATTTAGTGGGCAGTCTGACCTTCGTAAAAGTGCACCTATATGTCGGAGAGTGCAAATTGTTTTTGGCCAAAAAGCCGTACAGGCCATATCTGTCAGTCGCATAAGAGAACACCTCCTGGCAAGCGACGTCATGGGGTTACCAGACCTCCCTCTGACACACGATGCACTGCAAAGAAAGATTCGCATTGGATCATGACTGAACTAATTACGTATGTGCATTTGTTTCTAGTTATTTAAAATGTGATAAGGAGCAGGTTGGACCTGCAGGCAGTGATGATTCATACTCCTGCTGTGAAAGTAATATTCTGTTCTCAACCTTATCTGACCCACACATTAGTGCTTGTATGACTCACTTTCAATGCTAGGAGATGAATCTCTGGCTGGTGGCTGCACAATAATATTGCTGTATCAAAAAAAGCTGAGATGCTCTCCTGCACATTTGCAAAAAGTAGTTTTATCATATGAGACATCGTCAGACAGTCATAACTGTGCTTAGCCAATACTGCGTTGCATTCTGGGACTTGCAGTTTTAATGGACTATTGGCTAGAGCGTCAGAACTCGCCGAAGATGTTGCACATGACATCTCAGACAATATAAATTAAATGTTCCTTTAGTTTACAAACAAGCAGCAGGTGGTATTTGGTGAGGGGTGGGGACCGGGCGCAGCATGTACAGTTTTAATATGGGGCTGCTCTTAAAAATCACCAGTTTAAAAGAATGACAGCGTTTGTGACCAAAAAAGCCAGCGGACATGGAATGCATTCTCCGTTATTGGCAGTCCGCTCATTGTAGACTCACCCTCACCAGCCAGTTTATTTGTAAGTGTCGCTAATTCCATCCATACAGGGCTGCAATACACTTCCAGGGCCTGCATGTAGGTTCCCTGGAAATACAGACCCTGTTCTGAACACCACAGAGCTCCAGAACACTTTTAAAGGGCCTTGTGGACAAAGCATGCCATGGGCTATGCTCGCCACAGACATGCCACCCTGAGACTTCTGCAAGACCAAGGTAAAACGACAAGTCAAAACAGCTTCAATGAGGCATGGGAAAAGGCTCTGGTTTATTTTTAAATAAAGAACAGAGAACAGGTTACCGAAAGCGTCGTAATCTCTGCGCAACAGGACAAAACGCAGAATTACGTGAGAAGGGGAAATAAAAGAAAACGAGGCTGTAAATAACAACATGTCAGGTTCCTTGTGAGCCATTCACACTGAGAAGAGGAAGAGGGCTCGTGTGCACACTGTGACATAAAGCATAATTTCAGAGGTTTGCAGAATGAGATGCATATATGAATGATAGCAGAGTCAGGCAGCTGCATTAAAGGCTCTGTAACGGGCTGTGGTTTGCTGAGCTGCCACTGTTGGGAACTTTCTGCTGAGTGTGTCTCGCTGAGCGACCACTAGACTTCTACATGCTGGAAGTGACTTTTAAGAGCTCTGAGACATCAGGAGGTCGATGCCCTCATGCCAAGGTGAGAGTGTAATGGGCACAGCCATCACCTGGCGTCAATATCAGGTCAGCTAGTGTCCTAAATTAAGATTTCGAGCAAAGAGGGTCAGCTTTTGCTGTGCTTATGAAGTTTAAGGTAAAGTGACACTCCCAGAAGCAGTGAACAAGGGTGATGACCCTGGGGTGGCATCTCTTCTGCCCACTCTGGGGGCTTATGCAGAAGGTACTCTGGACCAGAAAAGCTGGGTCAAGTTACAAGGGTCAGAGTCTGACATACATTTATTTTCTAAACACCTCAAAGAAACAGGCAACAACGAAAAATGTGATCGTGCATTTTTTCTGGCGTACTTTGTTGGTCACTAACTGGATGCCTTTTAATATATTTTATAGTGTTAATGCACATGCTGCAGAGTTGTTTGTGTTTCCAACAAGTTTCAGGCTAAAATATTGGTAAGATAATGCTGATGATAAATGCACTTGCTGGATAGAGCCATGGGCAGTCTAGTCGCAAGTTTGACTCATCATAAAACATCACGGAGGCTTAAAGCTTCAAAGCACGACATGTAACATGCAGCTCACATATCTGCATTTTTTTGGTGCTAGCCTAATTGATGATTTCTTTTGTTGTGGAGATGCTTGTGTTATTTGCCAGTCAGAAGTTGCAGTCCTTGTGACATAGCTCAGTGAGTTATGAACCTCTGTAAAGGATTTGCATGCAAACGTCTAGGCATAATTTTGAAACGTACTATTTTTTCTGGATCTTTTGTTATTAAAAGTTTGTTAAAAAGAATTCCCATGGGTAGTTGTAAATGCTTATTAATAAGTACTATGTTATTGGTTATCAGTACTATTCATTGACAGACATAACTGACATTCCTATAGGGCATGCAGAGGCTTTGGATAGGTTAAAACCTGCTTCCATCTTGTAGTTTATTTCTTAAGAACTTGTGAAATAGCAAGTGGTGTGTCTTTATTTTCTTCTTTGGCATTGGTACTAAGGTGTTAAGCTTAGCTAGCTCTCAGCCAGAGTGGAACTCAAACAAAAGGAGCGGTGATGACCCTTTAAGTGAGTCTTTTGTGTTGAGCTCAGGCGCTAAAATGGGCTGGTACTCACAGCTGCTGTGTACCTGTAGTCAAAAGAGAGATTGCAAGCACTTCTCAGGAAGTAAACAGCTACTCTGGGCTTGACAGTGCCTGTACTTTCACATTCCCATTTCAAGCGCTGGGTGGGCCAAGTTGAAAGTGAACATAAGAGGCCTTCCTCGCGCCTCGTGTCACTGCTCAGTGCACAAAGAGATCATCATAAAGTCAACACATTTCACTGGTGCTGACCCGGATTTGGCTCGATTGTAACGACTGCTGGAGCCGGATCCGGCTAGACTTCCCACTTTTTCAGCTCTGCTCAGATGTGCAAAAGGCCAGATATCGGTTCAGAACTCACTGGTATTGACACAGCACAGAATCCCAAGGGTCAGGCACAATGTTCCTCCAGACATGGACAAAACAAGGAATCCTTAACTTCAGGCCAGACACTGAGAACACCCATCAAAGGACTCAGCACTTACTTTAGTAGCTGAGGCTTGGGCGTTGTAAGAGAAAAACACCTGCAAAAGCATATAAAATGCCAAAACTCATGTCCAGATACCAAGATGCCCCAAACACCATGGACCCGGAGCTTTCAAAACTGAGATTCAGGTATCAAAGCCAGAGGATATCCACACCTCCACAAAGCAGTGTAGGCTCATTAAGTGCTGAAAAACATATAAGCAAAGGGGTCCAAAGTTTTCTTAGGAGGCCCCACCAGCACTACCAAACCCCTCAGTTGCCGATCCCAAAGCTGCCTAGTCTTGATTCCATCACAAGTCTCTTTCTTCTCCCACCACAGGCTTCACTTCCTGTCTGAATATCTATCTCACTCTTGTGGGTTCTCCATCAACACCGCTTCCTCAATTTATCACTTTTTCATACCTTTCTCTTCCTCTTCCTTCCTCTTTTTTCTGAGTCTCTCTATCTCGCTTCCTCTCTCTCTCTTTTTTTTCCTGGGTAAGAGTCAAAGGACAAATAAGTCCTGGTCTTCATAAAAAGAGTGCCAGTGCCCTCCAGCTGCAATTACCGGCACAAATTAAGCACTGCCTCCCGCACATGGCAGGATATTAATACGACCCCACAGCACCACACAACGCTGCATCAGCAAGCAGGGCACTCCGGAGAGGCGCGAGTTCATCCTGTAGCCTATGATTCTCATTAGTTTATTGAATAGTTCCCGGCAACACTACGAAGCAGGCTTTTTTTATTAGGACAAAAAGCAAACTATAAACGTGATTTAATGTGGTTAAACGACTACTTTATAATGATTCAGGGAGCGTCGGCACCCCAAGAGGGGGGATTGCCTGAAGCTTGTGTGCAGTGGTCCCCTTACCCTGGTAATGAAGAAATTAGGGATACCGATCTGGCTGCAGGAAAGAAAGGGTCACGGGGAGCTATTCAACGACAACTGGCCTATGCATTGTTTTTCTAAACAAACTAACCCCAAAGAAATGGTCAAAATGGAAAAAAGAGACAGTAAAACTAGCCTGTCTATTTAATTAGGAACACATAGACTGCATTTTAAAAGGGCTAACTAGGTTAAGGCACCTGCTGTAGAGGGGCATGTTGCTGGGGATAATACTGTATACTTCAAAGGCAGGAGGTTAATGGCCGTATTTGAAAAATCCATGTACAATATCTGTCCAATAATGCAATAGCGCTAAGAGTTGCTGCTTTCCTGGCACAGAATTACATGTAACGTTAGATCACAGATTTTCTTTTTATATATAAGGTAGCTCTGTGGGTTATCAACCATTTCCATTTTATGTAAAATAGCTCAGTGCGTCAATGCGTTTGTTGCAGAGATTCTTGTTGAACCTGCAAGTGGTGATTAAAAGTAGGTAAAAGACATCCAGCCTGCTTGTCATCACTATAGGCTTTGAAGCTATAGACCAGGGTTCTCCAAAGTTGGTCCTGGCGGGCCGGATCCATGCTGGATTTTTAAGATAACTACATTTATCTAACTGGGGATATGCTAAAAATCTGGCATGGATCCGGCCCTCCTGGACCGACTTTGGAGAACCCTGCTATAGTCTAATAAATTAAAGGATGGGCTTTGTCACCATTGTACTGCAGTGTTTGCCATCTTATATTACATGTAGATTTTATACCAAACCCCTGCCTGTGACCTGTGGAGTCACTGAAGGCCACGCCCTCTTTTCAGTAACCGTCAGCTTTGCAACAAAACCCAAACAGTCCTTTCAGCAGAGTTCAGGCACATCTCTGACAACAACTAACAACCAACAATGAACCCCAATGACTCTACTCCACATCTTGTAGATAGCGCCAAACCATCAGGATGCAGTGCTTACCTTGAGCCAGTGGTTGCAGACAGGCCCCACCAACACCCTTTTTTGGGGACCAGGACCTATTTTTCATTAACAGACTTTGTCCCAGAGCAAGAGAGTGTAAAGCAGCAAAGGTTGAAAGAAGGACAAAGAAAAAGACGGAAAAACACTGACAAAGGGGAAATCATCAATGAAAATCCCACCAGAATGGGATAAAAGGTCAGGAAACGTATGGTAGTAAATGAAAGAGGCATGAGGGGAAATCAAGACTAGGCGGCCTTGGTATTCAGCAACCTAGACATTCAGCTTCGGGGGAAAAACTTTGGGCACAGGCACTTATTGTTTCACAAATTAAGCACTGCCAGGATTCCATATCTACATGCACCACTACTTCAGAATACACATCCTCCAAAAAACAGACTCTCTGTCACCAACGAGCCATGCTATGCAATATGAAAAACCTTTTACTGAGTTAGACTTCAGAAAAGTTGTACAAGCCCTGGTCCTTTCCCTCCTCAGTAGATGAAATGAAATGAAAAAAATATTTCTAAAGCGCACTGCGGCCAAGCGGCTTCCTGGCGCTAGGGGCAAATCAGTATAAACAGAGGATCCCAAAGAATTTAACCGGGGAAGGCCTGAAGGAAAAGAAAAGTTTTGAGGGCTTTACGAAAGTGGGAAAAAATAGGGATAGAACGAATAGAAAGAGGGAGATTGTTCCAGATCTGAGGGGCCCGCACGGAGAATCGGGTGCCCCCAGTGCGGGATTTGCGAAAGCGTGGGACGTGAAGAAGGGAAAGGGAAGAAGAGCGAAGAGAGCGGCTGGGGGCATGGGAAGAGATTAAAGAATTAATGAAAAGCGGGGCAGAGCGAGAGTGCGCCCGAAAGGCCAAACAGGCAAGTTTGAACTGGGACCTAAGGTGAACCGGAAGCCAATGGAGGGTCTTAAGGGCCGGGGAGATGTGGGCAGATTTAGGAAGACGAAGGATGAGGCGGGCCGCCTGGTTTTGGATGGCTTGGAGACGGCGAGTCTCGTAGGCAGGAATGCCTACGTACAAGCTGTTTCCATCACAGAATTGCACCTGAAACCATGAAGCGTGTTCTTCATGTGGTCATCTGGCTGATCAAAAGACCTAGGAAGTTAGATGCATTCTTAGCTGTCCTTAGAGCCAAGAGACCCAGTGGGGTAGTAGTGGGGCATTATATAAACGCTGTTAATCATTCAGGTACTCACTCTCAGAGAACTCTCCCTTCCGCCTCTACCTACTCACATCACCATTATGTTCTGCTGTATCACACACAGAGCTACAAACCTAAGAGCACCACCATCTCTGCACAGGTTTGGTGAACATTGCATCACCTTCAACAGCAACATGATCTGGCTTGGCAGAGAAAGGACAAGAAAAGACACCAGAACTTCTGCTAAGGTCCTGGAACCTGGAACAGCTCACCAGCCAGACCCAGCAAAAGCAAACCCCATCATCCCTGTCCTTAGGAAACAACTGAAGACTCTTCACCTGATGCAGCATCTCACCCATGCAGGGCCATCGCAAGTGGGGTACAGGGGGCATTATATCACAGGACCCACACTCCCTAGGGTCCTGCTCCCATTCAGCAATATTTATCTGTAGACTTGTAATCGCAAGCACACTTTCTGCCTTCATTGACATTGAGGCAGTATGTGTGGACAGATTACTAGATGGAACTAGATGCCACGTTTATTCTTTGTATGAGGTACATCTTTTTAATATTTAGAAAAGAGTGCTGCTTATCACATTTGGCCAAAATGGAAGAAGCGCCAAATTATGCAGCAGGGTTAAGTAAATTATGCTGCAAGGAAAGGCAAATTATGTGGAATAATGTGGCACCTTTTGTAATAGTATTACTTCATTATTGTGACATTTTTAAACTTGGTGACACTGCCTGGGCATTGATTGCACCTCATTAGTACCAATTTAGCACCCAAAGTTAGCAATAAGCAACAGAAAGGTGACCACTCCAGCTTTGCACAGGGCCTTCTACCATGCAGCAACACGTGTGCAAAAAAAGCTTTTTTTGTTAAAATCTGCAGATTATGCGGCAAATGATTAATTAAGTGGCAAATGTGGCAAATCTGTAATTATGTGCAAATCGCCGTACAATCGTCCTGAATCTCCTCTTTGGCCTCAGTAGTATGAAGCAGCCATTGCCAGGCAGCCTCTCACATGCCGCCTGTGTGATTAAGCATGAATATTGCATACACCTCTTGCATAATTGGCCAGAGTGTCCTTCCCTGAAGTAGGGCCTTTAACGATGCTCATTAGTTACACTTGTGGTTCACATTAAAAGTCTGAGAGTGAATCCATTTCCTGCCACCTCGCGGCCCTGAGTGTTCTTCGTAGATTGCGCCGGCTCCTGTCTTTCTTCGACTGCTCCCATTCCGCTCTTTCTTCTTCCATTAGTTAGTGCTCCTTTTAGGTCTTGCTGAAGAGAGCATGGGGACTCTCAGAGGCCGTGCTAATACGGTTGATTAACAAGGGCTGATGTGATTGAAGCCCGCGGCAGGGACTGAACATGACCAGCCATGCTGATGACATGTTTGACCTTGGGGTAGTGCATGGATTTTCCCTGTGTTTTCCCCTTAAATAGCTGTGACTAATGATAAGCTGTGATCATTGCAGGGTTAGGAATGTCAGTCTCTTCTTCACACTCAAACTTTCAAACATTTTCTTTCTCAAAACACAGTTTTTCACTATAAACAGTGGTGTCCAACGCTGTTCCAGGATGGCTACCGATAGGTAAAATGTCGAGGCTACCTAGATAAGATGCTATTTACATAAAATTAGTCTCAATTTACCTGATTTACATATTTAAATGTTTTATTGAAATTATTGCACAGATCCGTCCTTCTTGAACCTACACTGGACACCCATGCACAATAACAAGCCAGAACTATTGACCTTGTCTGTAGCTGTTTCAGTTTTCAGAGGTTAGCTGCTCGTGTAACTGCTTCACCAAAAATCTGGGTATACATTATATTAACCTTTGAGTACATTGCAGAGAGAATGGAAGTTCTTTCATTCTTTTGCTCAATGCTGAGCCATTTACAAAGGTCCCTTTTGTGATCTTTCGACAGCTTTAATCGTGGGTGACAGGCAGCATTGTAATCAGTGCTTAAACACATACTGAAAATGGGCTTTGGGTGACTTTCTTGTCCATAATATCCCTGATACTGATTCAATGGCTTTCCTCGATATTTTGGTGTTTGTCGCACTGTTGGAGCATTTCTGGTTACCAGGCCTTTGATCCGCTGAGTTGTTTCCTGATGTTGTGAATCTATTTTCCCCCTAATATTCTGCATCAGGAATTTCACTTTTTGCATTCAATGAGAGTGCAAAGCCATTCTGTGATCCCTACTCTTACCCTGTGCCTTGCTTTCCACCTCCGCCCGGCTCTTTCTCTTGTGGCTCGCTTGCTCTCCTGCTCTTTGTCCCCCCACCTTCTGCTTTGTGGGGGCATATTGAGGACCTCCGACCATTTTTTTTAAAATTCTGAGCCCAGACTCCTTGCTGCACATAACGTGTAAAGCACACGTTCAACCGGAGGTATCTTGGCGCTCAGTAACAGATGTTTATTGTTACCCAACTGAATGGTGTTCATTTTATTGACCTCAGTTGGATGAAAGGCTGAGTGGAGCCGCCGGGGTTTGAACCTGTTAGCATGAGGTCAAACACAGGCCCCTGCAGAGGACGCATTAGTCTATTGAGCCACCAGACCTGGCAACAAACATGGCCACCCATAGCTGTCAACTGCAATGCCGGTATGAGCTTTATAAAGCCAACTGTCTTCTAAAAATTCAATCCTACTCAGCAACTATGGTGAAATTCTATTTTTTGCATTATTTGTTATAGTTACACTGTTCCAATACGACGGTTATGTTTTACATAGCTGCAACGTGCCAGCGATCTTGGAATAAAAAAATTATGGCAATAGGAAAAATAAAATTCCAAGGAAGACCCCACATCACATTATGGTCGTCATGACACAAATTGTTAGCCATTTTGGAATTGCATTTTTTTCTTTTTAGGGTAGTTATACTGTTCCAAGATGCCCACCACTATACAAAGTGACACACAATGGCTGCCATCTTGGAATAGTATAACTATATTAAACAATATAAAAAAACAGAAGTCCAAGATGGCCACCTGAATGTATCGGCATTGTTGGTGCTTGCACCACACAAGTATTGGCACAGCTAATGCCAGCACTTGCAAAGCTGAACCCATTGGCATTGACAATGCTTGTTGTCATTATTCTCACCTCCATGGGGTTTTGCAGTTCTTATCATTAGTTATCAGGTGGTTGTATCAAGGAATTTCCCCAAGAACATTGGAAACCTACTTTATCAAAAGAAAACCTGTTGAGGCTAACTTCTGGCAGGGTGCATTGATGGTAGGCGATGGATTATTCCGCCCATGACAGTAGTCATTCTAGATATGTTCATCTGATGCATCGCTATTCATCCCAGAGGTGTTTTACTTTCATGTAGCACTCTTCATTTTAGATGTGTTTGTCCCACCCAGCAACATTTATCATGACTTGGGTCACAGATGGTGGTCGATTTCTTGAGGCCCCACTCCCTATAAGGGGTTGTAGATGCTGGAAAGGACTGTGAATCTAATGCTTGTTTCACCAGGTGCCAGTGGCATTCTTGAAGTTCTGGAATTATTTATTCAAACATGTTTAGATTTAGGCAGCCTCTAGTCACTTGGATCCGAAGCATCTTGCGTTTACAAATGTCCTTCTTTAGGGCCCGATGATTTAGACTCATCTTAATGAACCGATTTCCCATTGGCTCACTACAATCCAGCTCTGGATGTTCTAGGATCTCCTCCACCAGGACTCTAGCGAAACTGAGATAGTCTCTGTCCGGTTCCATCCCCTCACACGTCTTTCTCCATTTGATATTCACTTTGCGTCAGTGCTCCTTCAATCCCTGCTGGTGGCACTGTCCACCCCTGAGCTGGTGGCTTAGTGGACTATTGCGTCCACTGCAGGGCCCTGTGTTTGACCTCAGGGTCACAGGTCCAAAATCCCGGTGGGTCAACTCAGCCTTTCATCCTTCTGGGGTCAATAAAATGAGTACCACTCAGTAGGGTAACAATAAACATCTGTTGTTCAGCGTCAAGATACCCATTGCGCTGAACGTGTGCTTTATAAATACATATGTTATGTTATTTTAACATTTAAGCAAGTGAAAAATCCTGTCCTTTCCAACTTTTCACACTGTCCAAAATTCTAAATGCTCTCTTTTCACAAAATACTACTCTTCCGGTCTGGACTTTGTTATCCCTGCCAGCCCCCCTCCACTTTAAACCACTTTTAACTCTGCAGTTCGTGTTCTCTTTAACTCCCGCCCACTCAAGCCTTCCAGCCTTTCTTAAATGTTACTCTCTTTGTAAGTGTTCTTGGCCTTGCTCTTACCATTGCCCCCTATTTGATCTGGATTTGTACTTCTTCTTGGAATCCTCACCTCACTTCACTTCCCCGTTCTTGCTCAGTCCTCCTCACCCTCCCTGCGATGCACTATAGTTTCATTCTTCCACCCTTCTTGCTCATAAGCACTAAAATGCTTTTCCCACATTTATACAATCTCTACTGAGACTTTCTCTGCGTTTTCTCCTCAAGTAATTTAGGCAATCGTATCTAGTCTGTTACCTTAGTTGTGTTTATAGTTATACTTGTTGACTGCATAATTTGTTGGTGTAAAGAGCTATATATATCAGCTGCGGCCCGTGCAGGTAAGGGTGGTGGGCCGGGAGAGGGGGGATTTCGACGGACGATGACGAGGGAAAATTAAATAAATAATTAATTTTCCCTTGTCATCGTCTGTTGAAATTTCCCCTTAACCGGCCCCATGGTCCCACTGCTCTGACCTGCACGGGCCGCGGCTGGAAATGAAATCACTGTTGCTTGGACTGAACAAGCATTGCCAAAGCTAATTCTGACACTTGCTAAGCTGAACCCATTGGTGTTGCCAGTGCTTGTTGTTATTATTGTTCCCTCCATGAGATTTCCCAGTTTCCCTTGCAAGTGGCTGCATTAAGGAAAACATTACTACATACAAATAAACCCAATACCATTAATTGAACATTCACTTAACATTATTTAGTCTTCCACATTAAAACCCTCATTTTTAACAATCATAAACATTTGTAAAAATACAAATGTAATTAATTTTCCATTTTGCAGGGTTACAATATCTTTCCTTATATAAAAAACCTCTAAAATGTAATTTTTTGAGCCAAGAAAACAAAAAGTGTAATTGTGTTATTATCATCACTTTGAATTCTTTCTGTAAGACACAAGTCCCGAACTAAAGATATTTAATGACCATGGGAACATAAAGAAATAGATGTGCGTCTAGCTTGCCCTTTTTAGATGCCAGTCCAGCATGGGCTACACATCACCTCTAGAGGATTTTAAGGTAAGCATGGATACACGTTGTGCTCCAGAGCATAGAGATAAGATATTGCTGTGAGTATATGGTTCCTCCATACTAGCAGAAGGTGCTGTTGAGGGCAGTGTAGTGAGCTGTTCCTAATGCTTTATTTCTATGTCTCACAAATCTCAACCGATCTGGGCGTGAATATAGGATCATATGAACATCTCAAAATAGTCTTCTTTGGGGATTAGTGACTCCCAAGTTTTTTTTAGCCTAAAGGTAGTGAGGGAAATTTAAACACATTTTTAGGTCAAGGTACATATTATATTTTGTAATACCACTTTACTTACTATTGCTTCATTCCCTTTTATGTTTGACTTATCTACTTAATGAACAGCTTTTTTTTGGGGGGGGGGGAGTTTTATATAGTGCAAACTTGACCTGACGGTATCAGAGCTCTTTACATGAGCACCAGTTGCGTTACATAAGGACAAATTCATTTTTTTTGGGCACGGGGAGATTACGTGATTTGCCCAGAATCAAAGGATGTTGAGCGTCGTTTGCCGAGATTCAAACCCAGTTTCCCAGATTTGAGGCTGATCACCCTAGCCGTTAGGCAACATCCTCTCCCCAGCTTGCACATTTTCCCTTTTATGTATGACTGGTCTGCTTAATGTTCAGTGCTCTGATGCCCTTATGGCTCATGACTCCACTATATACAAATCCTCAAATAAATAAATAAATTGAATAAAGAAGACTAGCAGGAGTTTTCATCGACCTTGATGATTTTACACTGTTGCCACTTCCTTAGCCAATCTTGGGGCCAAAGTTGCTGGTAGAATTGGTGCCCTTGTGTTTAAACTTTACTTAGATTTGGGCTTTATCTTATACAATGAATCAGTGTCTTCCCACGTACTGACATTAGACTTTAATCAGGGTATGAAAAGAATGTACTACAGAAGACAAACACCCCGCTAAACAACAATGCCTCCAGCTGTCCACGCCAAATTGCACGAGGCCACAATCTCTCAAGTAAAACATAAAGTCTTTACTAAAATATAGAAAAGAGGCTTTCACCGTGCTCCAGGTCATTAGGACATCATGCTTCCAGCCCTGGGCCTTTCTGTTACGGAACGTTGTTATCAGGTATATAGTGTTTAATTTGAGCAGGTGGTTTCCGGTGCTCTGAACCGGCCCTTAATTGTTAACACCGGCGCTTATGACAGTCTACCACAGGGTGGCGCAGTCTGTCTAATTTACAGATGAGCACAGCAAAAGCTGCTTTTTAATTTAATATACATTAAAATGGCTAAGTCCAAGCCATTCTTACAGCTTTGGGGGCCTTAAATAGTTCTAAGTGTCAAACTTGTAGAAGTGTGATGGTTAGTAGCTGTGTTGGTACTGTCTATCATTGGCAGTGCTAGCAGGGGCTAATGGGTAGTGCAAGCTGTTGTGGGCTCCTGACGAGTACTCTGGCACTTATTTTTTTTTTTTACAAATTTAGCCCTGGTAATCCACTTACTTTACTGAAAGCAAGCCAAGAATGTCAAGTCAAGTCAAAAAATTTGTATAGCGCGCTACATACCCAGAGGGTCTCAAGGCGCTTGAAGAAGGGTGGGGAGTTATTTGTCGAAAATCCACGTTTTGAGTTGCTTTCTGAATGCTAGGTGGTTCTGAGTAAGGCGAAGGTGAGTGGGAAGTGAGTTCCAAGTTTTAGCTGCTAGGTAGGAGAAGGATCTACCTCCCATGGTGGTTTTGTTGATGCGAGGTACAGTGGCAAGGGCTTGGTTGGAGGATCGTAGCTGGCGTGAGGGGGTGTAGAAGGATAGTCGTGTGTTGAGGCATTCGGGTCCGATTTCGTAGAGTTCTTTGTGTGCGTGGGTTAGGAGCCGTAAAGTGATCCTCTTATTGACGGGGAGCCAGTGGAGGTTTTTCAGGTGATCAGAGATGTGTTCTTTACGCGGGATGTCTAATATGAGCCTGGCTGAGGCGTTCTGGATGCGTTGTAGTTTCTTCTGGAGTTTTGCAATGGTGCCGGCGTAGAGGGTGTTTCCGTAGTCCAGTCGGCTCGTGACCAGAGCGTGGGTGACTGTTTTTCTAGTTTCGGTAGGGATCCAGCGAAATGTTTTTTTGAGCATGCGAAGAATGTTGAAGCAAGATGAAGAAACGGCGTTGACTTGTCTGTTCATCGAGAGTGAGGAATCCAGGATGACGCCCAGGTTCCGTGCGTGGTCTGTCGGGATGGGTGCTTTTCCAAGGGCCTCTGGCCACCAAGAGTCGTCCCAGGCGGAGGGGGAGGTACCTAGGATGAGGACTTCTGTTTTGTCTGAGTTCAGTTTCAGACGGCTGTGCTTCATCCATTCGGCTACTTCTTTCATTCCTTCCTGTAGGTTGGTTTTGGCCGTGTTAGGGTCTCTGGTGAGTGATAGGATCAGTTGAGTGTCGTCGGCGTAGGAGATGATGTTGAGGTTATGTTGGCGTGCGATGGCCGCGAGGGGGCTCATGTAAACGTTGAAGAGGGTGGGACTGAGTGAGGATCCTTGAGGTACTCCGCAGATGACTTCAGTAGCCTCTGACTTGAATGGTGGAAGGCGGACTCTCTGGGTTCTTCCGGAGAGGAACGAGGTGATCCATTCCAGAGTTTTTCCTTGGATTCCGATGTTTTTGAGGCGCTGTAGAAGGGTGCTATGGCAGACTGTGTCGAATGCTGCGGAGAGGTCGAGGAGGATGAGGGCGACTGTGTCTCCATTGTCCAGTAGAGTTCGAATGTCGTCTGTTGCTGCGATGAGGGCGGTTTCGGGGCTGTGCTTAGCTCGGAAGCCGGACTGTGAAGAGTCGAGGGATTTGTTGGTTTCGAGGAATGCGGCGAGCTGGTTGTTGACAGCTTTCTCGATGACTTTGGCTGGGAATGGAAGGAGTGAGATGGGGCGATAGTTTTTGAGTTCGGTGGGGTCAGCTGTGGGTTTCTTCAGGAGGGCGCTGAGTTCGGCATGTTTCCAGCTTTCCGGGAAGGATGCGGAGTTGAAGGAGCAGTTGATGACGTCTCGGAGGTGCGGTGCAATAATGGAGTCTGCTTTGTTGAAGATGTGGTGAGGGCAAGGGTCTGTGGGGGATCCTGAATGAATAGAATTCATCAGACGGATGGTGTCCTCAGTTGAGATTGGCTTCCAGTCCTTGAGGGTGTTCAGGGGGGGTGGGTGTCCTGCAGGGGAATGGGTGGGTTGGTCTCCGGGTTGGTTGTCGAACTCCTTAGAATGTTGGAGCTTGTTTTCAGCCCCTTTTGCATTATACAAGTGATGAATTATAGTCAATGAATCACTATTGGTATAATAAACATAAATGCTGACCCTCACCTCAGCCTGTGGCTTTGTATCTCTCTGATGGTTGGTGCAGGTGCATAGTAGCTGAAAGTTGAAGTCTCCACAGGTACAGCTTTAAGGCTGGGCATTGAGGGTCCATCGAACAGCTTAAGTAGGCAGGTGCCGTCAGTTGAAAGGTGTGTGTTCATGCCGTGAATGTGTGTATGTGTATGTGAGCGTGTGTGAGTGAGAATGAGTGACAGCGGGAATGAGTGTGAGTGAGTGAATGTAAGTGAGGATAAGAGAGTGAGAGTGTATGTGTGTGTGAAAGGGTGTGCATATGAGTGTGAGTGAAAGTGAATGAGAGTGAGTGGTGGAGGAGTGAGTAAGAATGAGTGAAACTGAGTGACAGTAGGTGTCTCTGTGTATAAGCATGGGTTAGAATTAGTAACAATGAGGAAGTGAGAGTGTGAGAGTGCGTGACAATGAATGAGAATGAATGCAAAAGAGTTATAGGTAGGGAGAATAGGTGTCAGTGAATGTAAGTGAGCATATGTGACTGGGAGTGTGTGTGATTGTCTTATACTAGCAATTGCGCTTCCTATAAAAGCATAATGGAGTTACCATTGGCAAAATTGCATTGTATTGTAATTGCATTTATATAGCGCTTACTACCCCTAAAGAGGTGTCAAAATGCTGGTACACTAGATATAACTCGTGGTATATGGGACACCCGTGGTAAAATGTTGGTGCTGTAATATTGGATGTACTCGTCGCCGCTTGTGCTTTCATACTGAGTTAGTTTTTGACATACAGGCTACCAATGGCAACTTGCTGAGGCTGGCACAGTAGAAGTCATTTTGGGATATTTGACACGTGTTAAAATGAAGGTGATGGCATAACGGAGGTAGTTCTTGGGGTGGGGGGGACCCATGGCATATGGTAGGTGGGAGCAGGCAACCATCACAAAATGCTGGCTCTGGCATACCAGAGTCACCCATAGTGTATTGATGCAATCAATTGCACAATTCTAGAACTGGCCAATTATATGTAATTCCTGGCAAAAGAGGGCAGCCATGGCATATTGTGGGGCACCTATGACAAAATGCCAGCCCTGACAGACTAGAGCTCATTTTTGACATTTGGATACTGTCAATGGCAACATTCTAGCTCCGGCATGTGGTGTTCCATTTCTAGCACAAAATGCTGGCTCTGGCCCAAAGGAGATCATTATTGACATCAGGGGTGGGGGCACCCAATTCACATTTTGGAAAAAATGGGCTCAACGTGTGCAGAGCGTCAGGCTTTGTTTGCCTGGTAAACTATGAAAGAACTTGAACATTTAATAGGCGCCCTCCTACAGCCTATGGCTTTATTCATGTGAAAATTGTGTTAAAATGTGAACATTTTGCTTTAAATTGCACTATTTGACCACATTTCTTTATTCAAAAAGTCTTTGGGGCTAATTTCCTTAAAGGCGCCAAGAGGGCAGGCTCCTTCGCTTGAATTTGTGGCAGCATTATTACCCTTCACAACTTTCAAAGAAGACCCGCCACCAGGCTTAAGTTCTCGAATGAACGAACAGGACTGGCAAGAAGTTGTCCTGGTCATCTGGCAAGAGGTGAAGACTAGGAATTTACATTCCTTTGTCTGTGCCACACATCCACCACACCAGCCTACTCTGTTGCATCACCTTTACAGGTAAACAAGGCCCGGAGCCATCTTGTTTGTAATGGTTGCTTTAATTACTCGTGCTCATCGCGCGGTGTGTCGCGTGATGTGCACGCATCCTTCATGTTATTATTTGATTATGCGGCCACGCTTGATGTGGTCGCATGCTATGTATTTGTTTAATAATGCATCCTCGCGCGATGTGTCCGTTTGGTGGTTGCTTCTAACGTATGGTCAGTCACCGTTGGGGTTTGCCTCTGGATGGAAGCATCGCGCATCGGGTGGAGTTTGTTTACTAATTGGAAATAAACCTAATTGCAACTTTACTCCTTCTTCTGTGGATTATTCATCATAACATTGTTTCCGTCACTTTCTAAGAATTTCCCTTTCGAACGTGGTCACTGGAACATTCGACCTGAAAGCAGCACGTGCATGGCGCCGATAAAACGCCGCCATGTCTGAATTCTTTCACAAACTACCACACTATCGCAAATAGAAAAAAAATCTCTTTTTTTG
This sequence comes from Lissotriton vulgaris, assembly GCF_964263255.1. Lineage (NCBI taxonomy): Eukaryota > Metazoa > Chordata > Amphibia > Caudata > Salamandridae > Lissotriton > Lissotriton vulgaris. The sequence goes on along the minus strand of NC_141686.1, from coordinate 165,419,813 downwards.
CTCAATCTGGTCTTTGAACAGAATTATTGCCTCTCAGTTTTTCATGGTCTCTTAACAGAATTATTACCGCTTAGAAGTCCCCCCGGAGGACCGTATATTCAGGAGCCGCTCATTGTAGTATGTACCGTGCCCGGTCCCTGGAGGCCCCGCGCAAACTTATCAGAGGGAAGGCGCCCGCCCCCTATGCCCCTCTGACAGATGCGCTGCGCGTGGCACCCGGCGCACAGGGCATTCCTCTCCCTGTCACTGGCTGGTGCGAGCAGCTCTCAGTCCCAGCGGAAACCCCTCTTCGGTCTGAATTATTCCCAGCTCTCACAGAAAGTTATTGCCTCTACTTTTTCTTTTTTTCCTCAATTTCCATAAAATGGCGCCGGCTCGCTGGCTCCAGCTGCTGTGTGCTGGAGTCCTGGAGCTGGGGGAGCAGGCGGGGCTTTTCATCTTGCTGGTGGGAAGAAAGTAAACACCTATACATTCAATGGAGATGTTGCTTTTGTGACATAAAGGCTGTCTCTTGCATCATTTGCATTTAACAGAAACGCAATATCTGCTTACTAGCACAGCCAGGGCACAAGTCGTAAAGAAAGAAGTGGCGGGACGCTGTCACCGGAAGTGACGTCACAACAGGAAGTGACGTCACGAAAGGTGCCGCGCTCCTCGTCCCAGAGAGGCCAAAGAGTGAAGTCCAGCTGTTTTGCAGGGGGGACGGCGCCCCCCCGGTAAAATAAGTGGGGGGACACCGTCCACCTGCGTGGTACCCCGACTCGAGCCCTGGGCACAGCCATCGCAATGTTTAAACATCAAATGTATTTCTTTGATACAGAAAAAAACATATTGATCTGGCTGAATGTTGAATGCCAGTGCAGGTACTGGGCTAATATTCCTGTCCTTTGGTCTTATTTAGACCCTGGGGATTGTTATTATTATTATTTTGATTATTTTGAGAATTTGTAAAGCGCGACTGACACCTTGCAGGCTTCCTGGCGCTGGAAATTACTCTGTTAACGGTTAACCGGGAGAACAGTCAGACGGACAATTTATTTGCTGTCCCACCAGCGGGGAGGAGGTAAAGAAATCTGCCATACTGGTGGATGTCCACATGCCTTATTTACAAGCCCGGCCTGCTTGGCTGGGAGCCTTCTTCTGTGAAGGGAACCGGGGGTGCTTGTTTTTTCTGAGAAAAATGTTGTCCCTGATGCACAGGGAATTTTATACTGTATGTGGTGGCCTCTCCTGAAGCGAGAGGTTTTTAAAACAATGCAAAATATTTTTGGGGCCATTGTGCATTTTCTCTACCTTGCATGGCAGGTCTTGGTAGTGAAGAAGAGTGACGGTCCTTCTGCTTTAAACAAGCCCGGGCTACCGTCGCTATTACTGTGCATGACCAGCTGCTCCAGTCCAGGTTTTTTCTTTGAATTCTGGGATTTATTCTCCTCAGATGGGGGACGCAAGGGACACAGAACTGAGCACCAGCCAGCCAGCGTTTAATGATGTTGTGTTTTTGCAGCATGGTAAAAATATCCAGACCCTGCTGCTCAGACGTCTCCCAGAGCAAACAGAAAAGTTGTGAGATCAGCTGTAAGTGTAATCTTATTGTCAGAGGAGCACATGATGTGAACTGCAGAAAATGCTGGAATAAGAGGTTGTGGGTTATCATTATGTCCCCAAAGCAAAGCGTAAAACAATTTGGAATTTGTGGCTGAATTCATATTTCTGTGTCCCTTTATGCCCCCATAAGGCAGAAGCAGTCGCTAAAAACAGCAGCATTTTGGGGAACTTATGCACTGCTGAAATATTGAAACACTGATAGAGAAGTTGTGAAAATGCACCATTTTAGGATTTCTCTGTTTGGTAAAACTGTGCTATTACCAGTGAAGCCCTTAAATAGGATCTTGGCAGTGAGAGATTTTCCGAAGCTTCTTGTCATACATGAAGACCTCTTCATTATGACCTTCCTGTCGGAATGCCTGCTCTGTGTCTTTGCAGTACTGTTAACTGCATCGATGCTGATGACGGAACCGCTCCGTCATCAGCCGCGGTGGCGCTGTGCTGATGACAGAGCGGTTCCGTCATGGCCCGCCCGACAGGCCTGCGCGGCGCGGATTCCGCGCCTGCGCTGGGCGTTCTATTGAGCGGGCGGGGCCATGACGGAACCGCTCTGTCATCAGAACAGCTCACCCGAGGCTGGTGACGGAGCGGTTCCGTCACCAGCATGTGAGCGCCGCGCGGCCCCCCCGCCCCCTTAGCGATGTGGCGGAATAGCCGCCGCAGCGAAGGGGTTAATTTATTTGTTTTTCACTATTTCAAGCGAAATTTTGTCACTCTTCACTTTTACACATGTAAATAGGGACTTGTCGAATTCTTGCAGGTTTCTTAAGTGTATCAAATGGGTTCTGCTCATATAGTACGCTCAGATTTTTTGCTTTGGATCATTCTGTTTTTGGACCTTTATTATTGGTAAGTCTCCCTACCTGAGTATGGCTCCCAGTAATTTCCTGGTAAATTGGACTGCGCATGTTTACACCAGTATCCGCATTTTAAGATAAAAAGAAGGAGCACTGATTTGGTTACACAGGAATCAGTGTGCACAGACGTGTGCATGGATGCAGGCTGCACGTGAGATACCATAGCTGTTTAGCTACACATTGTTAACCTGCCTATGGCAGTTCTAAACTGCAAATTCAACCTGTCAACATACCCCTTTTAACTGTCCTAAATCTTCCTTTTAAATATTAGTATATCACCCCTATGTAAGCCTTATTGTCCATAAAGGCAGGGTGTATATATTCAATTGTAGGGCATACAGACATTGATGTTAGGCATGTCCTTCCAGTGAAATATCCCTCAAACTATTTTCTCTTTAGCAAGGCTGGTTGCTGCCATAGGGAATCATTGGTCCACAATTGGTACATGTATTAAATGTTAAATTCAGATTAGTTGCAGCTAGAAAAATACTTCTTGCACTCTTTCGAATCGTAAGTTAAAGTACTCATATGATGAGGGGGATTTTTAATTATTATTTAAGAAATGACCTTTTTATAAAATTGCCATTATTCTGCCTTAAGTTCTTAGGAGTTTTTAGCTGCCTGAGCTGGTGATAGCTCTTGCCCTGGGAAATGTGTATTGGAGCCAGACAGAGCACAAAAAGGTCTGGCTGTAGAGAGGAGTGGGCCTTCCTGACAGGATGGTGGGGGAGGAGACTGGCTCTGCCCTGATTAGACTTCAAAGAGTCTTTCCCAGCACACACAAAAGAGACCTGTCACCAGCCATTTGTGTCACTAGCCAGGCAGGGGCCAAACCCAGGTAGTGGGAAGAACTGACCAGAACCAATTTTAGGGTGACACAAAGTGGTGCCCTTCACCTACAGGCAGGATTGTGCATAAAAGTGGCACCCCCAAAACATGAAGAAGAGCAAGATCCTTGACCTGGACTGTGATGGCAGCAGCACCATAGACAGCTGGAGGAACAAGCCCCTTGGTGCCCTGATGGATTACCCAAGGTCTGGCGGGTCTTTCCATGACCAGTAATGCTGGCTTCCTCACATCCTCTGAGGGACAGTTGGGGGAAGACATGGACTTCTGCGCCCCAGCAAGAGGAAAGGTGTATCTGGTCCAGGTACAGGAGAAAGCTCCCTTCAGAGTGTGTGGAGGCTGCTGGAACTGCTTCAGGCAGCTAGAGCTAAATGAGAGCAAGGTCATGCAAGCTGTCCCAACAGGGCTGGAGACATTTACCTGCAAAGGATTTGACCTTAGACCTTTAAGAAAAAGGGGCATATGAGGCTCCACTGCCAGAGCTAAAAGATTATCCCCGGGATGGACCAGTGCCCGGGGGTCGGAGTTAGATGAATTAATTAATTATTTTTCCTACAGAGGAGCCGGGCATAGGGACTCCTCCCCAGACCAATTCTTTGTTCAAGGACCCCATCCCTTGGCCGGCAAAATAACAATGGTTCCCAGCATTCCCATCCGAGGGACCCAAACAAAGAAGCTTGAGGAGCAGAGTACCTGCCCCATTGAACAGACCGCTCCTGCAGCATGGGATCAAGAGGAGCTGCTCCAGGAGAGGTGGGACCAGTAGCAGCAGTTCAGGCATCCATCTGTCACGTGAGATGCACCCGCTTGTGGGGGCTGGCGGGGCAGATGGGAGTGGGCTCCCGCATCGCCCCCACATCTTCAGCTGCACCTGGATGTCCATTGGGTTCTGGAGCCCAAGCGTAAATAGGCAACACAAAAAAAAATGTGGCTCCACCAAACACAGCAGGGGAGACACTAATAAACTATTCACAGGTCTGACTGTGGGAGTGCCCCATAATGCCCTTCAAGGGTTAATTTGCATGTATTTTTTCTTCTTATGGGACCCGAATCTGGGCAAGGACCCCGCCAACAAACTAAATGAGAGCTGTGGGAGATAGCAGGAGTTGCATCAGCTCCCCAGAAGAAATATGAAAACGTACCCAAAGTTTCAGGGGGCATACATCTATGACCCCTCAGGCTGCCTAGGCTTGGGTTCAGGTACTTTGGGCAGGAGAGTTTACTATACATTATGGGAGTGCAGAGAGCTCTAGTGGTTGGTTTTATGGTTGCATTTTATGCGGCCTAAAGATGTATCAGAAAAAGTCAGACAGATGTGTTAATTTCAATGCCTTATTGCAAATATGTTGTTGACATAGATTTTTGATAAACATTGGAACACTTCATTGATAATAATGATTATATATAAACATGCGTATTGAGTCCAATGATTTATAACTTTAGATTATTGATCTTATAATTATGACCCCTTGACAAAGCCAATAGGCTTGCCTTATATTATTTTTGCGATGACTCTTGAAACAGCCAATAGGCCTGCCTTATATACTAATTTGAAGACCTTTGACAAAGCAAATAGGAATGCCTTATATATTGATGTGGCAACCTTTGACAAAGCTTTTAGGCCTGGTGTATTTCAAGTGATACCCCTTATATTGTCATGTTTTATCTGGTATAGGTGGGGGTGATTTTGGGGGTCATGATCCATTAGGGGTCAAGTGTAATATGAGAACATCAGCAAGGTATTTCAATCTGCCTGTTGTATATATATGTAAATTAGTGCATAGTATTTAGTAGTCAGTATTGCATGCTGGGGGATGGTGATTACTAGCCACACCACCTCCCCTGAGCAGGTCTTGGAATGCTCTGCATTGCTATCCTAACAAAGTCAAGTGCTGAAATGGGGTGGTTGGTTCCCAGAATGGAGAAACTTGTGGACCTATTACTTAACCAAAAAACCCAGTAGATGGACAGAATATAGAACAATGTCATACATTCACCCCAGTGGACTAGACTGTTCCCATGAGGCACAGGCTCAGAGCTGATTTGCATATAGCCAGTGTCTAACCTAGGGTGGTGTGGAGTGCAAAAAAACGATGGATTTAGGCCCAGATCCTTGTACTGGGGTGAATGTATGACATTGTTCTACATTCTGTCCATCAACTGTGTTTTTTGCAATTTTCACCCCGAGTGTGCTGGGTATACTCAGACGTGAGTCACAGGCTCTCCACACCACTGGAGTCAAGCTATCCAGGCTGATGAAGGCTGATAGCCAGAAACCGGTCCTTGGATGCTTGACTCCGGTCTGGGAAAGACATGGCTTGGTAGTTCGGACTGGACTGTTCCCATGAGGCACAGGGTCAGAGCTGATTTGCATATAGCCAGTGTCTAACCCAGGGTGGTGTGGAGTGCAATTAAACGATGGATTTAGGCCCAGATCCTTGTACTGGGGTGAATGTATGACATTGTTCTACATTCTGTCCATCAACTGTGTTTTTTGCTATTATTTAACCAGGCGTCAGATCCTGCACAACTACTAATCCAAATTCCTACACAAAGACACTGGTATTTTGAGTTGTATTTGTGGTTCTCAAGGCCCTCCCTCTCTCCACATAATTGTAATGTCTCCTGCATCCTTGGAAAGGAACTCTTGCGGGTCCATTTACGTTACCGTGATAGCCCTCTTAGCACACAATTTCTTAGTTCTGTCTGTTTACAAAGTGGCATAAACACTGCTACTGTTGGTACGATTTTACTGCTTCAAGAATCGCTCCTCGAAAGCTGTGCCATCATACGCCGTGCCACTCTACGCTCCCTGGTTCACAGACCAGGTAAGCACATTGAGGAGGATGATGGAAAAGCGAGGTGGTCGGACAGCTTGGTCTTCAGCGCCTTGGTGAGCTGATGAGAGAAGTAATGGAACGTAGAAAATGTGGCAGACGGGTCTCATTGGGCTGGCAATGCCTTGCTCCCAATGGAACCATCCAAAACAGGGATTGGCAGCACAGCCCACATCCGGGAGTCCAAGGTAGCACCTGGGGAGAGCCTATGTCTCAGGCGGAGGTAACGGGGACCTCTATTTATAAGGCCCTGGCATGATGAAAGATGAATTGTTGCTGACGGTACAGTCCTCATCCTCTGAGCCCTAGCCACAGCCTTCTCTAGCTGGTCCCTGGGTGTCGGGTGTCGGAGTCATGGCCAGAAGGCATTTGTTAAGGGTCATGATGGTGTAGCTGATGCAGGTACCAGCGCAGGTACCAGCGCAGGTACCATTGTGCAAGGGTACCTGCGTTGGTGCTAGGCAGCCAAAAGAGCGCCATCTCACGGACAGGACAGGAATGTGCTGTATTATGGTAAATACAGTGCATTCTGCCCTTTCCCATTCACGTAGCACAGAAATGTGGCGCGCTGTGCTGTGTCTAACCTTGATTAATGAGGCCCTAGTAATCTACATTTCCACCAGTTTCTTTTTCAAGTTAGTCATAGTTTCATCAGAAACATTTCTGTATCCATCAGGACTGCCCAAACACTGCTCCAGTTTAGGAAAGAGTTTCAGACTCACCTCTTTAGAGAACACTTCATCACAATGTATCATCAACAGTCCACAACACAACTTCCTCTTCTATTACTCTCCGGCTTTAAGCTTGTTTTTGACCATGTAGAGCGCTCTGCTGCATTTTGGCTAGGTTTGCACTACAGAAATAACATATTTGTTCACACATACACTAGATAGTTTAAGAGGTAGGTACATTGTTGATTACATCACTTAGCATTGAAACTAGGGGTGTATGAAATTCGCAAAATTTGCATTTGCATTATTATACGAAATCTTGGGAAAATTGTGTGAAATGCAAAACTCACATTTGGTGCTATATTTTAATGTGAAATACGTCCTCATATTAATTTTCCCACGCGCTTGAGCTAATGTTTTTACTGCGAACAGCACATAATTATGTGAATGTGGCATAATAACCTAATTATGAGAATTTTGCGTAACAAGTGTAATGCTGTAAATTACAGTAACTATGCGAGATTATGCTGGTATGACGGTAATTACACTCGCGTCTAACCTTTGTAACATGTCTATACTATTTTAGCTATGATGCATCTTCACTCAAGGGGTACTGAGTCCATGAAAACTGGCCAAAATTAGAGTTGCATACACAACAAAACAATGAGAATAGGGTCTAAGGGCAAGTTTACCGACCGACCAGGTGCATGCCCCGAAATACAGTATTATCACAACAGAAGGCACCTGGGGGTCACAGAAGAGGGTGGATCACAAAACCAATGCAACACAAAAGACACCAGTGAGTGAGCTCCGATAGTGAAGTGCAGGCCAAACTAAGGCTCAAGAGCAAGTGGAGAAATAGTTCCCATCAGAAGCCACACTGTACCGCCCTTTTTCTCATCATCTGGGTTCTCCTTACCCAGGAGACTGAACGGCCGGTCAGATGTTACCGTAACCGATATGTGTGAGATAAGGGTGGTGTATAAAGTGCAAAGAATTAAAGTGGCTACTGTAGAGGCAGTGTTGAGGTGGTAAAAGTGTTAAGTGAGGGAAAGATATAAAATTAGGTGATCGGGTGGACGAACAACATTTATTAGTGTCTCCCAATCCCTAAGGTTTAAAAAGCAAGTGTAAGTGCGGGTTCCAAATAATCACCATACTACATGGTGGTCGACATGTTTCTGCATTGTGTTGAACATAGTTTCAAATGCATTCTTCAGGACCAAAAGTATAAAAACACTGCTACTTAGATTAAAGAATTAAGAACAATTTCACCTGATCTTCAGGTACATACTCAACCGAATACTGTTGCGTCGCACGATATTTGATCCACACAAAAAGACAAACAAAATATAAGAAAGAACATGAATGTGTCATATTCTCATGATTAATATACTGTGACAACAGGACATTCACATGTATAAGGACAGACATTGTCAATTAGCAGACTCACCCAAATCTGGTGGTTGAGAGGCTTCACCCCACCTGGCCACAGCGCAGGTTTGAGGAGCACCGCTCTACAAAGAATTCATAAGTAATATCTTTAGAGCGAAAGATCAAAGTCTAAAATGAGTTCACTTGGTGGCGAAAAGCTTAATATGTCCTTCATACTCCTCATTAAAAATGCGGAGCATCCCACTAATACTCGACTCCATCAATCCAAAAATGGCAGGCCAAGTCAAGGATAGCATGGTCATAGAGAAATAGCTCGTTGTATAAACTACGCTTATCAGCGTGTATATTCGCTTGTCAGAAAAGAATACCCCACAAGTGTCAGCCTGACCGATTTTAAGCCACAGGCTTCCAGTACAAATGCTTAGCATTGGGGAAAATATAGCGCTAGTACTGGCGCGATCGATATCTATATTACGGAAGTGGTAGTGTTTATTGTAATAACCGGGTCAGAGTACCCGTCTCACTAATTATTTTTACACAACGCGCTCGGCGTGTTGAAGCAGGCAGGGAGCGCGATAACTAAGCCAGCGCGTTTAAGCGCTTGTATGCATGGTAGCGCGATCGTTATCTACCAGCGCTGTTTCAGTTAGGCTTAGCGCTCAAAGTATCTGTCTCACTAGTTGTTTAACAACGCGCTCGGCGTTGGAGCAGGCAGAGAGTGCTGGAGCGCGATAACTAAACTAGCGCGTTTGGGCGCTGATCTGCGTGGTAGCGCGATCGTTATTTAACCGTGCTGTTTCAGTTAGGCTTCGCGCTGGGAAAAACTAGCGCTCGCTTACCTAACCGTCGATGTCTCCTGGCAGTCAGCTGTACTGCTTGGGGGGGCACCGACGTCTCTCTCGGCAGGACTGATATGCACTTCCTCGTTGTGCATGGAATGATGGCAGTCCCATGATTAAGTCACATGACCGCGGGAATGCTGGGAAATGTAGTCCCAACCAGAATTAGTGTGTAATATAGACTCCCAATAAAACAAATATATGCACCAATGTATATTTAGGGAATTAAAAGAGTAATCTATGGCAAGAGGGCGCTTAAGAGGCAGAGCAAGGTAAACTAGCGAAAACCCGTGTAGTTAATTAACTTGAACTACGTGTATTGTATTACAAGTTCATAGGGACATCCAAGGAATAGGTTCATTGAGTCCCTCTTTGTCGCTGTTAAGACGGTATACCCACTTCTGTTCTATTTTGAACAGGAACCGGCTGATGTCAGTACAGGACATGGGTATTTGTGGTTGCTCAAGAACAGTCCAAAAGAAATCTTCCGGGCCATGTCCCTTTTCCAAAAAATGCGCGGTGAGGCGGGTGGCTTGTTTTTTACATCGCACCGTGCTTTTGTGTTCCTGTAGTCTTGTCCTGATTTTGCGGGTCGTCATACCGACGTATCGCAAGGGGCATGGGCAGGTGATCAAGTATATTAGATTGCTGCTATTGCAGTTGGTGAATCTCTTCTGTGTCCAAGGGCGACTAGTCCCAATATCGACCTCGGTGGATTTTCTGGTTTGGGGACAGACACTGCACGCCCCGCAAGGATGGTGTCCGGAAACTGGAGGTAAGTCCCACAACGTGCCGACTTGCCTAGGTTCTTTGTTGCGTGGGCGCGTGTGGACCAATTGATCTTTTAGATTTTGTCCTCTTTTGAAGGCAAAAATGGGTGGAGCGATGTCATCATTTCCAGTTTTTAGGATAGACCAATGCTTCTTTATGATTTTCTGTACCTGGTTTGAGCGTGTGTTGAATGTATTCACAAAGGCAATGCGGTTTGTCTTATCCTTTGGTGGCTGTATTTCTAATAGGGACTCCCTATTATTGTTGGACGCCCTCTTTTTTGATTTCCGAATGATCTTTCTCGGGTAATCCTTTTCACTCAGTTGGATTTCCAGGTTCTTAGAGTGAATTTCAAAGGCTTCTTTGCTGGAGCAGTTCCTTTGTACCCTTAGAAATTGGCCAAAGGGCAGATTGTCCCTCAGGGCTCGCGGATGACAACTGTCATACCTTAGGAGTGCATTTCTAGCCATAGGCTTCCGATAGAGTTCTGATTCAATGCCATTGATGGTTGCATGTAGTCTTAGGTCCAGAAAGGCTAATGAAGTTCTACTGTGTTTAATGGTGAACTTCAAGTATGCATTCTTACTATTCAACCAGCCATGGAATAGTAGTAGGTCTTCTTCCGTGCCTCGCCACACCACCAGAATGTCATCAATATATCGTTTCCATATATGTAATGACGACAGATATGGATTAGTGGGCGTCAGAACCTCCTGCTGTTCAAAATGGTGAACATAGAGGTTCGCCAGGCTCGGCGCAAAAACACTGCCCATGCTGGTCCCGGACGTCTGCAGGTAGATGGTCTCTTCAAAGCGAAAATAGTTCTCTTTCATCGCAATCTCGGCAAGTTGCATAATGAAACTCGTGGGCGTGATAGATTGAAAATCACTCTGTTCCAATAGGGCACCTACTACTTCTAGGGTCTCAGTTTGTGGAATAGACGTATATAGAGACTCTACGTCAAATGATACCAAGATATCAGTACTGACGTCATATGATATTGTTGGTAGTAGTCTAAGGACATCTTTTGTGTCCTGCAGAAAGGTAGGCATGGCCTTGACCATAGGGTTCAAAAAATGATCGACAAAAGTAGATAATGGTTCTAAAACAGAGCCAATACCAGAAATAATGGGCCTGCCAGGTGGAGGTCTCTGAGGTTTGTGCACTTTCGGAAGACAGTAAAAGTACGGAACTATCGGGTGTTTTGTGACCAGATACTGTCCTTCTTGAGGCGTTATCCAACCTTCACCGGTTGCTTCTTCTACCAGGTTGCTGATTTTAGTCTGCAATCTCTCGGTGGGGTCCTCTCTCAATGGAAAATATGATTTCTGGTCACTCAGTTGCCGGATGCACTCATTCCGGTATGTCTCGGTATCTAAGATGACTGTTGCTCCACCTTTATCAGCTGGCTTGATAATGATCTTCTCGTTAGATGTTAATGACCGTAGAGCAAGCTGTTCATCTTTAGAGAGGTTCATGAATGGTCTAGTCTCTGTCTCATAGATGCGTTTGATGTCATTTTCCACTGCCGCTTCGAAGGTCAAAACTTTCGGAGGTAGAACCGCAGCAGGTGGGTTAAAATTGGAGGGTTTTCTCAATCCCGTATTGTTGTTTTCAGGGACGGTGCTTATTTGTTCTGATTTAGAAAAGAAGTAGTGCAGCCTTATTTTGCGGAAAAACTTCGCCAGTTCAATCTGGGCTACAAAAGGATCCCCTTTCTGAGTAGCCACAAACCCTAGGCCTTTGTTCAAGAGCCGTTCTTTGGTAGGAGAGAGTGTGTGTGAACTAAGGTTCATCACAAGGCTTGTTGATTGCTGGTCCCTGCAGTGTCCTGTGGGACTTTCTTTCCGCTGCGGAGATCCATTCCCGATTGCTGAGGAGTTTCTGTGTTCCAATGCACCTGTGGTGTCGTGTTCCCTTGTCTCCTCCTGCCCCTGCCTCGTCTCTGGCCAAATCCTAAAAAAGGAAACGACCCTGGACCCTGTTGTATTGGAGGGGGGCCGAAAGCACCCATTTGGGGGGGACACTGAGGTCCAAACATCCATGGATTAGCCGGCCACCATGGTTGGAAATTGTTAAAGTTCTGGGAGTAATTACCATTTCTCCAGTTTCTTCTATTACCCCGGCCTCTGGGAGTTTGACCAGCAGATCCATGTTGTGAGGTATCTGAATCACTAGATGCTCCATCAGAACTAGATGTACCATACGTGGAGCCACCCTTCTTGCCACCTCGGTTGAATGTTGGGGCAGTGTATGTGTCACTAGTGTATGGATATATGCGTTCCATGGAGAATTTGGCTAGGTCCTTCTTGAACTTTTCTAATTTACTAAAGAGAATGGATTCTCTAAATTCGTTATTGTTTTTATCACTGTCTTCCTGTCCCTTTTTGAACATTCCGCTTTTTAGTGTAGTCTTAATCTGGCCCTCAAGGATCTGGATCTCAATTAATATTTTATCCGCTACTCTCTTTGCGGTTTTGATGATCAAGACTAGCCAGTCCCTTGTGCACCTCCAGGCTATCAGCGACCAGTCCTTGAGAAACTCCTTGTCATCAAGAAATAGTCGTGGTGCATTGTTGACAATCAAACCTGAAGGTGCACAGTTGCCTCGGAGGTACTGTGCCATAATGAGTCCATGTACGGATGTTCTTGAATGGGATTTTTTGAGAGCTAGAATTTTTACCCATCCATCATCATTGTTTGTTGTTTGGACCGAAACTGGAATAGTGTCTAGGAGACTAGGGTTTTCGTCTAGGTTACTCTGGACCTCAGCACTCTCAAATGCTAAGCCCCAGTTGGTCGCCATGTCGGAGAGGAGAAATGCAAAGTGGTAGAGGACAAAGAAAAGCCACTCGGTGGACTCAATGGGACCGGAGACCACGTGGTCAACCAGTAGATAAAAAGGAGACCCACAGCCTTAGCTGTACAGTTCACATACACAACAAAACAATGAGAATAGGGTCTAAGGGCAAGTTTACCGACCGACCAGGTGCATGCCCCGAAATACAGTATTATCACAACAGAAGGCACCTAGGGGTCACAGAAGAGGGTGGATCACAAAACCAATGCAACACAAAAGACACCAGTGAGTGAGCTCCGATAGTGAAGTGCAGGCCAAACTAAGGCTCAAGAGCAAATGGAGAAATAGTTCCCATCAGAAGCCACACTGTACCGCCCTTTTTCTCATCATCTGGGTTCTCCTTACCCAGGAGACTGAACGGCCGGTCAGATGTTACCGTAACCGATATGTGTGAGATAAGGGTGGTGTATAAAGTGCAAAGAATTAAAGTGGCTACTGTAGAGGCAGTGTTGAGGTGGTAAAAGTGTTAAGTGAGGGAAAGATATAAAATTAGGTGATCGGGTGGACGAACAACATTTATTAGTGTCTCCCAATCCCTAAGGTTTAAAAAGCAAGTGTAAGTGCGGGTTCCAAATAATCATTTTAGACTTTGATCTTTCGCTCTAAAGATATTACTTATGAATTCTTTGTAGAGCGGTGCTCCTCAAACCTGCGCTGTGGCCAGGTGGGGTGAAGCCTCTCAACCACCAGATTTGGGTGAGTCTGCTAATTGACAATGTCTGTCCTTATACATGTGAATGTCCTGTTGTCACAGTATATTAATCATGAGAATATGACACATTCATGTTCTTTCTTATATTTTGTTTGTCTTTTTGTGTGGATCAAATATCGTGCGACGCAACAGTATTCGGTTGAGTATGTACCTGAAGATCAGGTGATATTGTTCTTAATTCTTTAATCTAAGTAGCAGTGTTTTTATACTTTTGGTCCTGAAGAATGCATTTGAAACTATGTTCAACACAATGCAGAAACATGTCGACCACCATGTAGTACGGTGATTATTTGGAACCCGCACTTACACTTGCTTTTTAAACCTTAGGGATTGGGAGACACTAATAAATGTTGTTCGTCCACCCGATCACCTAATTTTATATCTTTCCCTCACTTAACACTTTTACCACCTCAACACTGCCTCTACAGTAGCCACTTTAATTCTTTGCACTTTATACACCACCCTTATCTCACACATATCGGTTACGGTAACATCTGACCGGCCGTTCAGTCTCCTGGGTAAGGAGAACCCAGATGATGAGAAAAAGGGCGGTACAGTGTGGCTTCTGATGGGAACTATTTCTCCATTTGCTCTTGAGCCTTAGTTTGGCCTGCACTTCACTATCGGAGCTCACTCACTGGTGTCTTTTGTGTTGCATTGGTTTTGTGATCCACCCTCTTCTGTGACCCCCAGGTGCCTTCTGTTGTGATAATACTGTATTTCGGGGCATGCACCTGGTCGGTCGGTAAACTTGCCCTTAGACCCTATTCTCATTGTTTTGTTGTGTATGTGAACTGTACAGCTAAGGCTGTGGGTCTCCTTTTTATCTACTGGTTGACCACGTGGTCTCCGGTCCCACTGAGTCCACCGAGTGGCTTTTCTTTGTCCTCTACCACTTTGCATTTCTCCTCTCCGACATGGCGACCAACTGGGGCTTAGCATTTGAGAGTGCTGAGGTCCAGAGTATCCTAGACGAAAACCCTAGTCTCCTAGACACTATTCCAGTTTCGGTCCAAACAACAAACAATGATGATGGATGGGTAAAAATTCTAGCTCTCAAAAAATCCCATTCAAGAACATCCGTACATGGACTCATTATGGCACAGTACCTCCGAGGCAACTGTGCACCTTCAGGTTTGATTGTCAACAATGCACCACGACTATTTCTTGATGACAAGGAGTTTCTCAAGGACTGGTCGCTGATAGCCTGGAGGTGCACAAGGGACTGGCTAGTCTTGATCATCAAAACCGCAAAGAGAGTAGCGGATAAAATATTAATTGAGATCCAGATCCTTGAGGGCCAGATTAAGACTACACTAAAAAGCGGAATGTTCAAAAAGGGACAGGAAGACAGTGATAAAAACAATAACGAATTTAGAGAATCCATTCTCTTTAGTAAATTAGAAAAGTTCAAGAAGGACCTAGCCAAATTCTCCATGGAACGCATATATCCATACACTAGTGACACATACACTGCCCCAACATTCAACCGAGGTGGCAAGAAGGGTGGCTCCACGTATGGTACATCTAGTTCTGATGGAGCATCTAGTGATTCAGATACCTCACAACATGGATCTGCTGGTCAAACTCCCAGAGGCCGGGGTAATAGAAGAAACTGGAGAAATGGTAATTACTCCCAGAACTTTAACAATTTCCAACCATGGTGGCCGGCTAATCCATGGATGTTTGGACCTCAGTGTCCCCCCCAAATGGGTGCTTTCGGCCCCCCTCCAATACAACAGGGTCCAGGGTCGTTTCCTTTTTTAGGATTTGGCCAGAGACGAGGCAGGGGCAGGAGGAGACAAGGGAACACGACACCACAGGTGCATTGGAACACAGAAACTCCTCAGCAATCGGGAATGGATCTCCGCAGCGGAAAGAAAGTCCCACAGGACACTGCAGGGACCAGCAATCAACAAGCCTTGTGATGAACCTTAGTTCACACACACTCTCTCCTACCGAAGAACGGCTCTTGAACAAAGGCCTAGGGTTTGTGGCTACTCAGAAAGGGGATCCTTTTGTAGCCCAGATTGAACTGGCGAAGTTTTTCCGCAAAATAAGGCTGCACTACTTCTTTTCTAAATCAGAACAAATAAGCACTGTCCCTGAAAACAACAATACGGGATTGAGAAAACCCTCCAATTTTAACCCACCTGCTGCGGTTCTACCTCCGAAAGTTTTGACCTTCGAAGCGGCAGTGGAAAATGACATCAAACGCATCTATGAGACAGAGACTAGACCATTCATGAACCTCTCTAAAGATGAACAGCTTGCTCTACGGTCATTAACATCTAACGAGAAGATCATTATCAAGCCAGCTGATAAAGGTGGAGCAACAGTCATCTTAGATACCGAGACATACCGGAATGAGTGCATCCGGCAACTGAGTGACCAGAAATCATATTTTCCATTGAGAGAGGACCCCACCGAGAGATTGCAGACTAAAATCAGCAACCTGGTAGAAGAAGCAACCGGTGAAGGTTGGATAACGCCTCAAGAAGGACAGTATCTGGTCACAAAACACCCGATAGTTCCGTACTTTTACTGTCTTCCGAAAGTGCACAAACCTCAGAGACCTCCACCTGGCAGGCCCATTATTTCTGGTATTGGCTCTGTTTTAGAACCATTATCTACTTTTGTCGATCATTTTTTGAACCCTATGGTCAAGGCCATGCCTACCTTTCTGCAGGACACAAAAGATGTCCTTAGACTACTACCAACAATATCATATGACGTCAGTACTGATATCTTGGTATCATTTGACGTAGAGTCTCTATATACGTCTATTCCACAAACTGAGACCCTAGAAGTAGTAGGTGCCCTATTGGAACAGAGTGATTTTCAATCTATCACGCCCACGAGTTTCATTATGCAACTTGCCGAGATTGCGATGAAAGAGAACTATTTTCGCTTTGAAGAGACCATCTACCTGCAGACGTCCGGGACCAGCATGGGCAGTGTTTTTGCGCCGAGCCTGGCGAACCTCTATGTTCACCATTTTGAACAGCAGGAGGTTCTGACGCCCACTAATCCATATCTGTCGTCATTACATATATGGAAACGATATATTGATGACATTCTGGTGGTGTGGCGAGGCACGGAAGAAGACCTACTACTATTCCATGGCTGGTTGAATAGTAAGAATGCATACTTGAAGTTCACCATTGAACACAGTAGAACTTCATTAGCCTTTCTGGACCTAAGACTACATGCAACCATCAATGGCATTGAATCAGAACTCTATCGGAAGCCTATGGCTAGAAATGCACTCCTAAGGTATGACAGTTGTCATCCGCGAGCCCTGAGGGACAATCTGCCCTTTGGCCAATTTCTAAGGGTACAAAGGAACTGCTCCAGCAAAGAAGCCTTTGAAATTCACTCTAAGAACCTGGAAATCCAACTGAGTGAAAAGGATTACCCGAGAAAGATCATTCGGAAATCAAAAAAGAGGGCGTCCAACAATAATAGGGAGTCCCTATTAGAAATACAGCCACCAAAGGATAAGACAAACCGCATTGCCTTTGTGAATACATTCAACACACGCTCAAACCAGGTACAGAAAATCATAAAGAAGCATTGGTCTATCCTAAAAACTGGAAATGATGACATCGCTCCACCCATTTTTGCCTTCAAAAGAGGACAAAATCTAAAAGATCAATTGGTCCACACGCGCCCACGCAACAAAGAACCTAGGCAAGTCGGCACGTTGTGGGACTTACCTCCAGTTTCCGGACACCATCCTTGTGGGGCGTGCAGTGTCTGTCCCCAAACCAGAAAATCCACCGAGGTCGATATTGGGACTAGTCGCCCTTGGACACAGAAGAGATTCACCAACTGCAATAGCAGCAATCTAATATACTTGATCACCTGCCCATGCCCCTTGCGATACGTCGGTATGACGACCCGCAAAATCAGGACAAGACTACAGGAACACAAAAGCACGGTGCGGTGTAAAAAACAAGCCACCCGCCTCACCGCGCATTTTTTGGAAAAGGGACATGGCCCGGAAGATTTCTTTTGGACTGTTCTTGAGCAACCACAAATACCCATGTCCTGTACTGACATCAGCCGGTTCCTGTTCAAAATAGAACAGAAGTGGGTATACCGTCTTAACAGCGACAAAGAGGGACTCAATGAACCTATTCCTTGGATGTCCCTATGAACTTGTAATACAATACACGTAGTTCAAGTTAATTAACTACACGGGTTTTCGCTAGTTTACCTTGCTCTGCCTCTTAAGCGCCCTCTTGCCATAGATTACTCTTTTAATTCCCTAAATATACATTGGTGCATATATTTGTTTTATTGGGAGTCTATATTACACACTAATTCTGGTTGGGACTACATTTCCCAGCATTCCCGCGGTCATGTGACTTAATCATGGGACTGCCATCATTCCATGCACAACGAGGAAGTGCATATCAGTCCTGCCGAGAGAGACGTCGGTGCCCCCCCAAGCAGTACAGCTGACTGCCAGGAGACATCGACGGTTAGGTAAGCGAGCGCTAGTTTTTCCCAGCGCGAAGCCTAACTGAAACAGCACGGTTAAATAACGATCACGCTACCACGCAGATCAGCGCCCAAACGCGCTAGTTTAGTTATCGCGCTCCAGCACTCTCTGCCTGCTCCAACGCCGAGCGCGTTGTTAAACAACTAGTGAGACAGATACTTTGAGCGCTAAGCCTAACTGAAACAGCGCTGGTAGATAACGATCGCGCTACCATGCATACAAGCGCTTAAACGCGCTGGCTTAGTTATCGCGCTCCCTGCCTGCTTCAACACGCCGAGCGCGTTGTGTAAAAATAATTAGTGAGACGGGTACTCTGACCCGGTTATTACAATAAACACTACCACTTCCGTAATATAGATATCGATCGCGCCAGTACTAGCGCTATATTTTCCCCAATGCTAAGCATTTGTACTGGAAGCCTGTGGCTTAAAATCGGTCAGGCTGACACTTGTGGGGTATTCTTTTCTGACAAGCGAATATACACGCTGATAAGCGTAGTTTATACAACGAGCTATTTCTCTATGACCATGCTATCCTTGACTTGGCCTGCCATTTTTGGATTGATGGAGTCGAGTATTAGTGGGATGCTCCGCATTTTTAATGAGGAGTATGAAGGACATATTAAGCTTTTCGCCACCAAGTGAACTCATTTTAGACTTTGATCTTTCGCTCTAAAGATATTACTTATGAATTCTTTGTAGAGCGGTGCTCCTCAAACCTGCGCTGTGGCCAGGTGGGGTGAAGCCTCTCAACCACCAGATTTGGGTGAGTCTGCTAATTGACAATGTCTGTCCTTATACATGTGAATGTCCTGTTGTCACAGTATATTAATCATGAGAATATGACACATTCATGTTCTTTCTTATATTTTGTTTGTCTTTTTGTGTGGATCAAATATCGTGCGACGCAACAGTATTCGGTTGAGTATGTACCTGAAGATCAGGTGATATTGTTCTTAATTCTTTAATCTAAGTAGCAGTGTTTTTATACTTTTGGTCCTGAAGAATGCATTTGAAACTATGTTCAACACAATGCAGAAACATGTCGACCACCATGTAGTACGGTGATTATTTGGAACCCGCACTTACACTTGCTTTTTAAACCTTAGGGATTGGGAGACACTAATAAATGTTGTTCGTCCACCCGATCACCTAATTTTATATCTTTCCCTCACTTAACACTTTTACCACCTCAACACTGCCTCTACAGTAGCCACTTTAATTCTTTGCACTTTATACACCACCCTTATCTCACACATATCGGTTACGGTAACATCTGACCGGCCGTTCAGTCTCCTGGGTAAGGAGAACCCAGATGATGAGAAAAAGGGCGGAACAGTGTGGCTTCTGATGGGAACTATTTCTCCATTTGCTCTTGAGCCTTAGTTTGGCCTGCACTTCACTATCGGAGCTCACTCACTGGTGTCTTTTGTGTTGCATTGGTTTTGTGATCCACCCTCTTCTGTGACCCCCAGGTGCCTTCTGTTGTGACAAAATTAGAGTTGAGCAGGTACAGAACATCTGCCAAAAGTGGTGGAAGTCTCATCCGCCATATTGGTTGTGCCTTGATGGTAATGCACCATGCCACTTTTTGATTTATGTCACATTTTGCCACACTCTAAATAAGGACCCATATCACCTCACTGTAGCCTTCAATTAAAGTGGGTACTTAATATCGATGGGGTGGAATAGTTACTGGCATCACTGGAATTATGAGATCAGCAGGTACAACGCTGACCTGTTTGCTCTCACCACATACTTGCCTACTTTTCGGCTTTTCTTCAGATTAGACTTTTTCCCTATCATCTTTGCATTCTAAAGTAAACAGAGTGTTACACACAGAGGAGGCTGGTGAAATTTGAAATCAGTGAGGTTTAGAAATCCTGAGTGTATTGCACAAAGCTGAGAGTGGCATCTACAGGGACGGAGGGACGGGCACGCGTGTGCATAGAATTAAAAAAATAAATAATAATTAACACACTTAACTTATTCAACAGGATCTCTCCTCGCTCCGGACGGCCATCAGGAAACCCCCTTGACACACCAGGGCGCTGCTCTCACCAGCATGAAAGCAGCGCCCAGATTGGAGGGAGCAGCCTCACGCGGCGTTCCAGAAGCTGGGTTAGAGATGTTTAACCGCATCGCTGCGGCGGTCATTTTTGCGCTGCGCGGCTTTTTTACAAAAGCCGCGTTACATGACGTGCTCAGCTCGTCATCCGCACCTGCCCCCGTGGCTGATGAAGAGCTGAGCTCGTCATCAGCATCGAAGGGGTTAAAGTGTTCATGTGTGGCTGGCGATCCGCAAGACAGCTGTCTAAAAAGACTTGCGCACTTGTCACCCCACTTGCCTCCCTGCTGCGGTCACTGAGCATCGGCCCGCCCCGTAATGACGCTCGGCTTGGGACGGGGGATGAAAAATAAAATGGTAAATAATGGACAATTTATTTTTCAATATCTTGAGGGCATTTAAGTGGGGTGACGCTCCTCTGTTCCAATAGAGGAACCACCCCTGAAATTTGAAGGGTTCCAACAACAAACCCAAACTGATGGGAGGAGGAACTCAAGGGACTGGAAGGGGTTCTAACTTGAGGATTAGTGAAAAAATTAATCTAACATGCGGCTTTTAAGCACACTTTTCCAAAATAAAGGCCTAATAGCTAACAGTTCTATAGTCAGTTACAATATTATGAGAATGCAATGTGGCACTGCCTCATTTTAAGGCATCTCCCTTCATTAATGCCCCATACTTCCTTTCAATTTGCTATCATGTCTTTAAGTAAAATATTTGTACGATAGGAACAATAATCTATTTGAAATAGGAGAGGAATTTACATTACACAGAACTCACAGCCTGGTGCCTTAGACTGCATAGCTATTCAGCAGATTGTAGACATCCTTCAGTCACAGATAACAGACCCTCCTTTTAGGTGAAACCAGTCTTACAGGTCCAGGCCTCCTACAGCAGTAAAATTATGTCCTAAAATAAAAATATTACAGATTGCTCCACATGAGTCATGAATTAACGTCCAGAGCAGAATGCTCCCTTGTGCAGAAAGAAAATAAAATCAGCAATACTTATTTGTACATGCATTATCAGTCATGCATAAGCTTTGGACATACATTCACACATTTACCCTCCTATAGTAGCTTCTCATTTTTTGTTCAAAGGCTACTCGTCAGTGCAGCAGGCTGGTTTGCTAAAGACATCCTGGGAACATTCGGAAAGCTGCCCTAGGAATGCCTATTGCTTATTATTGGCTTTGTGGTTTGTAACTCAGATTTGCTTGCTTTCTATTTGTTTACTTTATTTATTTTAGGCTGTCCACCATCTTTTATCCTTCCCATGTACTATAGCCTGTTTACCATGGCTTCTTGTATTCTTCCACGGGTGTTCGCTTTCTGTGAACATGCCTTTACATTTTGTTCTTATTTTGTCACATTTGCTGGCATTCTAAGACGAAGATCAAATGTCAGGTTCTGTCATCAGAGGGAGCTTAATGTTTACTCTTCTTTCGCTGGCTTCAAAGTGAGGGGCTTTATCTTACAACCTTGAAGTGTGAAAGGGGATGGCTTTTTAGCCTTTGATTCTGTGTAGGGTTTTCTCGTCTTTTTTATTTCCGCTCCCTGCCTCTGTTGCAGCTTCTGGGTTTTTCTAGTGCAGTGATATATTTGGGTACTGTTCACTCTACAGATTTATTTTACTCACTTAATTATGTTTTTTTTCTAGCATTTGGATGTATGTATACAAAATGTGCAAATATTTCAGAATACTTCAGAATTAGGAAAGCACAAAATTAGCACTTTTTTTATAACTCTAAAGAGTGCTGAAAATAAATATTTGAATACAATCAAAACAAATCAATACACCAGGTGATTCCATTTCCACGCATCATCCTTTGTGCACTGTAAAGTTTTATCAATGGAACTGTATGTCTGTGCAAATGTAATGGACATTTCAATTGAAAATGTGTTGTCTGTAATACCAGTGCACTACCACACCATGCATACTCCACTCTATTGGACTCTACACCACTTTACTCCACTCTACATCACTCTACTCCACTCCACTGTATGCCACAATACTCTACTCCACTATACCCCATCGTATTCCACTTCATTTTTTGACAATTTATGCCACTCCACCTTATCCCACTCTAGACCACTCTACTTCATGACACTCTACTACCCTCCACTCTACAACCCTCCACTCAACTCTACGACCCCCCATTCCACTCTTTAACACTCTACTCTATGACACTCCACTCTGCACCACAGCACTCCACTCTATGCCTCTGCACTCCACTCCATTCTATGACACAGCACTCCATTCTACACTACAAGACTCTACTCTACGCCTCAACACTTCACTCTACGACACTCCACTCTATGCAACTCCACTTCACTGTACAACACTGTACTCCACTCTATGCCACTCCACTCTGTGCTACTCCGCTCTATGCCACTCCACTCTAAACACCGCAATTCTACAAAACTCTACTCCAATGTTTGCCGCTCCAGTCTACAAATCTTTACTACACTCTACGAAGCTCCCTCTATGCCTCTCTACGCCACTCCACTCTACTCCACTACACTCTAATCTATGAAATACTACTCTGTCCTGCTCCACTCTACAACACTCACCTCTATGCCACTCTATGCTATCCCTGTCTACACCACTCTACTCTATGCCACTCTACTCCACTCTATACCCCTCCATTCTACGCCTCTCCACTCTACGCCTCTCCATTTTATTCCACATTACACCATTCCACTCGACTCTACACTACTCCACTCTATTCTACACTACTCCAGTTTACTCTGCACCACTCCACTCCCTACTACCACCCTCTACACCACTCTACAACACTCCACTCCATGCCATGACACTCCACTTCACTCTACTCGGCTCTACTTCACTCTTCTCCACTCTACGACACTCCACTCTATGACACTTCACTTTACGCCACTCTCCTCTAAGACATTCATATCAAGCCATGCTGAGTAGGAGTCACGCTGGTGTACAATATGGCAAACACATTGGCAAAGCCAAAGCCCTTGAATAGACTAAACCTACTGGTTTTGCCAATGCTTTTTGGTAAATGCCACCATTTTTTCACAAACTTCCATTTACGCACACACACACACACTGACTGCTTCTCATCAGCAGCAAATAGGTGTAAAATGTGACAGAGACAGAAAAAACGAGAATACTAGGAATGGAATTTAAATCTGGAGCCAGGAAATATTTTTAGGCTGGAAAGCAAATTCCTGGAACTATTATCTGCTTCCAGCCAGTGCAACAAACTGGATCAGACCCTCTTGTAGTCTTTTCTTTATCAGTTCTGTCAGTCTAAGGCACACTCCAGCCTATGTCTCAAATTGACAGATGTTCTGTGCCAAAGCTTAAGGAGTGAAAGAAGACGTTTTTTTTAAATTTAAAGTATAAATTGCAATTCATTTTATCACATATACCCTCCACATAAACTAGAATAGATGTAGTTTCCGACTCTCTTTCTGAGGTAATTCTCTCGTGTGACAATAAATAGACTTTTTTCCAAACTTTCTACAAACACCTAAGTGAAAAGTCATCAAAAATTGATCCCCAAAAACATAATGTTCAACACCAATCTTCAATCTTCAACATTTCTTC
Source organism: Lissotriton vulgaris (assembly GCF_964263255.1). Lineage (NCBI taxonomy): Eukaryota > Metazoa > Chordata > Amphibia > Caudata > Salamandridae > Lissotriton > Lissotriton vulgaris. The sequence goes on along the minus strand of NC_141686.1, from coordinate 165,396,261 downwards.
AAATCTCTGTTATTATAAATAGGCACAATTGTGCTTTGTGGTAAATAAGCTGTTGTGCCCAAGAACAGACCTGTCTGTAGAAAATAGTTATGTTGTACGTACACACTGGGGGGGAGGGGGGATTTACAAACATTTTGCGCTGGGTTAGCACCCCAAAAGGAATGCTAACCAGCGTAAAATGTTTTTTTTATTATTTACTTTACAGCGCAAAAGTTGTTTTGCGCTGGAGAGCAAGTTCAAAGTAGTGCGAACCACTGCTTTCTGTTACTTAGCGCCAAGGGGGAGTTACATGGGTGGGACATGGGCGTTCCTATGCATCCACCCATGACATTTGACGCAAAACCATATTTACAAAGAATTGTAGACATCGTTTTACGCCAAAAGTTAACACCCCTTCGAAGGAGACGGTAATGCTTTCATTTCTCCGTACTTTTCCAACTTTGCAGGCGAGCTGACTTTGCCGCATGCATACAAAATGGGAAAAGCTTTGCATCGTGTCTAGGCATAGTAGTTTGTACAGAAAGGGTACACTTCCTATACAAAACCTATGCTAGACTCATGCGCGCACCTAGTGCTATGGTGCTAAGCTGTGCACCCGGTGCACGGCAGCTGAAATCAGTGTTGTTGCAAGGGAAAGGGGAGGAGAGAACCACATCTCTGAAGATATGGCGCTCTCCTGCTCCCTGCCTGCTGCGCAACACAGCGCTGCCTTGGTGGGGGCTGCGCTGCGTTGCGTGAAGTTTTGGAAAATCTCCAAATCACTAATAAAATTCCTCAAAATCGATTAAATACGGTGAGACGTTGAGACAGAGAGTGTAGTCTTCCGCTGCAAATGGTTGTTGAATTACTGATCTTTGGCATTCAATCTCATTTCATTTTCGTGTGCCACTGTTTAACCCTTTCAATGTTGTAAATAAAACGAAAAATTGACCTGGCACAATATTTCCCTGATCCTTGCATCGTTTGTGGCGCCTATGCATGAAGTGGAGCGCAGTGGATTGTGGGACAGAACACCTTCCATTTTCATAGCTTTTTGAGATGTCTGGTTGGAAGTGTGTGGCCTATGAGGAACTGTTTGGTGTCATGTCTGATTGGTAGAGAATAGAGGTCCTTGTATCACTGTGATTGTGCCAATTCTGGCGTGGAATAAAGTAGGGTGAGAGACAGATGTGCATGTGGTCTTGTCTGCCATCTTTGAGTGGTAATAGGTTTCCCCTTTTGGAGTGGCGCAAGTGACAGATGAGCAACTCTCTGCAATGCACTGGCTAAAGGCAGACAGGTCACATGCTCTAGAGAGTCCATCTCGGGGAAATAGGGTAGGGTTAGAGTTCAAAGTTCAGTGGTCAGACCCGAAGGACATAGATTGAAAGATGGCAGACCTGGTGGAAGTGGTACTCGCCTTTTCAGATAACGGTTGAGGGCTCTCAGGTGCCTTCATGTTCTTCCAGATGATTGGATGGTTTCTACCTCTATTTACAAAAACCATTCCAGACCCTTGGACCTATCATTGAAAGCCTTTCGTCCTGACCACCTAGATTTTTTTTTCATAAGGTACTTGATTAGGAAAAACTTGACCTTAGAGATCCTGGTGCTGGTAGGTGGATATGGAAACTCACTTTGCCTGGCTTTTTCCGATAGAATGAATCTTGATTGATCAAAGAGCACCCTAAAATTGGAACTTATAAATTCTGGCGGCCACATGGATATCTTTGAACACAAATTAGATGTGATCACACATGTTGCAGTTTCAAGCTGCCCTGCCCGCCTTGCTCTGTGTCTTATGGAGTCTCCAGGTCATGGTTGGTGGGAGCTGGCCACGCAAAGTGCTTCCATGATCCAGACAGGAGGTTGTAGCCAGTCTAGAAAATCACTGTCTGTTCTCATGTCCTAAAGAAAGACCGTGATTGGACACCATGTCAAGGTTTCAGAGCCTCCTGGCTTGTGCTGCGGTCCACACCATAAAATGTTCTCAAACGACTGGCGCGTCAGAAGTAGTTGTGTGTGAAATTGTGTGCTGCTGAGCGAAATGTCACCTAAGCTATGTGGAAGTATGTGAAATATGGTTGGCCAGAATCTCTTGCAAAAATTATTTACGAGGCCATACTTGCATACAAAAGTCATGGGACTGTTTCAAGCACAAAATGTCTCACTGGCGCAGTTTTGCTGTTCCTGCATGCATGGTAGTTTCCTCACAAACCGGTCTCCACAGTGTAAATATTTAGCAAAAACATGTAATGGGAAATCTTGGAAATAATGAGATGTTTGCAAATTTCACCACTGGAGTTAAAACTGTGCACAGGCCAGAAAGGTCTTCATAGTGGGCAGGTCTCTGGAATATGTTGTCATGTGACTAAGTTGCTGACCTTAGGCTTGCAGACCGGAGATGTAATCACAGCAAAAATGTATGAAGCTTGGAAAATCACTTTGTCATCCCACCCTGGAAAATGTGTCATTTGAAAACCAGCTGAATAGTGCGCTGCATTGATATAGCCTAAGATTGTTAAGCTATTATGTCTCGCCAATAGTCTGGGCACCAGAGGACATTTTTTGCTGTAGTAAATGCATTGGAATGCAGTTCCATCAATAAAGATGTTTTATTAATTATTCCTTGCTAAAACCCTGTTGCTTTGAAGTACAACACGTTTATATCCTCTTTTAATTGCCTTATCCCCTTGATAACGTGTCATACATTTTATACTTCAACATCCATGGATTACAAAACGAGGGTGGGAGTACGCTGCCTTACATCCCAGCACTCAGTTCGCCCCAGTGCATTATGGTAAATGCAGTGCATGATAACACTTCAGTAACAGTCTTTAGTTTTTCACCCTTGTCGGTGCAGCCAGTGCTATGTGCCTCTAGACACGTTTCAGGATAGTTGTCCTTCATCAGTAGAGAGCAGCACATCTTTTGGGAATGCTGGAAATGCTGTTCAAAGTCTCCTCAGGTCTCTGTACCACTTACTGGAATACAATATAACTTATTTCAGAGCACCGGTGCATTTTGAGCCTGTTGAGCATTCGTCACCAGGGGTCGGAGGAGGGAGGGTGTTAAACTTGGTATAGCAGGGTTAATGTTCTCTATAGCCTCCTGGTATGTAAATGTAAATGTATTTGAGCTTATATAGCGCACAGCTACCCACAGTGGGTTTCCCGGCGCTTGCTTAGGGAACCCGTCCTGGTATTCCCCTGTGAGATAACCCCGGCAGGGTATCCACAAGGTGAAAGCCAGGCATCCCGCCGCGAGGGGCCGTTGTGGAGATTAAGCAAGCTATTGCCCAGAGTCGCAGAGTGTGAACCCGTGAGTCGAGAAGGCACCGGAGCGAGAATTATCGAGTCCGTGGAATTTTTAGCCCAAGACCCACCGAGGCGGGGAATTGAACCCTGGTCCAGGGCCGATCTCAGCTTCCGGGTCTGCCGCCTCTAACCCCTGAGCCACACTTCTCCACATATGCATAGGGCCCGATTCACAGAACTAACTTAAGACAAATTCCTAAACTTACTACTTTTGGTATTTACATAAGTTAGGATTTTGTCTTAAAACAGACTTAAGACAGACTTAAGATAGAATCCTAACTTAAGTCTGTCTTAAGTATGTCTTAAGACAAAATCCTAACTTCTGTGAATACCAAAAGTAGTAAGTTTAGGATTTTGTCTTAAGTTAGTTCTGTGATTCGGGCCCCATAGTCTCTGACCGAAATATACTTGTGTGTTACAGATCTGTCCCAAGAACAGATTCCAACCCACCTCCCCATCACATCCTTTAGTCTGGCCTCAACGGGACTCTATACTTCACAGTGTCCATGTCCAATACTTCACATTTGAGATGCTGCTGCATACACATTTCCTGCCTCATGGGGCTAGGTATATGCTCGTCTAAAGAAACCTTATCTATCAGTGATACCACAGTCATGTTTAGAACAGTGTAACTTATCCAAAGCATCTTCTAACGCACACACCACTGGTGCTTCATTTGAGCAGGTGGTAGCCGGTGTGGGGCACCAACACTTATTTTTGGGGACCAGCACTTATTTTTTCAGCATCAGACATTTACTCAACACAAGAAAGGGAAAAGCACAAAGACTGGGAAGATTGAGGAAGCAAAGGTGGCAAAACTGCAACAAAGGGAGAGGCCAGGGACCTGCAAGGGCGAGATGAAGCAGCACAGAGCATCTAGTAGGGGATTAAAGCGCCACGAGGAGACTTCAAGTCTGCCAGCCTTGTATTAGATGCCCCAATGCTCCATTGCCGGCCACGGGATTCAGAGCAGAGCTCTGGGGACCGCCACTCTTTTTTATACAAATTAAGCACTGGACACCCCAAACTATTAAGAATAACCAGGCAATTCACGAAGCACTTGTGTGTTAAAATTCAATTTGTAAGCGCAAATGGATAGATGTTTAAGCGAAAAGAATTCACAAAAGGTGGACTTGCACTAGTAAGTCACTTTACTCACACAGAATATTTCTACGATGGTAGTACTGTCATCTGTCGTAAATCTACTTCAGGGATAGTGTGGGAAGGGACACATTTTATTTATTTTTGCCGTATAAATAAGGTACATTAACTGCACCGCACTCCTCTCGCGCCCAGGTCTTCAGGCATTCAACTTGAAACATTGACTGCAGTCAGAATTAAAAGGCGATAAAATTCACCCCATTTGCCTCAAATGTTAGTACAATTGCGGGGGCAGCCTCTAGAGATGCAAATCAACCCTTCATGCTTGGCACACACAACCTAACCAGTTTCATACGAAACACTCTAAGCCCGGGTTTAACATGCAATATTAGACCCCATTATAATACAAATTGTTGTGGGCAAGTGGCAGGCGCCAACAAAGCTTTGAAGAAATAGCTCGTTCGCCTTGGTCTTGCCATCAGAGGCCTCCAATTCTCAGACCCCACCTAAAGCATGGCAGCATCTTAGAACAAGCACAGAAGCAGTGCTTAAATTGTGCCGGTGAACAGCGGCACTTAATCATCAACACCAGGAGATTAAGGGCCAGATGTAGGTCGGTCGGTAACGGCCGAAAATCGGTATTTTCGGCCGTTACCTTTTCGGCCGTTACCGACCGGTATACATGATTTGGCATGTAGGGGCACAATTTTACAGAATCTGTAACTTTACCGATTCGGTAAAGTTACTGATTCTGTAAAATACCGAATTGGTATTTTTACAGATTCGGTAAATCTCAGATGTAGGTGGGACTCTTCTGAGTCCCAAAGGCCCTACAAAATCGGTATTTTACCACACAATCCTATTGTGTGGTAAAATACCGATTTCAGGTGTGCATGCACATGTGTGCATGCACACCTAGCCATGTGACAGACAGACATGCCCTTAGGGCATGTCTGTGTGCCACATGGCGCACATGCCTATTTGTGGGGTGCCAGAGGGTGTCAAAGTGACACCCCCTGCACCCTTGCAAAATTCGGTATTTACCGATTCTGTAAATACAGAATCAGTATTTCCCATTGATTCCTATGGGCTTTGAAGCCCATAGGAATCAATGGGAAATACCGATTCTGTATTTACAGAATCGGTAAATACCGAATGTTACAGAATCGGTATTTCCACATCTGGAAATACCTACATGTCCACCACATTGATTTACCGATTTTCAATTACCGAATCGGTAAAATTCGGTAATTAAAAATCGGTAAATCAATTTTACCTACATCGGGCCCTAAGTGATTTGCTCAGAATTAATGTGTCCTTGTGTAACGTAACTGGTGCTCATGTAAAGCGCTCAAAAACCTTCGGGTCGAGGTCGTACTATAAAGCATACTGTAACTACTGCGCCCGAACTATGGGGCATATTACCAAGCAATAGCGATAATTATCGCTATTGCTTGGTTAGAGACAAAAATTTACCGCTGAGCTGCGGCGATTTTTATCGCAGATAAACCTTGGTATTACCATTACCTCCCATTGGATAACATGGCTAAGAACTGCTCAGGGCAGGTGTTAGCTTTTGGAGATATTCGCGCTTAGCGCGAATATCTCCATAAGTTGGTAATAGGAGATAGTGGTGTTAGCGACTGTTTCCAGTCGCTAACATCTTAGCACGCCCACTTTGCATGTCATTAGTGATAAATATCACTGACATGCAAAGCGGGGCCCAAGATGGTCGCTATCTCCTACTAGCTGTGGCTAACTGGTGTTAGCGACAGCTTGGTAATAGGGAGATAATTTTATCTCCGCTTTCTTGGCTTTTAAAGCCAAAAAAGCGAAGATAAACCCCCTTGATAATATGGCCCTATTTTCTTTATTTGTCTGTATTGTTCCATGTACTTCAATCTAATGATCTCAACTTATATGTAAAGCGCTCTGATCCCTTCAAGTCTAGCTAGCACTCTAAATAAATGTATAAATAAATAATAAATACATTTGAAAACAAAAAAAATCACAGTATGCTGGTCCGACGCAGAGGCTCGAGCCTCATTTCACAGCATCGAAGTCGGCAGCTATGGCCATTATACCACACCCTCTACCGGCTGTCTTGGTTAGTAGTAGGTTCTGTTTTAGGCGGCACTAAAAGGAGAAATGGCAGTTGTGGGGCGCCAGTCAGGTGCCGCAGATTGGGAAGTGGATGGAGGATCTTGATTGGTGCATGTTCAGGGAACGATCGGTGTATGATGCCAGGCGGCGTCCCCGGAAATGGGGGAAGATCTGGGGAGCTTGGAATGGATAAAGAGGGGATATTTGTACTCCACCGGATGTTGGCGAGGTGACTGTAGCACTGGAATCCCAGTGATCACTAATGCTTTCTTAAAAGTATTTTGCTGCGTGGAAATGTATACTTGATTACTGTGAAAACACTGTATGTTACCTGATGCTTTTCTTTTGTTTTGTCAATAAAAAGAATTTAAAAAAAAAAAGGAGAAATGGACTGATGCAAGCTGCCTCCTGCGAAAGCACCAAATCCTATTTTTTTTAACAAATGAACCACGGGTAGGAGGAATTGTTAAATCACAGAGGTGCGTGGCGGCAACATAGGGACACAATTGGTTCCCCTCAAACGACGCCCCCGTGACAGCTTGCAAGAGTGAAAAAACGCCAGAAAACCCAAATAAGCATTTCGCAGAAAGAGGCCGTGTGTGCAGAGGGACGGCCGTGTTATTGCAAACCTTGTGACAAAGTATTGCGTTAATAATTCAGAGGGAATTAAATAAACAGCTCCTGGCGCTAACCTACATATTTCATATTTACTGAGGCAGGATTCAGGAGGCGCAGTGACTTTCAATCACTTGGGCGTCGGGAAAAGCGGTTCTATATTTATTAAGTGCAAACAGCAGCAGAGGTTAGAAATGTGGTGACAGGACTGAGGCATCGACCTTACTAGGTAAACCTGTGTCGATGCGTGACCTGGGGCGTATCATGAACAGCTGCATGGAGCCGACTGCCTGCTTTGAGGTGTGTGCATACCTCAAACAAGAAATCTCTCAGTTAATGTTCCTTTCAGCAGGTGATGAAATGATGTTAGCAAGTCTGTACAAGATCTCACAAAAAGTGGGAAAAGCCACATTTTTTTGCATGCGATTAGTTGAATTGTCTGTTAATCTATTTTATTTTGTTTGATTTTATTTTGTTCTATTTGATTCCATTTTAAATCCCCGATGACACCATTCATGATAGGTATTATTTTTTTTAATGATGGGACCAGGCCTAGAGCTCCACCCCCTGCCAGCGGCCACACTGTGTGCGATCTACAGTCAAGTAGCTCTGTAGTTATGGTTCGGTCTGGCTTTCCATTTAGAAGCCATTTTTTGTTGTAATAAGAACTTTCAAGAAATCTGCCCAAAACTTTGAAAAACACACATCATCCTATTTTGGTTTGGCATGGCAAGTTTTGTGCAGATCCGGCAGGCAGGGAGGTAAAAAAATGATGGCTTTAACAGAATGACTTTTCCCTTTTTCATTTCCATAGGATTATTAGCTCTCCAATACAGAAAAAATGGCTGAATGGAATTACACCAAACTTGGCATTTCCTTGTAGATGTAAATGTTTTTGTACTTGTATAGCGCACAGCTACCCGCAGTGGGTTTCCCGGCGCTTGTACGAATACCGCAAGGGAACCCTTCCTGGCTTTCCCTGTGAAGTGTCCACTCCTGGGCACCCCCATGGTGCAGACCAACCACCCCTCGCGTTGTGGAGACTAAGCAAGCTATTGCCCAGAGTTGCAGCGTGGGACCCATGATCAGAATAGGCACTGAGGCGAAAATATCCTGTCAGGGGAATTAATGAGCCCAAGACCCGCCGGGGCAGGAATCGAACCCTGGTCCCTGGCCAGAGCTCTGCATCAAGGTCTGCCTGCTCTAACCATTGAGCCACACTTCTCCACTTGTATCTGTGTAAAAGGTTGTGCACATAAGGACTGACCGCACACAGTGTGTTGGGTGCCTGCCCGGTAGCCAACCACTGCTGCGCATGGAAGTGAAGTTATTGTTAGCTTTATAAGTTAAAAAAAAACCTCAGAAATGTATTTGAAAAACACAGTTAAAGTGCAGTTCTGGTAATGAATTAAAACCAAAAAACCACTGAAATTCACAAGTTATGGTTAGGATAGCATTCCATAACTCACACAAGAGCCATTAACACCTAACTTGTGCATCGAGTGCAATGCTTTAGTGCGGTAACAAAGAACATCCCCTAAAACGACAACGTAATTAACAACATTTACTAAGACCAAGAAATAACACTACATCCACAGGTATCTCTTTCATAGTGTTAAGGGTAAAGAGATATGTAATCTCACCTGCACGATTATTTATGCCATTTGTAATTGCATCTGTCACCACAACGGTGAGGTCAAGAGTCTTGCATTTGGGTGCAAGTTATGAATTGCTAGGGGAATAGAAAAGTGTCCCATTTGCGGAGGGAGAAGTATATCTGCAGCTGGAAGATTTTCAACAGGTGGAGAATTATCTGGCAGAATTAAGGTATGGAATAAAGAAGGTAGGGGCATATTATCAAGGGGGTTTATCTCCGCTTTTTTGGCTTTAAAAGCCAAGAAAGCGGAGATAAAATTATCTCCCTATTACCAAGCTGTCGCTAACACCAGTTAGTGACAGCTAAAAGGAGATAGCGACCATCTTGGGCCCCACTTTGCATGTCAGTGATATTTATCTCTAATGACATGCAAAGTGGGCGTGCCAAGATGTTACCGACTGGAAACAGTCCCTAACATCGCTATCTCCTATTACCAACATTTGGAGATATTCGTGCTAAGCGCGAATATCTCCAAAAGCTAACACCTGCCCTGAGCAGTTCTTAGCCATGTTATCCAATGGGAGGTGGATAACATGGCTAAGAGCATTTGCTCGATAATGCATGAATATCGCTGACTTTTCAGCGATATTCATGCATTGCGGCCGTTTTTTATCGCATTTGCGATAAACCTTGCTAATAGCAAGGTTTATCTGCGATAAAAATCGCCGATGTGCGGCGATAATTTTTGTCTCTAAACAAGTTAGAGACAAAAATTATCGCTAGTTGTTGGTAATATGCCCCGTAATTCTGCCAGAGCACTACCCATTATTAGAACATTGGAATGTTAGGTGCTACATTGAAAACAATGAAGTGCTCCGGGCTTCTAGGTCGGTAAAAGCCTGGAGCGTCAACATTCTAATGTTTAACAAAGGCCTCACAAGCTCCATTAAGCCTTTGTTTTACAAATTAGTATATTCTGCCCTCTAGGGGCGGAATGTTCTAATAGCCTTAAAACCCTCCTTAGCTGGCTCTACCTGCCATTAAAGGCCTGCTCCCTTGATAAAGGTAATCACCTTTGGTTCGGGCCTTTAACGCTGGAGTGGGCCTTTAATGGCCAGTAGAGTCCGCTACGTCGGGCTCTAAGGCTATAGTGGAGAATCATTTCATGGAGGATTTAGCATTTCTTTTATCTAATCAGAGGATTTTCTATTATCATAAATGTGAGAAGCTGGCCTGGTGTATGATGTTCACTTATGTAAGTGGGCACCCTGCACCAAAGGGATCTTATACAACCTTTGAAAGCTCTCTAATTGGTAGCTGAGGAGAGCAGCCTTCAGGCTTAGTACAGAAGGTGTGTAAACCAGCTTGTTTTACCAGAATACAATCTTATAGTCTAGATTAAGTGAAAAAGAACCACACAAGGTATTTATAAAAATATGTATTTATTATGTAATTCTCTCTAACACATACAAATATCTCCTACCCAGGGATATGCACAATTCACACAATATTTAGCAAAGAAATCAAGTAAATAGAACAGAATACACTGTGGACCCAAGGGGGGACAAAACCATATACTAAGAAAGTAGTATAAGAACCATGACTCGGGTCAAGACAATGTCAAGAGAACATAGAAGAACTGGGGACTCAAGGAACCACCCAATGTGAGTGACTAGGAACTCTACGGAGAATGTGTGCAATGTGGGAACACGACCGCGTGCTCTGTACAAGTCAACGTGTAAGTCACAGTTAGATATTTAAACATTAAGGACCCTTCCCAGTGGACCCTGAAGAAACCCAGTTAGACAGAAGGATGGAGAGCCACCCTATCTGTGGATACTCTAGTATCCGCGTTACCTACCCCAGGGTAGCCGGGTGCATAGGTGTGTTGTGGTGTCCGAAACCACTGTCGTACCCAATGAGAGACTTTCAAGAAAGTGCCGCTGCTGAAGAAGGAGAAAGTGTCCAGTGGAATACGAAGGTTGATTCTAGTTGAGAGGTACCTGCATGCAGAGGGGACAGAGTCTATGCCACTCAGGAGTGACAAGGAGACTTGGAAGACGAATGCCCTCCAATGTCGGGTGTTGCTGGAGAGAAGTGTGGCTCACTGGTTGGAAGCAGCAGACCCTGAAGCAGATATTTCTCGCCTCGGCGCCTACTCTAATCATGGGTCCCACGCTGCAACTCAGGGCAATAGCTTTCTTAATCTCCACAACGGCCCGACAACACTGGGATGCCTGGCTTCACCTTGGGGGTGCCCAGGAAGGGGCATCTCACAGGGAGAGCCAGGAAGGGTTCCTCAGCATTATACAGCGCCGGGATGCCCCGATGATGGGCAGCTGTGCGCTTTACAAGTATCCTACATTTACATTTATGACGATGACCTTGACTCTGCAGCTGTGAGAACCTGGCGATGCTGAGGAAGACCAAGAGCTGTGCATGAGTTGTCCCACATCGAATGTCCAGTGCTGAGGGGTCGGTGTCCAGTAGGAACACCAACAAGCCTTGGCAAATGCAATCCAAACTAGAAGTCGAAGAAGTTGCAATGTCGGGACCAGCAAAGTCAAGGGGACTCCCCACAAGCAGGGGAGTCTCCCCTGAGCAATCAGGGGACCCCAAAAGAAACAAAGGTGACCCTCAACTGGACCCAGAGGTCGTAGGCACTGGAGTAGCAAGAGGACCTCGAGCAGCTCTCCAAAAGACGCGGGCCACGGTGCAAACGATGCGATGTGGACAAAGACTTTGGTCACTGGAGATGCTGGAGGTTGGGGCTACTTTGAACATCAAGATCTTGGTGGAAGGAAGCCAACAAGCCTTTTCAACTGCAAGTTGTCACGGTGCACAGGGGTTCGGTAATTGCAGCTCCCATGAGGGATTCTGGCCTCAAACTTGGTGAGAGGGAAGGGCAGACCTTGAACCACCACCTGTGTTGCAAAGCCTTTTGGAGTCCAGAGGAGCTCACGATCAGCAGACTGGACGACTTAGTTGCAGTGCCTGCAAATGCAGGGAAGTGACTCCTTCACTTCAAGGAAGATTCCTTCAGGTGCCCTTGATGCCCACGTGCCTGGAAGGTTCCTGTATAGTGCACAGGCACAGACTATGCAGCAGACTGGAAGGAAGACAAAGTCAAGCCAAAATGAAGTCCAGCGAAGTCCAGAGTGTCCAGACGGCAGAAGAAGTAGTGTCTTATCTGAATCTGGTCCCACGACAAATCAGGGACTCACACCCAGGAAAGCCCTTAAGTACCCTAAAGAAAGTGTTGGGATGATTCAGGGGACCCTCCCAGGGGAGGGTCTGGACAGGGGGGAGGTTACTCCCATGTCCTTTGTCCGGTTTCACGTCAGAGCAGGAGCCAATGACTCCCAGAGCTGGTTTGAACTGGCCTATTCACTGAGGCACCAAATGTGCCCCTCATGCAGACTTAGTGGCACTGGAAAGCTCACCCACTCCGTCCCAATACACTAAATCCTGTCTGGGAGGTGGTCACACCTCCCTATGACTAGATGCCTATTGTTCTACCTTCCCCTGCTCGAGCTTGGTTCAGCAGCAGGAGGGTAGAATCGTGTCTCTGGTCGGCAGCAAACATTTTGTGCTGTTTGGGACTAGAAGACTGGCACTGGGAACACTGTGCTTGGAACGTTGTGAGAGGTATGATTCCAACATGTTTTGCTTGGAATCATACCTCCCACACCATTAACGGTGTGATAGGTATGATTCCAACATGTTGTTGCAGCCAATTTCGAGATGGTCTTTGTGTGATAACGCGGTGCCCCTCTATATGGTACATGGCTGCTTCACTTACAACCGGGGAGAATGGACTCTGTAGGCTGTAGGGGTGTCCTACTCATGCAGGGGCACCCTCACACTTAGACCCAAGCACCCTGCCTTCAGGATTGCAAATGCCTAATACAGGGGTGACTTATAGGTTTCAAGTGCAGTGACCCTAGATATAGGAAACCTATATCTTTAGTAAGCGGTGCTCGCACCAACTTATACAGGCTGCAATGGCAGGCCTGTAGTTCGATTTTGAATTGTCTCCCATGGGTGGCACAATGCATGCTTCAGCCCATGGGGGACCCCTGGGGTACCTAGTCCCTAGGTACCTTATTACCATATACTAGGGACTGATAAGGATACCCCAGTATACATTCTGGGATGCACCTAAGTACTTCCCACAACAATTTAAGCGAGAAAGCAGATACTGTTGGGCCCTGATTAGCAGAATCCCAGTCAGACTAGTCAAAAACAGCTTAGCACCAGGCAAAAAGTGGTACCATGCAGAAGGAGCCTACCTTCCCTTCCTACAATCAAACACTAAATTAGACCCATGCCACTGAAGTAGCTAAGAAGCTCCATATAAATCTCCAAGGCACAGAATTTCAAGAACAGAAGAGGTGAATTGGGAAAAACAAAAAAAACACTCTAATAGAAACATGGAGAACATGTTCTGCAGTCCAGGAAGATAAAGTGCAAACCACTGTGCATTTCTTTGCAAGAATCGAAGATTTCAAAAGTAAATTGAAATTGTAGTATAGAAACTAGGGAACAATCTACCTACTTGTGAGTACAGGGGCACAGATGACACAAATGGAATGTAATTTATGTGGGAAGATTTGAAAGGAGCCATAAATGACCTCGAGGAAGGTAGAAGTTAAGTCACTAAGAAAGCATGCTATATATTCACTGATCCCTTGTTTGATGAAGAGAGACGGGGAACATGTGGTGCAGAGTGGGAAAATGGTGGCAGTGGGTGGAACATCATCAGACACAAATGAACCAGGAAGTATTGATGCTTGCTAGTGTGCCTAGGTGTTCATTCTAGAAGTATCAAGCATGAAATTAGCAGGGAGGGCAAGAGCAAGTAGTAGACTATGGGGCTAAATGGAAGTGGCAAGATGTCTTGTGTTATGTTAGCATGCCTTACATAGGGCACTGACACCAACTTTGTTGTATCTTGTTGCTGGAATCTTTCAGTTTCTTCAAGAAACTTACAAAAGTGCCATGTTGTGATTAGTTTTCAGGAAGATGAGTGGTTAACAGGTGCTGACCTAAGAACATTTCAGAAATGAGCTCCCAGCACTGAAAATGCTCTAGCCCAGATCAATTATTTTTTTACACTGTCAACAGGCGGCCTGCAAATGCTGCAAGTGACCACAAGAGACTGCAAACTCATCCAGCATCATAAGGCTGAAAGTGTTGGAGACAGGTCCGTTTACAGAACATAGCACCAACAGCATGCTGTCTATGCCGACTTCATTTAATTAGCAGGTTGATATGTTCAGATATAAACATTTGGAATGAATGAAGGAATGAATGAATGAATGAATGAAAGGGGATTTGTAGTGCGCAACTTAGCCCAAGGGCATCAAGGCGCAAGGACGATGATACGTCAGTTATCACATATTTTGGGAGCAGTGCCTACTTATAACTTTATTGTTGTCTTAAAAAATGAAGAGCTGGTGTCCAACTTCCTGATAATGTGGAGACCTGAGCTTGTAATAACTCATCTCTACTTGTGGTGGAAATCAAGCTCAGGAGATAAAAGATGGGGCCCAGAGCTCGCCCTATAAACAGAATGTAACAAAATATGGACATATGTAGGAGAGTAGGGTCTGCTATCCTATGGTCACCCCAAATTTTTGCTTTTTGCTTCACTGGTTTCTGACTTAATGTGGCTGTGGGCCTGCTAATCAGACCCACAGCCTGCTGTTCTCTCTCTAAATTACTGCCAATGCACTCTAGGTGCATTACGAATTGGAACTGGTTCACCTTATGAGCCCCTGTAATAGTGCACCCTAGGTGCCCAGGGCATAGGTGTATCCAAGGCCTACCAGGGGCTGCAGCACGTATTGTGCCACCCCTGGCCTGGCCTCCATAATTGACACAACTGGCTGATCACTCAGCTGGGGTAAGTCGGTGTAACCACCTCTTACTTAGGTACAGTATGCCTGTGCCTAACCCTAAACTGGACACATACGTTCCTATCAGCCACTCCTATGGAAGGCCTCATCAATCCTGGAGGCAGAGTGCTTGGAAATATGTGAGATGGTGCTCTAGCATGAGCTGAGCCTATCTGCAGCGGTCGGGAACAACTCCCTAAGCTGTTCCGGGATATTGCCATACCATATACTCTTAAGTGCATTATAATCCTCGCGGTTAAATGCTATCTTTGGTTTGGCTTTATCAAAACATGTCGAGTAAGGTGTCATACGAATTGGAATACTATCCCCTCGCCAATTCTGGCGACGGGGATAGCATTCCACCCTTCTAGAGGGACACGACATGTGTGTAGCCTTAACCCCGGTTAAAGTTAAACAGAGCCTCAGCTTCACAAAATGGACGCTGCCACCACAGACACAAGTCTGGCCTCCTGCTGCTGACCGAAACTCGGCAGATGGTGGCCTGGACAAAGGGTTTCCTGCCTTGGGAGGTGCGAGCACCACCCCAGACAGGATTTTGTGTATTGGGTAGGACAGGGCTGAATAGAATCAGACATGCCCGGGGCACACAAGGTGTCCCCGTGCATAGGCCAGCCCAAACCGGTTCTGGGGCCTTCCAGCCCCAGTCCTGGCGCGGAGCTGGACAAAGGAAAGGGGGTGTAACCGCCCCCCTTCCTGGTTCCTCCCAGAGGAGGGACCTAGTAGGTGATCCACCCCCTAGATTGGAATAAGAGGGGGAGCAGTGCCATTGCACAGCAGATCATCCCGAAATCAACTTAAAACTAAGAAGAAGACTGGACTTCGACATTCTGCTGCACAGAAGACTGAAGAAGAATCTCCCTTGTGGCCAAGGAGTGACCACCCTGTGAACACAGGTACCAACCAGCAACTCGACGTCTGCTTTGCCGCCGCCTCCCGCCGGAGCCCGAGCCCAGAGCCCGACAAGAACCAGATTCCCAGACCTCTCAGAGCCCGATCCACAGTCCCTGCAAAGAAGGGACCCGTGGAGGCATCGAGTGACGTGGGACCGGACCTCTTGGAAGACACTCGTAAAGCTGACTGCGCAGCTTCTGAGGCATCCTCGACGTTGTGCTTTGGGGACTGAGAACCCCCACCACCGAGCAGCCCTTGCACCGAAGATCAGCCCCCCAGCATCTCCACGATCTGCGTGGGGCCCTTTTGCACTGTGCCACTCGACGCGCCATCCCGGCCACTAGCCACGCGGCCAGCGGCCATCTTGGCGACGAACCCGAAGATTTAAACAGCAGGTCTGGTTGCTCCAGACCTACCCAAGCTCCTGTGAAAAGGAGCACCCGCTCTGACCTTGCTGGTCCGAGTGAACAGCATCTTTCGACTTCTGCGTGGCTTGCATTTGCCAAGGCCTGTTTGCTCCGATCAGGTCGCCGACACCGCCAACAGCGAGAAGCCTACGTGGGACAGCTCGTGACCAACTCCTGGACGTCCTCGACCCCGGGTATCCACGTGGCTGCAGAAAGAAGCTACCCGACAACGCCTGTTTGCACCCGACATCGCCTGGTTCCAATCTGGTTCCACGGTAGTCACTGGCTAGTGACTTTGAACACTGTCCCCTCTGCTTTCAGGTCTTCAACTCTTCAGATCCACCCTTGGATCCACCGGAACTCTTCTCATCGAGCCGCCTGCAGCATCTTCAGCTCCAAGCACCATCGACCAGCGTGACGAAACCCGACACATCTTCGACCCTGTGCACCCGCTTCCTGTGGGTGAGGTAACTCAGCTCCGCCGGTGCTCCTGCACTGGTACACATCCCAAGGGCCTGTGTTTTAAGTTTCAGCTCCGTAGGTCACTCGGAAGGTTCCTAATTTTCTAACTTTGTGCTTTTTACGCACCATAGACTTTGTATTGTAAAGTGCGTGCACTTTGAACACTGCATCCGAGTCCCGTGGGCCTTTCCCGACTTAGTTATTTCCAGTCTCGAATAGCTCCAGCGATTCCCAAGGCCCTAGGCCTCTTCACTTTCCTCCTGGTATCTCTTATACCACTTATTTAGTATATGGTTTAGGTGGCCCCTAGGGCTCATCCATATTGTGCAACTTTTGTGTATTTTAAACTGTCTTGTGATTTAACGCTTGTGCTTCTGTGCTCATAAAGAGTCCAGGGGATTTTATAGTTAATAAATCAATATATATTTTCAATATATATCTGTGTGGTGTCCCTTTCATTTGGTATTCAAGGGGGTTGTATATGGTATAACAGCTGGCTTCACATGCCTTTCAGAGTTTAGCCTAAGACTGCTTTGTCCACGTTACCACTAGGATAACTGGTCTACAAGGTTGAATTACAACCATCATCATAAGGGTTGCTTGGCATGGTACAAAGTGATCACTAGAACTAGTGAGCATTATATACCAGGCCAACTTCTCACATTGGTGAGCAGCGGATTGGGATCTGAGCTTGCTGTTGTTTTACCATTACAATCTTTGAGATTATCATTTGAAAGATCATACAGGTACCTGCTAGGTACATATAAAACAAGACTAGTATACTTAAGTTCTACTGAACTTAGTTGTTGTAGAGCAAAGGGAGTAGCACACCCTAGCTACAACTACTAGATAGGTTTAGTAGGTAAACACCAGTGTAGGTAGATTGCAACACATCCACCCACACTAGAGCAATGTCTGGAACAGAGGGGTCCAGTGGACTTACTCCTGTTGAGAGTGACCCTCCAAGGGCACCATCCCAGTTTGCTATTTTTCCTTTTAAGGAACTAAGACAGCTTTGTGTCTTAAGGGGTCTGAAGACAGGGCCTTCCCCTACTGCAGACCACCTAAGAGAGCTTTTGGATCAGTCTGAAGCTCTAAAGACCTCTAAAGCAAACCCCACAGGGAATGCTGAAGGAGGCCATCCTTCAGAGGATGACACTGTAGACACCCCTACCCCTATCATCCTAGTAGATGAGGAAGCCTCCACCACTGGAGCTCCTCAAGTAGATGTAGAGGAAGAGGAAGAAGAAGAGGAGGAGGAGGTGGAAAGCAGTGAGTCAGATGATGACAGAGATAGTCAGGTGCTGGTCAGTAGACTGAACCAGGCTAACTTAAGTCAACTTGGGAATGAATCAGGTAACAACCCATTCAGACCCTCAGGTGGACTTAACCAGAGCCATAGGAGGAGGAGGCATCACTCAGGTGAATCCAATACCTCCCATGTCTCTAGAGGCTCTCATGGTCACTCCAGAAAGGAGATGACTAGCCCTCAGAGAAGGGAACATGAGGCCAAGATGAGAGAGGCTGAGCTTAGGATCCAGAGGCAAGAATTAGAGGTTGCCCTGGCTAAGGAGAAACTTGCTAGAGCAAGACAGCCTAGAGAGAGTGGGGTAATAGAACCCACTGGTGGCAGCAATATCCACAAGGATAAAGACAGGTCTTTTGATAATAGAAACCTGAGTAAGATTGTGCCCCCCTACAAAGCTGGGGATGACATCCATAAATGGATTACTGCAATGGAGAGAGCCTGCAGAGTACAGCAGATCCCTCAGGAGCAGTGGGCAGCAATCTTGTGGCTCTCCTTTGAAGGTAGAGGCCGAGACAGACTCCTCACAGTTAGTGATGGGGATTCTAGAAACTACCTGGTCCTGAAGAGTGCTCTGATTGATGGGTTAGGCTTAACCACTGAACAGTACAGGTTAATGTTCAGAGATACCCAGAAGACACAGACTCAGGACTGGTCTGAATTTGTTGAGTGTGCCACTAAGGCTCTGGAGGGATGGTTGCTGGGAAGCAAGGTTACAGACTATGAAGGATTGTATAATTTGCTGATGAGAGAACAAATTTTAAATAATTGTCAGAACCAGCAGTTGCATCAACATTTGGTTGACTCAGATTTGACCTCTCCCCAAGAATTGGGAAAGAGGGCAGATAAATGGGTAAGAACCAGAGTTAAGCAAAAGAACCAGAACCAGAACCAGGGTGGTGACCAGAAGAAAACAGACCAGAAGGGTGGGGAGCAGAAAGCTAAAGACCAGAAGTCTTCAACAGGGCCCCAAACTGAGACAGAGGGTGGGTCCCAAACTTCCAAGAAGAAGAAGAAAGAAGGTCAGAAGAAACCCTGGTGTAAAACTTGTAAGAACACCTCTCACTGGACAAGTGAGTGTAAAAAGGGTGGAGCCCCCAGCACTGCAGCCCCTAAGGCACCTGCACCCACTAGTACAGTTAGCAGTGCTGGTCCTCAAGCCAAGGGTTTAGTGGGAATCACTTTGGGAACTGAAGGAGATTCTGACCTAGTCAGAACTCTTACACAGGCTGTTCTGGTTTGTGAAGGGGACATAGATTTGACCCCTGACATAAGTCCCAGTAACCTGGGCAAATACAGACAGACACCTTTGATTAACAACAAAGTGGCTCAAGCTTACAGGGACACATGTGCCAGTGTCACTATGGTGACACCTAACTTCGTGGACCCTGGACAATACATGCCAGGCGATGATTACCTGGTGACCAATGCCAGCAATGTCACTACTACACATAGTGTGGCACTTGTTAACTTTTCCTGGGGAGGGGTAACTGGCCTAAAGAAAGTTGTGGTTAGTGCTGATCTCCCAGTAGAATGTTTGTTGGGCAATGACCTGGAGAACTCTCTATGGTCAGAAGTTGAGTACAGGACTCATGCAGAGATGTTAGGGATATCATCACATGTCCTTGCTGTGACCAGGTCACAGGCCAAAAAGTGCCTCTCTGAACCTCAGGTCTTGGATCCTGGAACAATGGACCAAGTACCTCCCAAGAAGAAGAACAGGAGGGTTAAGGCTGCGCCTTCCCAACTGCCTACAAGTGAGGATCAGGCTTCACAGGAAACTGATCTTGAGACCCCTGAAGGAACTGTCCCTGAAGAACTTGAACCTGATCAGGTTGAGTTTCTGGGGACAGGGGGACCTTCTAGGGCAGACTTGGGGCAGGCTCAGTTAACCTGTCCTTCTCTTGAACCCCTCAGACAGCAGGCTGCTGCTGAGGCTGCTGGGAATGCTCAAGGTGCCCATAAAGTATATTGGGACGATGGACTCCTTTATTCAGAGGCTAGAGACCCCAAGCCTGGTGCTACCAGGAGGTTGGTTATACCTCTGCAATTTAGGGGCTTCCTACTCACCTTGGCTCATGATATTCCTTTAGCAGGACACCTAGGCCAGAACAAGACTTGGGACAGGCTTGTCCCTCACTTTCACTGGCCTCACATGTCTGAAGACACCAAGGAGTTTTGTCGCTCCTGTGAAACCTGCCAAGCCAGTGGTAAAGCAGGTGGAACAACAAAGGCCCCCCTGATCCCACTACCGGTGGTGGGGGTTCCCTTTGAAAGAGTGGGGATTGATATTGTTGGACCAATGGATCCCCCTACAGCATCTGGGCACAGATTCATACTGGTGGTAGTGGATCATGCCACCAGGTACCCAGAGGCAATTCCCCTTAGGACCACAACAGCTCCTGTTGTGGCCAGGGCCTTACTTGGAGTTTTCTCCAGAGTGGGGTTTCCTAAGGAGGTAATATCAGATAGAGGTACCAACTTCATGTCTGGATATTTGACAGCTATGTGGAAGGAATGTGGTGTAAACTACAAGTTCACCACTCCTTATCACCCACAATGCAATGGGCTTGTTGAGAGATTTAACAAGACCCTAAAGGGCATGATTAAAGGATTACCTGAAAAGCTCAGGCGAAGATGGGACATCCTTCTGCCCTGCCTTTTGTTCGCTTACAGAGAGGTCCCTCAAAAGGGGGTTGGCTTCAGCCCCTTTGAATTGTTGTTTGGGCACCCTGTAAGAGGACCCCTGTGTCTTGTGAAGGAAGGATGGGAGTTACCTCTCAAAAAGCCTAAACAGGACATAGTGGACTATGTACTTGGTCTCCGCTCCAGGATGGCAGAGTACATGGAAAAGGCATCCAAAAACCTTGAGGCTAGCCAAGAATTACAAAAAGCTTGGCATGACCAAAAGGCTGTCCTTGTTGAATTTCAGCCTGGACAGAAGGTATGGGTGTTGGAGCCAGTGGCCCCAGCAGCACTCCAAGACAAATGGTCTGGACCCCATACAATTCTGGAAAAGAAGGGAGAGGTTACCTACTTGGTGGACCTAGGAACTCCCAGGAGCCCCCACAGGGTGCTCCATGTGAACAGATTGAAGGCATATGTCAGCAGGGCAGACATGGGCTTGCTCATGGCTACAGATGAGGGACAGGAGGAAGAGAGTGACCCTCTCCCAGACCTGCTCACTCAGAACCCTGAGGATGGCTCAGTTGATGGTGTGGCCTTAGGTGGCAGCCTCACTGAACATCAGCAACATGACTGCAGACAAGTTCTACAGGCATACAGGCATATGTTCTCCTTGACCCCCAGTCAGACTAACTGGTGTACCCATGTGGTGGACACTGGTGACAGTCTTCCTGTAAAGAGCAAGATTTACAGGCAACCTGACCACGTCAGGGACTGTATAAAGACTGAGGTGCAAAAGATGCTGGAATTAGGTGTCATTGAGCCTTCAGAGAGCCCCTGGGCTAGCCCAGTGGTTCTGGTCCCCAAACCTCACACCAAAGATGGCAAGAGAGAGATGAGGTTCTGTGTGGATTACAGAGGACTCAATGCTGTCACCAGGACAGATGCACACCCTATTCCAAGGGCAGATGAGCTCATTGACAAGTTGGCTTCTGCCAAATATTTGAGCACATTTGACTTAACAGCTGGCTACTGGCAAATCAGGTTAGCTGAGGAGTCTAAAGCCAAGACAGCATTTTCTACCCCTAGTGGGCATTATCAGTTTGTGGTGATGCCCTTTGGTTTGAAAAATGCACCTGCCACCTTCCAAAGGTTGGTGAACCAAGTCCTCACTGGGTTGGATGACTTTTGTGCAGCTTATCTGGACGATATTGCTGTCTTTAGCTCCACCTGGGAGGATCACCTGATCCACCTGAAGGAAGTGCTTGAGGCTCTGCAGAAGGCAGGCCTCACTATCAAGGCAACAAAGTGCCAGATAGGGCAGAGCAAGGTTGTATACCTGGGCCACCTTGTAGGTGGAGGCCAAGTTCAACCACTGGAGAGTAAGATCCAGACCATCAAGGACTGGTCCCCTCCAACTACCCAGACTCAGGTCAGAGCTTTCTTGGGCCTGACTGGGTACTACAGGAAGTTTGTTAAGAACTATGGGTCCATTGTGACTCCTCTTAATGATCTGACATCCAAGAAGATGCCCAAAAAGGTTCAGTGGACAGAAATCTGTCAAAAGGCATTTGATGACCTGAAGAAGGCCATGTGCTCTGCACCTATCCTGAAGAGTCCTGACTACTCAAGAGAGTTCATTGTCCAAACAGATGCTTCTGAGTTGGGAGTGGGAGCAGTGCTTTCACAGCTTAATGTAGATGGCCAGGACCAGCCCATTGCTTTCATTAGCAGAAGGCTGACCCCCAGAGAGAAACGTTGGTCAGCTATAGAGAGGGAGGCCTTTGCTGTGGTGTGGGCCCTGAAGAAGTTGAGACCATACTTATTTGGCACTCACTTCAAGATTCAGACCGACCATAAGCCCCTCCTATGGCTTAATCAGATGAAGGGTGAAAACCCCAAACTACTCAGGTGGTCCATTTCCCTACAGGGGATGGACTTTACAGTGGAGCACCGCCCAGGGACTGACCATGGCAACGCAGATGGTCTCTCCAGGTACTTCCACTTAGAACATGAAGACACAACTGGTCAAGGTTAGTCTAATGTCCCTGCGTTTGGGGGGGGGTTATGTAGGAGAGTAGGGTCTGCTATCCTATGGTCACCCCAAATTTTTGCTTTTTGCTTCACTGGTTTCTGACTTAATGTGGCTGTGGGCCTGCTAATCAGACCCACAGCCTGCTGTTCTCTCTCTAAATTACTGCCAATGCACTCTAGGTGCATTACGAATTGGAACTGGTTCACCTTATGAGCCCCTGTAATAGTGCACCCTAGGTGCCCAGGGCATAGGTGTATCCAAGGCCTACCAGGGGCTGCAGCACGTATTGTGCCACCCCTGGCCTGGCCTCCATAATTGACACAACTGGCTGATCACTCAGCTGGGGTAAGTCGGTGTAACCACCTCTTACTTAGGTACAGTATGCCTGTGCCTAACCCTAAACTGGACACATACGTTCCTATCAGCCACTCCTATGGAAGGCCTCATCAATCCTGGAGGCAGAGTGCTTGGAAATATGTGAGATGGTGCTCTAGCATGAGCTGAGCCTATCTGCAGCGGTCGGGAACAACTCCCTAAGCTGTTCCGGGATATTGCCATACCATATACTCTTAAGTGCATTATAATCCTCGCGGTTAAATGCTATCTTTGGTTTGGCTTTATCAAAACATGTCGAGTAAGGTGTCATACGAATTGGAATACTATCCCCTCGCCAATTCTGGCGACGGGGATAGCATTCCACCCTTCTAGAGGGACACGACATGTGTGTAGCCTTAACCCCGGTTAAAGTTAAACAGAGCCTCAGCTTCACAAAATGGACGCTGCCACCACAGACACAAGTCTGGCCTCCTGCTGCTGACCGAAACTCGGCAGATGGTGGCCTGGACAAAGGGTTTCCTGCCTTGGGAGGTGCGAGCACCACCCCAGACAGGATTTTGTGTATTGGGTAGGACAGGGCTGAATAGAATCAGACATGCCCGGGGCACACAAGGTGTCCCCGTGCATAGGCCAGCCCAAACCGGTTCTGGGGCCTTCCAGCCCCAGTCCTGGCGCGGAGCTGGACAAAGGAAAGGGGGTGTAACCGCCCCCCTTCCTGGTTCCTCCCAGAGGAGGGACCTAGTAGGTGATCCACCCCCTAGATTGGAA
This sequence comes from Lissotriton vulgaris, assembly GCF_964263255.1. NCBI lineage: Eukaryota > Metazoa > Chordata > Amphibia > Caudata > Salamandridae > Lissotriton > Lissotriton vulgaris. The sequence goes on along the minus strand of NC_141686.1, from coordinate 165,372,798 downwards.
TAAGAGGGGGAGCAGTGCCATTGCACAGCAGATCATCCCGAAATCAACTTAAAACTAAGAAGAAGACTGGACTTCGACATTCTGCTGCACAGAAGACTGAAGAAGAATCTCCCTTGTGGCCAAGGAGTGACCACCCTGTGAACACAGGTACCAACCAGCAACTCGACGTCTGCTTTGCCGCCGCCTCCCGCCGGAGCCCGAGCCCAGAGCCCGACAAGAACCAGATTCCCAGACCTCTCAGAGCCCGATCCACAGTCCCTGCAAAGAAGGGACCCGTGGAGGCATCGAGTGACGTGGGACCGGACCTCTTGGAAGACACTCGTAAAGCTGACTGCGCAGCTTCTGAGGCATCCTCGACGTTGTGCTTTGGGGACTGAGAACCCCCACCACCGAGCAGCCCTTGCACCGAAGATCAGCCCCCCAGCATCTCCACGATCTGCGTGGGGCCCTTTTGCACTGTGCCACTCGACGCGCCATCCCGGCCACTAGCCACGCGGCCAGCGGCCATCTTGGCGACGAACCCGAAGATTTAAACAGCAGGTCTGGTTGCTCCAGACCTACCCAAGCTCCTGTGAAAAGGAGCACCCGCTCTGACCTTGCTGGTCCGAGTGAACAGCATCTTTCGACTTCTGCGTGGCTTGCATTTGCCAAGGCCTGTTTGCTCCGATCAGGTCGCCGACACCGCCAACAGCGAGAAGCCTACGTGGGACAGCTCGTGACCAACTCCTGGACGTCCTCGACCCCGGGTATCCACGTGGCTGCAGAAAGAAGCTACCCGACAACGCCTGTTTGCACCCGACATCGCCTGGTTCCAATCTGGTTCCACGGTAGTCACTGGCTAGTGACTTTGAACACTGTCCCCTCTGCTTTCAGGTCTTCAACTCTTCAGATCCACCCTTGGATCCACCGGAACTCTTCTCATCGAGCCGCCTGCAGCATCTTCAGCTCCAAGCACCATCGACCAGCGTGACGAAACCCGACACATCTTCGACCCTGTGCACCCGCTTCCTGTGGGTGAGGTAACTCAGCTCCGCCGGTGCTCCTGCACTGGTACACATCCCAAGGGCCTGTGTTTTAAGTTTCAGCTCCGTAGGTCACTCGGAAGGTTCCTAATTTTCTAACTTTGTGCTTTTTACGCACCATAGACTTTGTATTGTAAAGTGCGTGCACTTTGAACACTGCATCCGAGTCCCGTGGGCCTTTCCCGACTTAGTTATTTCCAGTCTCGAATAGCTCCAGCGATTCCCAAGGCCCTAGGCCTCTTCACTTTCCTCCTGGTATCTCTTATACCACTTATTTAGTATATGGTTTAGGTGGCCCCTAGGGCTCATCCATATTGTGCAACTTTTGTGTATTTTAAACTGTCTTGTGATTTAACGCTTGTGCTTCTGTGCTCATAAAGAGTCCAGGGGATTTTATAGTTAATAAATCAATATATATTTTCAATATATATCTGTGTGGTGTCCCTTTCATTTGGTATTCAAGGGGGTTGTATATGGTATAACAGCTGGCTTCACATGCCTTTCAGAGTTTAGCCTAAGACTGCTTTGTCCACGTTACCACTAGGATAACTGGTCTACAAGGTTGAATTACAACCATCATCATAAGGGTTGCTTGGCATGGTACAAAGTGATCACTAGAACTAGTGAGCATTATATACCAGGCCAACTTCTCACAACATGAAATACAAAAGACCACAGAACCTAAATAGGTAGTATTGATATAAACAAGCATTAAAAGTAGAGCTCAGCAGAGAGCGAATGTAGACCAACATGGATGAAGCGAGGTGAATGGAGACTGGCGGCGCCGTGTGCGGTGAGTTACGAAGCGGAGATCAACAACGCAAAACCAGAAAGCAGCAGACATGGCTGCATCAAGTATCCAGATACTTGTTTGAATTTTTTTAAATACAAGTTAAATCAGGTGACTGCAACAGAAGGGAATTCTACATTTAGCTTTATTGGGACAACCCAATCTGTGATATATTGAGTCCTATACCAGCTTCTAGGATGGGAGAAGAAACACCCCAAGAAGAGACAACCAAAGTATTTGGGCTGAAAGCAGAAGATCTTGAAAATCTAAGAACTGCTAAAATGTGTCTTCAAAGGCTTCGCCCTAAAGAAATGGGGCATAAGGAAGATCAGTGACTTTCCACACACAGTAGAAGCACCAACACTCTACTCTATGCTTCAGAGGAATGTAGATCATGCAAGCAGAGGCCACATTCAGATGCTACTCACAAGGTCTGCAAAAGATCCTGCACAGAGAGGGAGGAAAACTAGTAATGTGAGTAAGGAAAAGTCGAAAGGAGTCGCAGGGGGCTGCACGGCTTTAATATATGCATCAAAAGCCACAGAATAAGAGGAAGCATGAAAGCGCATGCAAGGAGGTAAATCGTAATGAAAAAAAGAAAGGGTCCTTAAATCAGTAAAAAAGAAAGTGGAAGTAATAAAATTCCTTGTTCAGCTTGTAATTACAGTGGTACCCACGGGAAGGTAATAAATGCTTTGTAAAACTTGCAAACGGAATGTATTAAAAATGTATTAAAAAGTGGTCGAGAGAATCAGAGAGCAGCTTGTAGGCTTGAACATGTACTAATCACACAGGGCCTTAATTAGAGCTTGGCGGATCGGATACTGCGTCACAACCGTGATGTATGCCCTGGCCGCCGTATTAACCGTGCATTATAGCTGTAAGCAGCAGCCCCTCCATTAGGACGGAGGAGCGCTGCCCCTCTGCCACCACCCACATATAAAACGATAATGAAACAGGATTTAAACCCGTTTTATAATCGTTTTATTTTAACTGCTTGGCTGCTGGGGTATTTCCCCCACGGTGCGGGGGGAGGGTGGCAGTCCGCGATGGGCCGCTGTGCTCATGACGATCTCAGCTCGTCAGGACTCACAGTGGAGCTGTGCTCATGATGAGCTTGGCCTGTCACAGACCCGCACACTGATTAATTCTCCTGCACAGGCGGGGAATTTGCCGCGCGTGGCAGTTATGTCGAGCTCAGCTCGTCATGAGCACAGCTCCACTGTGACTCATGACAAGCTGGGCTCGTCATGAGCATGGAAGGGGTTTATCCCCCTGGACCCGCCTCCCAGGACTCTGACAAGTCTTAGTGGCGAGCACAGGGGGATGATGCTTTGATGGGCACTCCCTTATCCCTTCTCTGCGCATGACGTGTTTGGCAGGCCGTTTTAGGCCGGCCGACCCCTCATGTTTAGTGAAGCTTTTTCCAGCCGCAGCTGCGTTGCTGGGACTGGAGTAAGCAGGCACGGGCTCCCAGTCTGCCTGAGAGCCCCAAGTCCTAGTGCTCAAGCCAATCCTGACGCTGCTTTCATGCAGCGTCATGATTGGCCGCAGTGCAATCTGGTAGCCTGTCCCAGATGCAGGAAGAGCGCGATGGAGAGGACGGCGGAGGGGATCAGGCAAGTTTATTTATTTTTTATTTATTTTTATTTTTTGTCCCCTGACCCACAGGCTGCTGCTGTAGCCTGTGACACTTGTAACTTGACGGAAAGGACATTGGCCACGTTTTGACAGAGTGCAATCAGCCGAACTCTAAATATGGCCCTTAATAAGGGGCATGATGTTCAAAGGTATTTTGTGAGTTGCAAAGCCTGCAATTCACAAAAGCAGAGGATTTGCGACCCCCAAATTCCTTTTGGCTATTTACAAAATACCTTTTAAGAGTCTTAAAAGTCTTTCTGATTATTAAAAGTTCCTTTACAGTGAGATTTGAATTCAAATAAGAGAGGGCGTGAAAGGTGTAGCCTCTTACCTGTGATTCAGAGAGGAATGTGCCAGTGGTTTGTGACGACAATTGCAGTAGCAAATCATTGATCAGATGCCGACACCTCAAACAGGTGGTAGATAATCTGCAAGCAGCATGATATCCATCTGGGATATCTTTCCATTTAGGAATCATGTCCAGCAATGTTTCAGAGGACCACCACCTGCTCTTCTCCAACGTAGAACTCTTTATTTTTATTTAAAGCAGTACTTTAACCCCTTCTATGCTCATGAGGAGCTCAGCTCGTCGTGAGTTACGCCTCTCGTACACTCATGACGAGCTGAGCTTGTCATGTAACGGAGGTTTTTCAAAAACCCAGCGCACAGCGGGAAAACCGCTAGCGCGCAAGGTGGGAATGGAAAAAAGGGGACAGAGGTCGACTGTCCTTTGCAGCCCTCCTGCCCTGCATTTACACCCAATCACAGGGGCTGCAAATTGTAGCCTGCCTAATTAATATTTATTATGCAGGACGTTTTGTGATGCCATGCAAATTTACTAATTGTAATGTGATCAATTAGTACAGATGCTGCATTGCGAATTACATTCCTATTTGGAAACCAGTCGTTGTGAAAATTGCACATCTCTGATTTGCGAATGAGAACAGTGGGCCTGATTCACAAAGGTCAACTTAGACCAAAAGTCCAAGTTTAGACCTAAAGTCTAACTTTACTACTAGTAAAGTTAGACTTTTTGTCTAAACTAAGACTTTTGGTCTAAGTTTGCCTACGTTTGTCTAAGTTTGCCTTTGTGAATCAGGCCCAGTGTGTCGGGCCCTAGGTGAGGTGACAGAAAATCCACAAGGCAGATATGATGAGAAGGGGACATGCTAATTAATAGGAAATTTGTTTTTGAAAATAATACAAATTGTTTTGTTTCTTTAGACTTTTATATTGAGCTTTAATACTTTTTTTCAATATTGACAGAATCCCTGCTTATCCATGCAAGTGAACACTGACAGCCTATTCTTGACCAGCCCAGCCTTAAACAGACAGAGAGAAGAATTGCCATCCCTTTTAACTGGTAAACATAGCACTCCATGGGCCTACCCTTTCGTCTCTTCGGAGAAGTCATATTAGTCACTTAAACCATTTATACTGAATGATTAAGCTTCAACTCCCAGACAGTAATGAGAATCCAACTCAGTCCACCCTGAGCTAAATAAAGGTAATTCTAATATCCCTCACAACTCCTGATGGGAAAGACTTATCAGACATCTGATCACAAATTGGCAATCCCTAGGCAGTATTCCTGAACAGCTGTCACCGCCACAGAAATATACACTGTATGTAATACCTGCACTGTATAGCTCAAGGAGAAATGGCTGCAAATTGTGATGTAGCCTTAACGGATGTATGACGTTACAACGCATGCTTTTACCACGCATGCCTTTACAACGCGGTTTTTACAACACATTGTGCTTTGGGGCGCTGGATAGTGAATAGTTTAATTTACTATTCCAACTCCAGTCCCCGTGGATAGTAGGGAAGGTGTTGGATAGTACATTAAACCTATTCCCTATCCTAGAGCGCCCCCCAGTGCAATGCGTTGTAATGGTTTGCGTTGTAAAAGTTGCGTCATAAAGGCACTGGGTGGTAAAAGTTGCGTTGTAAAGGATGTTCCCCAGCCTTATCACATGAAGTCTGATCCAAGGCCTTCTATTTTTATATTTATTCCCAATGCCATAAGTGATGCATTGGTAGTCATGCCAGTCACCTGTGAGTGGCTAAATTATAAGGTTTCAGATATGAAAAGGAATTATAAGCCACTGGGCCTGCCAAACATTTCGGACTAGTACCAAGATAAAAGGTTTACCTGTCATTTTAAAAACAGAGCACAGTTGTCTCTGTGGCTTATTCGGAAAGCTCTAGAGACAGGAAAGTCAAAAGAAATAGAAATAATACCGGTTTTAAGTACCAAAGATAGAATAAAAGCTTGTGCCATGACACTAAGCAGGAGAGATACCTCAAAAAAATAATTGGGCAATACTGTGAATTTCACAGCACAATTTCCATATGAAAATGGCCAAATGCTATGGGCCCGATTCACAGAATGAACTTAAGACTCAATCCTAAACTTACTACTATTTTGGCATTTACAGAATGCACTTACTACTTTTGGCATTCACAGAATGAACTTACTACTTTTGGTATTCACAGAAGTTAGGATTGTGTCTTAAGTTTGTCTTAAGACAGACTTAAGACAGACTTAAGACAAAATCCTAACTTCTGTGAATACCAAAAGTAGTAAGTTCATTCTGTGAATGCCAAAAGTAGTAAGTGCATTCTGTAAATGCCAAAATAGTAGTAAGTTTATTATTGAGTCTTAAGTTCATTCTGTGAATCGGGCCCTATGTATTTTAGGGGCGATTCTAATAATCTTGATTTTTAAAGGTGACATGGCCTAGTATTAGTTTCCAAAATGTGTAATGCCGCTTCCTTCGTTTCATTCTATAATTGTGGGCTCTTGGTGTTAGACTAAGAATGACAGATTCTACTGGGAATGTTCGGTTTAGAATCCTAAAAGTTAAAAAGATTTCGCAATATCCGGTCTTAAGCATCAGATCTATCCCTGAGGTTAAAAAGATCTAATATAAAGTCACAAAGCGGGACTACCGCTCAGCTGACAGACATTTCATTACTTCAGATAGCTGGCATAACTCCTTTAATAAACTGTAATCTAAGATTACATTTCAGACTAGGATATAAAAAGCAATCAATATAAATCATAAAATGGAACCACATGGCCCCATCACAACACTCAAGTGCCATCTGCAACAAGAATACAATATCACTGACAGATGCAGTGAGTCACTGATTAAATAGCAGATAACATGACTCATGACTTATACACCAAGTGCAAATTTGAAAATATAAGTACTGTCCGCCAATATCAGCTTATCACTTTCTAAAAAGACATTAGTTTTGTCTCTTTGAAATTCTCGTCATATTTAGTGAATTTCACAGTTTTTTTGCTATAAATGTTCGTTTTTAGTTAACAGTGTCTTTGCCTACAAACAACATCTAAAAATACACTAACTTTGCCCTCAAAATCAGCTTTTCCTATTTATTAGTTTTGTCTCCAAATATTATAAACACATTTTTTCTCAATGAGGCTGGGTTTCCATTTTTCTCATGTAAAGCCTCGCATGCCCATGCTATTCAGCAGTGTGGGCATCACGTGTGACAGATGGCAATCACATGGCAGTGATGTACAACACATGGCAGAAGCAACCATCAGATGGCAGTGATTGGTATCACTTGGAGAGTACCCGTGTCATTGCATTGAAAAGATAGCGCTCCCATGGAAAGCAGGGTCATCCATGAGAAGGATTGCCATCATGTACATGGAGAAGTGTGGCTCACTGGTTAGGGGAGGCAGACCCTGAAGCAGAGGTCAGACCCGGGACCAGGGTTCAATTCCCGACACGGCAGGGTTTGAGCCCAAGTATCCACCGACTCGATAATTCTCGCTTCGGTGCCTGCTCAAATCACTGCTCAAATCACGGGTTCACAACTCTGGGCAATAGCTTGTTTAATCTCCACTAAGGCCCCCACGTGGCGGGAGGCCTGGCTTTCACCTTGGGGATGCCCAGTATGGGTTATCTCACAGGGAAAAGCCAGGATGGGTTCCCAATGCAAGCGCCGAGATGCCCAAGGGTAAGTCGAGCGCTATATAAGAACACACATACATACATACAAAATATGCATTTATTTATTATATTTTGAGAGTTTTCAAAAGCATGTACACAGTGGCGGCTAATTGTAACAAAATATGGTGAGGCGCGATGGCGCACAACTCACCATAAAGGCGGCCGCATCTCCTGCCCACTGCACTTAGGTGCCGGCGATCCTTGTGCTCACGAGCAGGAAAGGGAAGGACTTCCTTCATGCTAGTGGAATGCCAATCCAACCAATCCTAGGGCTGCTCACATGCTGTTTTCAGCATGAGCAAAAACAACAAGTGATGGACTGAATGTGGATCAATGTCACACACTCCCCCAGTCAAAAGATCTGGGCCCAAATCCATCGTTTTTTTGCACTCCACACCACCCTGGGTTAGACAATGGCGATATGCAAATCAGCTCTGACCCTGTTGCCCCATGGGAACAGTCCAGTCCGAACTACAAAAGCCATGTCCTTCCCAGAACGGAATCAAGCATCCGAGGACCGGACCGGTTTCGAGGTAACACCTCTCATCAGCCCGGCTAGCTTGACTCCAAGTGGTGTGGAGTGCCTGGGACCCACGTCTGGGCATCCCCAGCGCACTTAGGGCGGCAATTGCAAAAACAACAAGTGATGGACTGAATGTGGATCAATGTCACACACTCCCCCAGTCAAAAGATCTGGGCCCAAATCCATCGTTTTTTTGCACTCCACACCACCCTGGGTTAGACAATGGCGATATGCAAATCAGCTCTGACCCTGTTGCCCCATGGGAACAGTCCAGTCCGAACTACAGCATGAGAGCAGCTCCAAGAGCAGTTGCAGCAGGCTAACCCGGCGCTCATTTTGAGGGTGGGGGCCTGTGTCAGCAATCCACTGGCTGTTTCACAGCCCTTGGTTTGTTGGGTGTATTGTGTACATGTCGGATAGGACGGTTGTAGGCAGCCAGCCAATCTGACATATGCCCTGGCAGGAGTCATCCTTCAATCACAGGATTGAGCCCCGCCCCCACCCGCGTGCAGGACAGAGCGAGCTGGTGTCCAAATAAAATGGCATTGATATGGCATTTTATTTATTTGTGTTAGCCTGCTGCGCTCGCAGTTGGCGGGGCGACGCTCCTCCGCCATTTAGGAGGAGTGGCCCCTGCATGTACCTGACCCAAGGGTGATCCGAGGGTGTCAGAGCACTGTACTGTATGCGCAGTTTATCCCCCTTACATTCGAAGTTACATATAGTGTTATATACATGTTAGATACCTCAGTATATACATGATTCCATTAGCAAGTTGATTAATCAATGAATCAATCAATACATTTGTAGAGCGCACTACTCACCCGTGAGGGTCTCAAGGTGCTGGATGGGGGATTGGGTGGGGGGGGCTACTGCTCGAAGAGCCAGGACTTGAGGTGTTTCCTGAATGTGAGATGCACACGTGACATGTGACGATTACATAGCAACTGGCAAAAATATGGCTGTCAAATGCAATGGACAGTCATCACGTAAGGGAATATCATCAAGTGTCAATAAATGTCATCATATATTAGGTAGAAAGATAACGTGAGGAATTGCCTTCACGTGACAGGAATAATCACGTCATGCTAACGAATGTCATCAGACAATAGTGATGGTCATCAACAGCCCGGGATGGGTAACATATGCCAGGTATGTCTACTGCATGTCAAGGATTGCCAATGCATGCCAAGGTCGGCCATAACATGTAGGAAAGGTGAGCACATGCTTTGGGTAGGCATCCCATGGTGGGATGGCCATTACATGCTACTATCTTCATCACATGCTAGAGATATTCAACGTAGGCCAGGGAATGATCTCACATTCCAACAAATGCTATCACTTGCCAGAAAATGCCATCTTCTGCTAGGAATGAACGCTCTGTCAGGGATGTCCATACTTTCCCATGCAATGAGCAATCTTAACCAAGAATGCAACTTATTGTATTAGTAATGGCCCTCTTACTCCTAGGATTGCCTTCTTACACCAATGGTGAATATCCTAAATAGCACCTGTACCCCATTCTGTGCCAGAGCATCCTTCTATGGCTGTAATGTCTATTTAGTGCCACTTATGAGCATCCTATGTAACAGGTGGAGTGCCAATGAACATTTCATGCATTGATGGAACACCATTACATGTCACATGTACATACCAACCTATACACTCATGCATGCACTAACACTTGCTCCCGGACAATTACATGCCCTCTACTTAAGATCTCAATCTAAACTGACACATTTCAGGAAAATGTTAAGAACCTGGATCTTCTCATCTCTTTCTAAATAGGCTTCAGTCTTATGGTTCCTCCTAGGACGCTAGCGCCAAGACACGGTTTGGCCTTCACACGCTTTGTAAATCTTTACTTACTTACTTGCATACTGCAGTGTTCAGTGCTCATATGTTCTTTGTTACTGCTTTTTAGTATCAGTGCGCAACAGTTTACACATCCCAGGCCTAGGAGGCTCAGTATGTTTGGCCTGAGCCCACAGGTGTCATAGAGTCCCTCTGGGCACTACACCCAGGCCCCTGGATGTGGGGGCTATGCGAAGTGGAGAGAGACAGACATGAGGTTAAGGAAAGGAAAGGATGTTCAGGGCTGCAATGGCTGCTCTTCTGCTCTGTTCCGCTCAGTGCAGCCCGTGTGACGTCCTCCTTTGCATTGGCTGAACTGGTCTGTCAGCCGGTCAGGCTTTATTAAAGAGGGGAGGTGGCAGGGACCATGAATGCTGTGCCAGCTTCTTCGTCAGTGCTTGGACAAGAAACACGGGCAAATCTACCAGCACATTTAGCAGTCCCTGACCAGACCCACTGACTCCAAACCTATGTATTGTGCAGGTGACTTTGGGGCAAAATGGAAGGTGTTGAAAAATTACGATTCTTAGGGCCTCATTTATGGGGATTTGGTCAACTTGCTGCGCTGCCCTACATCGTAGTGAACGGGCTGGAATGCACCATATTTCTGCAATATAGTGAATTCCTGTCTTTTCCCACTGCTCGGGCGCCATTTCAGCAGCCTAGTGCCAATGCAGGCACGGATGCCTGTGTTGTCTGCAAGATGGTTTTCGTGCAGAAGGGGCACCTTGCTCAAAAAAACTATCCTGGGAGGCTTTTTCCTCTTTCTATGTGCTGCAAAATGCAGCACACATGAAAAGAGGACAAAATGAGGAGAATTAAAGTTATTTCTCCTCGTTGTGCCTCCCATGGGTAAGCGAAAGGTTTTCGCACATCCACAGGTTTACATGGTTTGGTACATCTGAGGAAGCATCAAAATCCATGGATGTTGCTTGGGAACAACCACCCCAACACACCTAGAACGCCTCCCTAGTGCAGAGTAAGCCAACCCATAGATTCACGCTGCCTTGCCTTACTCCAATTAATGAGACCATTCAAAGCCATGCAAAGTGGCTTTGCATGACCTCTTAAATATGATTTTGTGTTTTGCGCCACCCGAGCGTCACAAAAAGTAATGCTACGGTGGCACAAGGAGCTCATAAATATGCCCCTTAGTTTTCATGTGTGACTAAAGAGATCGCACGTGCTCATTTCAGTCAATGTGTTTAGCTGCAGGGGGCTGATTGGCTAAGCAAAGCAATGCATCCCTCTCCAAACCCTGAAGGCCCAGCTGACACTGGCTTAGAAGCATGGGCTCAAACCTTTCACGCACTTCAATGCATTTGTGTGAAAACCACTCTTAAGTGACAAGGGGCGTTGATTGAGCTGGTTCGCGAAATAGCAACGCGAGTTCAGCTGCTGATTTTGGGAGTTTTCTGCGTGTCTGATTACAACCGGTGCATTTAAGTGATAATTTCTTATTTAACAATGCATTAATTATACATCTTTCTTTAGCATATACTGGGCCGAATGTGTGCATTTTTTGACTATGTGAAAAGTAAGATAGGGAAATGATATTTCACTATCCAATGCAATGAGATTTTGTCTATGATGGGAAGTGGCAGAAAGGAGGAGCCTGTGGGGTCTGGCACTAGACCTGGTAAGTTGAACATGGGTGGGTGGGTCTGGGGTTCATCCAGAATACCTGAATGTGCTTAAGTCCACAGAGCAATGGTAACGTAGCACATGCTCCGCTCGCTCACCTAGCTCATTGGGTCATTATTGGAATCCAGGGACCCCATACGGAGCAATCTCGATGTTTTGCTCGTCTCTTATATCTACCTCTTCCTTCGCTGCCTTTTGAGCCTATCCGTTCACTAGCTCTTTCCCTTAACCATTATTCCACCTTAACATTCCCGATAGATTCCTCTTTCTTCCTTTAATACTTGGCATAAACATTATTCACTCTTCTTCCCATTTTTGCCATGCTGTCCCCTTCAGTCTTCCAGTTTTTCTCAAATGTTGGCGCCGTTTGACAAATCTTCAGTTTTTCTTAAATTCCTCTTTCGGCTCCCTCGCTCACTGCTGCTGTCTTTTTCCTTCCCCCACTTTTTCCACGTTTATTATTACCTCCCGGGACCATCTTCTACCCTCATTCCTTACATTATTATGTAATGTACCTTCAAGACAAACCTTCCTGAATCCCTTAAAAAAAAATATATATATATATATCCCCTGCTGCTAACTTCTTCCTGCCTTTATTGATGTTGAGCCTTACAAAGGGTTAAAACCCAAACTGCATCTTGTGTTTTTCTGTGTCTTTGGAGACTGGATTTCCCAAAACAGTGGTTCTAAACCTTCTGACCTATGCAGACCCCCATTTAATCAGTACTGAAATCCAGGGATCCCCCACTAAGTCAATATTGGAATCTGGGGACCCCCACTGAGTCATTATTGGAATCCAGAGACCCCTGATTGAACAGTTTTGATGTTTTGAACAGCAAAACAATACACAAAATTTAAGAAACAAGCGTTCATCAAACAAATACACATTTTGCTTCTTTAGCTCCAAACACTTCATTGATCTGTTTATGTTATTTTTATTTATTTTCTACGCTTTCATGGACCCCACGAGTAGCTGTCTCTGACCCACAGGGGTCTCCGGACCACAGGCTAAGAACCGCTGCCCTAAAGGATTGTAGGGGTTGTAGGAGGGCTCAACCTCATTGAGCTCAATATCTGTCAGAAATCAGGGGTGAGGCTGTGGATGTCACCTTCTCCAGCAGGCGGTGGGTGGGAAGAGCTTTGCAGGTGGCAGACATGCAGGTGCTCTCTATCGCCTCCCTCAGCTTTGGTGCAATATTTCCACCTTCTCAGCTCCCTTCCCGGATGGAGTTAATAGATAGGGGGGACACTTGTGTTCCTCCCTACCTCAGGTTCTTGAAACTGCAGTGTGGGTGGATCACTTGCCTGATCCTGGTCACAGAATGGATTCCTTCACACCTCTTTTTCTGGGAACTGCTCTGTTTGGCTGATGGCTCAATAATCTGTGGACATTCAGACCACCATTACAGAGCAGTTAGAGGTGGGGTCCTTTAATTTCTATCAGGTAGACCTGAACAAAGGGGTAGAACTTTGATCTATTAAAAGCAATAAGAGGGTGTCTTTCTTCTCACTTTTTTTAGGTCACTGTTTCTAGGTGGGGAGTTTTTGTTTTTCCTTGGTTGTTGCTGTTGTGTCTTCGGTTTGCAGCTTGTATGGTTTTATTTTCTTTTGGCTGTTGGATGCTGCAACTTGACTCTGGGTATTTCTGATGTTCTGACACTTTTTTGGTCAGGAAACAATTTCTCTCAAACTCCCCTTCGTCTTCATGGAAAAATGAGGCTGTTCCTCAACACAACTGTCTAGTGGTAGTGGTCTCGGGTTTCCATGATGGACAGAAATACCCGATTCTGTCCCTGACACTCCTTTGTTCATTCTTCTCAAGGGCCCTGGAAGTGATTTTGTTTTATTTATTTGAGTGATCGGTCTTTTAAAATCAAAAACCATTACACCAATGAAATTTATAATAGTACTAGTGCATACTTATATAAACACATAAAAACATTAGTAGAATTTTTACACAGTTGATCTGAAACATACTACTATATATCAATTATTTAAAATTTCGTTTAAAATGGAGATTTGGGAGTTCTTGTCTTCATGACAGTCTATTGCGATCTCCACGGAGTTTCAGCCAATTTCCTGTAAAAACACATTTAAAAGTTTCACCCCCTGCATACTAGAGGGATTGAGGCCCCGTCAAGCCAGGTGATTATGGCTTCCCTGCACGTTCGTATGTTCATACTATTCTGTAGTGCTTTTATTAGTGACTTCCGTTCTTTTAGTAACTTCGGGCATACACAAAAAATATGTTGAATTGATTCGTATTTGTATCCACATAGTCTGCAGTCTCTGTTATCCCTTTTATGCTTCCATGCTGAGATTAAATATTTTGTTTCCCACATGCCAAGACGCAGCTTCTGGGAGTGATGATGTGACTTCTGATCAGGGAACTTCTGTGAGCTAGATTCCAAGGGTCTCATAAAAAAGATCTTGAAAGAACAATCTAGAAGGCCATTTACTAGTTGACAGAGGCTTGATTCACCAATTGTGCAACACCCTATCAATCAGTTGATTTCTAACCACTGAAAATCTAAATCCCTAAATCACAATAAATAATCAGCAAACAAGAATTATCCTATTTATTCCCAACGTGCATCCTTGAGCTCTAGGGATGTGGGGCGTCACTCTACAGGACCCCTGCCTGCTACCACCTTGTTCCTGGCAATAAGTATGCAAGACAACGCGGCACACAACTCCAGTAGTACAAGACAATGCAACGTTTTTAGAATATGAATATAGATTTATTTATAACATTGTAGATAATCAGTGATCCCTAAGAGAGAAATGTATCTAAATTGTTGGATAATGTCCTTAGTGACGTCCGTTGACCATTCAGAATTTATATTATTATCATTAACATCAAAAGACAAAGTGTTCTGAGAATCTCAAACAATTGAACTAATTGTCGAGCTATAACTTCTACTTGATTTTATATGAAGAGCCAGAGGAACATAGACTATGTAGATATTGTATGAATTAAGCAGTCAGGCAATAGGAGGATGATGGTGCTTTAAACTTAAATAGGTTTAAGAAGGACCGTCAATGAATAATAGATAGCACAGATACATGTCATAATGTACCCCGACTGCAGCTATTTCAATAAAAAATGTTCTGTAGTAAAAATCAATGAACAAGCAGTGAGTTGATCGACATCTCTTATTTGGTTCAGGGATATGGTGGGCCACCCTTCAGTTTCCTACTGTGGTACCCCATCTATAAATGCATCTATCTCTCGATTGTGCGCCCACTACAATCCTGAAGTGTTGTAGCACGAAGGCCCTTTCAATTTCTCTGATAATTAGTCATTTTGTATTACCCACTAATTATAAATGAACATTTTACGATATAGTCACTGTCTTTTGTCGATTCCCACTCTGAGGAGATCTAACATTTTTTATTCACATCTCTGAAAAAGTTCCTTTTGATAATAAAGTATTCCACAAAGTTTGCCACACTGTAGGCGAAAATTGCTCTAATTCAAACTGTTACATAAATTTAGTTTGGGAACATTCATGTTTGCGGCAATATACCACTCTTGCATATAGGGATTCGAGTGCAACACATTTGTAGGTTTTTAGTTTCCTCTACATGTCAGTTTGAGATATCTTATTCCAAGTCCTGTATGCAATTTGGAAGGAGCTGAAGTGGTGGATGAAGCCCATGTATTTTGTGGAAGGTAACCAATTCTTACTTCTCAAATCATGGTCATGACAGATGACACTGGCTAGGGGGCCACCAGCCTGACTCTTTCTGGTCAAGGACTGCAGCAAATCATCCTACGGATGGAAACTGCCCGCTGTTTCAAGTGCTGCAGTTGTTTCAGCACAAGCTCCAGCTCCTGGCTCCTTCGACCATCAATTCTTATCAGAACCCTCTGATCAACATGATTGACAATACCAAGAGTGCCATGTCTTTCTCTGCAGTTCCTATCAATGGTATGGACAACTCTCAAGTTGATGCCCCACCTCTGGCCTTTACCATAGTTTCCCCAGATCTTCTCCAGATGAGCTTCGGCTGTCCTCTCTTCGACCCGTTTACATCGCAGCACAATGCTTTACTGGCTGTGTCCTGACATTGGTTTCAGGAAAGCTTGGGCAGTAGATGCTCAGTCCAACTCCTGGTCGGAGGATCTCATCTATACCTTTGCCCCAGTGCCCATGATCCAGAGGTTTTTCTTGCGAAGGATTGGGTTTTGGTGATCACTCTTTACAGACCTAAATGGCTTGGTTCCCTCTTCTCCGGTACATGTCGGTGGAAAGGGGATTGGTTCTCTCACTTGTTCCTTTCCTTAAAGGACTCCTGCTCTCAGGCGTTCCTCTGTTTAGATGATCAAATTCTTGGCTTTTATCTGAGAGATTAGGGAACTAACACCTGGGTTTTTCTATTATTGTAGTCTTTAGGGCCGAGAAATATTGTGATGATTCTACCATAGCGGCCTATGACCATCATTGGGCCACCTTTCAGAATTTCTGTAGAGCTCGGAAGGTGTGTCCATGGGATTGTGAAGTGGGTTGGCTTTGCTAATTCTAAAGGATGGTTTTCAAAGGATCTTTTCGGTGGCCAACTATCAGGTACTTTGGGGAGCTTAGTGGCTGTTTATAGGAGTTCAAACCTTGTTGGTTACGTTTGTTTGAAGGTTGGTCTTTAATAAACCCTTTGTTCACGTCTCCAGCTTGTCTCGCTGAGGGTCTAAGGACACAGCAGTTTCCTCCATTTCAACTTCTGCAGCTAGCAGTTCCTTGAAATTGTTCTCCCTCAAGATTCTATTTCTCACAGTCATTACCTTGATAAACAAATTGGTGCTTTGTGTTTCTCCCAATCTAAGAGTTTTTTATGACAGAGTTGGGTCATCATTTCGTTCCTAAAATCCTCCTAAAAATCCCCCATCAACAGAATCAGGAAGAGAAATGTCTCTTCATTGTCTTGAACTTCATAGAGACATTCCCAGTCACCTTTCGCAGATGGTAGAGTTTCGCTGATGCGACTCCTTTGTAAACATTAGGTCCGCAAGGAAAGGCCTTAAGCGTCTATACCTTTCCACCTATGCTTCTAACATTTGCACTGTTGCATCTTGGGCTGCACCTTCTGTTCTCCTTTTTGATAATCAGAATCTCACACATTCATCCTTCAATACTGTCTTCATGCAGGAAGTTAGAGTATGGCTCCATAATTGTTTCTTTCGTATTTTTGGGGTGATTTTGTTGCTATTTCTTTGCATTCATTTCAGGTGTTGCAGTATTCTGTTTCAAATGGTATTGTTCTTAAAGTTTCTCTAATTCTAGTCGACGGTGCTGGCTTGCTCCATCCTCAAATTGTTAAGAAGAGGATTAAAAAGTGGCCCTATGAGGTATTTCTTACTGGTGACTTTCATTTCTCCTGGGACCATATTCCTAGTCCCTTTCTTTGAGTTTCCTACGGAACAACACTGTTGGCCTTGCCTCTGGGCCAGAATAGTGAACTACGGAACTTTAGGGATCAGTTTGGGTGTGGACCTCAATGGATACAGGAGTAGACAGTAAATGGGAATAGATATATACTTTTTACTTAATAATAGGGGGCCTCTTGGGGACCCTAGCCTGAGGACCACCACCTCCCCTGGTCTTCAAATTTAAAGAATGTGGAGAGTGGGGGTGCACGGACACCTCCCCAGCCCCAGGGGCCACCACCTACCAGGGGCTTTAATTTGAAAAAATGCAGGGGGCTGCGTGGACCCCCCGCAGCCCTGGGGACAGCCAGCTCTCTAGGGCTTTTCTTAAATTGAGTGCGGGGGCTGCACCACCCCCACAGACTTAGGGACCACCACCTCCCTGGGGCAACATCTAGAACCGAAGGGGGGAGGCCCCCTCCTGGAGCCATACTTGGCCTTGGGGACCACCACCCCCACGGTCTGCTCCTGCTATGTCCCGGTGTGCCCATCATCATGTCATGAGTGATGTAATATGTGAGGTCATCAGCAGTGCATTGCGGGGGCGTAAGTTATAGTTATAGCTGCTGAATTTCACTGGTTTTGCATGAGTGAAATTACCCTCAACCCATTTCTCATTGTTCAACACTTACCCCCTCTTCAGACTGAACTCAGCAAATGTCCTCACCCACCCCAGTCTTCCTCCTCTGCTCCCAGCCATTCAGTTACCCTCTTGCCTCTCTGTCTCACTCCAAGCCCCCCAGCCCCTCTGCCCATCTCCCACACATTAAGCCCTCCTCTTTTCTTTTTTTTTTTTTTTAAGGGTTTTTCTTTTTTTTTAATTTTATAAATTTTTTTATTGAAAAATATAAGTGGAATATACAATTGGCAATTTGCATTTCTTGTATACAGTACAATTGTGATGTTTTTTCCCTCTCACTTCATAAGGCTCGAAAAGGTTTCTGAGCCACTAGGGGATCCATTTTCACAGATCTTTCATAAAAAAAAACCTTCCCCCTTCCTTCCGGTGCTTCTCAAGCAGATTCGTGTTTTGTGCTTCGCACATCACCCCCCTCCTCCCCCTGAATATAGAGAGTGATATTATGTGTTTTAATAATTCCTTAGTATTCAAGCCTGTGGCCCACAGACGGGGCGCAAAAAGCCCCCCTACGTATTTTAAAATTAGAAATTCCATTAAGGCAGCGTCTGTGGGTGTCGAATGCCAATCTGTTCCCATTCTGCTGGTGGAGGTGGGCGGCTCCAGTTGGCATTTCTGAACAGAACGTTTCCTGTAAGTGGCAGTGGTTAGACGAACGCACCGGTGCTGCAGGAACAGTGCCTAGGGTTCCCCCTCCTCCTCACACTTCCGCCTGGGCCCCCTTCTTCACACCGAACCTCCCCCTAAAGAAAGGGCAAATCTTATGTTACATCAGGTTAACAGGGGACACATTCTACCTGCCCCATACTCCAGTCCTGGTCTTTCCAGGTACAACCCCTCCCAAACGTGAGAGTAACCCCAGTCCCCCCCCCCCCCACCCTATTTATCCCATCTCAGTAAACACAAGTTGAGTCACGGTTGGTGCATAAAAGCCGCACTTTATTTTACAAACATGGAACATAAACATCACATTTTTATGGTTGTTTGCACGCTCCATAATTTCAATACTTCATCACATCTGTCATCGTTATCAAACAGTCTGATTAATTGGTCCGCAATAACTATTACAGCTCTTCCCGCACAGCCCCCTGATTTACGGGCCTTTAGCAGGTGTCCAGCGTGCGCGGCCTCTAGGCTTCCCTTGCTACCGAGATCTGAGTGTGCGGCCATCAGGCAGTGTCCGGGCTGCAAGTGCTGTGTCCGCCTGTTGCTGACCCGTTGCTGGCCGTTCTCCCGCTCTCAGTGCCCCTGCCGTGAGGCATCCCAAGGACACAGTTTGAGCAGCTCCTCTTCCGAGGACATTCTGCTTTTTCATCTGGCCATAGCGGGCACCGGGCAATCCCCCGGTGCGCCGCACGCGTGGGGGCCAGTTTAGGGCCCCTAGGGGCCGTTTTTGTTACAGGGCCGTTTTTGCAGCATAGCGGCAAAACCGGCCCCGGCAAAGAGCTTGCGTTACCTCCATCCCCTAGTTCCCTCCCCCCAGAGTGGGGAGGTGGGGCCGGCCATGAACTTTGCCAGGGCTGGTAGTGGTTCCCAGTCCGGCCCTGCTCCGTGGCCTACTTGACTGCCCCATCTGCGGCTGCAATACCCATAATCTGGTGTTACAACGTTGAGAGGTCAAGGTATGCCCAGGGTGTTGCACCCTGCCCTTTTAACCTTCTTTTCCCGCCATGCACTTCTTTCTGATTACTGGGTTTGAACCATGCTGCCAATCACCTCCTTCCAATTTCGCAGTCTTGCGGCGATTATTTGCGGGTTTACCGCCTTCCATGTCCTGGGGGTCCTGCACTCAGGAGGCGTTCATCGCTGGCCCGACATTGGCCCGGGTTTCCCTTTGCGCGACTTAAGGCTTGGGTTTCAGGAGTGTTAGTTCACATATATCAATGGAACTGAACCAAGACCGCAAATCCCAGCATGCAAATGATGTTTAAATGAAAAATCTAGGACCAGAGTACTGTGTCCTTGACAGTGCTTAATTTGTGCTGGTACTTGTAGGTGATGCACATAGTCATTCAATTTAAGGGAACTTTCCATCCTCAAACTTTGACCCACAGCGAGAGCACGGCAAGCAGAAAGAAGAAAGAAGAGAAAGACAGGAAAACAGAGACAGCGACAGTGAATACGCTGACTTCTGGGTAATCGAATCGTGGTGGGGCTGTGCTCCACACACCCAAAGGTGAACCCACACTGCAGACATCGAGAACCAGCAACCCTCCCTCCTGAAGATGCCACCTCTTGGGACTTTCAGTTAAAGTGTGGCATTTAGAGGCATTAAACAGAGCAGGGCTGCCTGCTGAATGTGCCTGCTGGTTGGGAAGCTCTCCCAGAATTAGACATGGGGCTCCTGCAGAAAAGGAGGGAGGGTTTATTGGAATGGGGAGTTTGAAGTGCTGGAGTGATATTGTTGGAATATGAAGGGAAGAACCTTCTGATTAGAGGAAGTCTCGAAGGCCCCTGCTGATGGGAAGCAAGTCAGAGAACGAGTAGGTCTGGAGAGTGATAGACACAAGGGGGCATATTATCAAGGGGGTTTATCTCCGCTTTTTTGGCTTTAAAAGCCAAGAAAGCGGAGATAAAATTATCTCCCTATTACCTAGCTGTCGAAACACCAGTTAGCGACAGCTAGTAGGAGATAGCGACCATCTTGAGCCCCGCTTTGCATGTCAGTGAAATTTATCACTAATGACATGCAAAGTGGGCGTGCCAAGATGTTAGCGACTGGAAACAGTCGCTAACATCGCTATCTCCTATTACCAACTTTTGGAGATATTCGCGCTAAGCGCGAATATCTCCAAAAGCTAACTCCTGCCCCTGAGCAGTTCTTAGCCATGTTATCCAATGGGAGGTGTATAACATGGCTAAGAGCATTAGCTCGGTAATGCATGAATATCGCTGTCTTTTCAGCGATATTCATGCATTTCGGCCGTTTTTTATCGCTTAGGAGATAAACCTTGATAATAGCAGCTCGGCGATAAAAATATTGCCGCTAAGCCAACATAGCGATAATTATCGCTAGTTGTTGGTAATATGCCCCAAGGACTCTGAGCTGCTTCTCCAGAAAGGACATGGACAGTGCTTGCTTTTGAACTTTTAAAGTGATGTACCTATGCTGTGGCTGTGAACAGCGGAGTATGGTGACGGTGACGTGTGAAAGCGGTGTGAAGTAAAGGAAGATGAAGACAGTGAGAGAGACAGAAAGGATTTTCACAATGGAAGTTTCTGTGCCCCACCTCCCCATCTATCCTTCCCGGAAAATCAGAAAAAATGGGGCCAAGTGTTGCATTTCACCTAAATTGACTATAAAATCTATAGGTTCCGAAGGAGCACTCATTATTTCATCAGGGCCAAGCAAACCTGACAGTACCCAGGGATGTAGGGATTTCACCCTTCCCAAGATTACTTCGATTAAATTATGGTAATATGCATTTTCAGCACAATTTCCTAAAATATGTATCAGTGTCTTTTTAAAGAACCTGGGGGCATATTACCAAGCAATAGCGATAATTATCGCTATTGCTTGGTTAGAGACAAAAATTTACCGCTGAGATGCGGCGATTTTTATCGCAAATAAACCTTGGTATTTCCAAGGTTTATCGCAAATGCGATAAAAATCGGCCGCAATGCATGAATATCGCTGAAAAGTCAGCGATATTCATGCATTAGCGAGCTAATGCTCTTAGCCATGTTATCCACCTCCCATTGGATAACATGGCTAAGAACTGCTCAGGGCAGGTGTTAGCTTTTGGAGATATTTGCGCTTAGCGCGAATACCTCCAAAAGTTGGTAATAGGAGATAGCGATGTTAGCGACTGTTTCCAGCCTCTAACATCTTGGCACGCCCACTTTGCATGCCATTAGTGATAAATATCACTGACATGCAAAGTGGGGCCCAAGATGGTCGCTATCTCCTACTAGCTGTCGCTAACTGGTGTTAGCGACAGCTAGGTAATAGGGAGATAATTTTATCTCCGCTTTCTTGGCTTCTAAAGCCAAAAAAGCAGAGATAAACCCCCTTGATAATATGCCCCCTGGGTAGGCAATTCCACCTGCAGCCTGATATTTAAAAAGTATCTTTCTTCACCTGTATAATTTACGCCGCTTCTTTTTATCATCTTGATCCTTCCAAGTTGATTGCAGGTCATATAGGGCCACATGTAGGTAAATCCTATTTACCGACTCTAAAAGATCGAATTTTACCGATTTGGTATTTTAGATTCGGTAAATAAGATGTAAGTAATTATTCGGTAATTTTTACCGAATCGGTATTTACCGATTCTGTAATTGTCATTGAGGCCCATAGGAACCTATGGCAATTACGGAATCGGTAAATACCGATTCGGTAAAATTACCGAATTGACAAGGTGGACAGGGTGTCACTTTGACACCCTGTTGCACCCCTGATTCAGGCTTGTGTGCCATGTGACACACAGACATGCCCTTGGGGCATGTCTGTGTGCCACATGGCACAGGTTTACATGCACAGATGTGCATGTACACAGGAATTCGTTATTTACCATGCAATAGTATTACATGGTAAATAACGAATTCTTAGGGGCCTGTGGCACTGTTTGCAGTGCCACCTACATATAGATTTACCGATTCGGTAAAGTTACTGAATCAGTATTTTACAGAATCGGTAAATTTACCGATTCTGTTAAATTTATGCCCCCTACATCTCAATCACCAAATACCGGTCGGTAACGGCCGAAATCGGCCGTTACCGACCGGTATTTCGTGACCTACATCTGGCCTTCAGTCTGTACTTAAATCTATTTGGAAGGGTCAGGACGTAAAAATATAAAAATCACCCTGCACTCACATTCTGATGTCTTAAATACCATCTGATGTCATACTTATTGAGGTATCTTCTTTATGCGTAGAACTTACAGGTTAGGGTGACTGGCAGGTTACTTTTCATTATACATGTTCAGGCCTCAAAAAGCAGTAGGTATAATAGGTTCATCAATATAGATGATAAAAACTTCCACACAAGCAATAAAATTACTGCCAGAGCAGCAAGTGTCACCTGAACTGTGGCTAGTATCACTACCATGTCACGGTTAGTTCACTTACCAGCTGTGGTTGATTGACACTTACCTACTCACGTATGGAATGTTTTCACGGTAAAGCATGGTCAGCAATTCAGAAATGCAAAACTACGCAGGCTTCTGAATTTTAACAATTATTTCTTGTCTCTTGTTCCTTTCTTCATTTTCTTAGCAGGCTTGCATGTTTAATACTCAGGCAATGTATTTCTAGTCCTGATGATGATCCTTTTATTAATGTACAGGATCGAAACGCCGTCGACAGTTAATGTAGTTACACACTAGCTCTCCATTGTGCTACGCAATTGTGTTTACTACATGAGGTCAGCTAGGCTACTCTCAAATTGTTTACCAGCGTCCTCTCTATAAGTTTGCCTGAAACTAACCCTTTTCAATTTCCTTGTTTATGTCTTTCATGTTTTATATGCACTGGATACAGGACTGTATCCCTCTTTAAATTTGTCCACTTTAATCCTTTTGAAAATTTCTTACATTGATTAAATCAGTGTCCGGCTGGACAGGTTTCTGCTTCTAGCAAACTTTGTTGTCTATAATTTATTTTTTGGTTCTTGTTTATCATGTTAAATTAAGGACCTTTGTTGCCTTATAAAACTATCACCCATGGTCCTTAATTACCTAGAGGGTTCCCTTGTCTCCTTAATACACTAAGGAGACAACAGCAGCATGTTGCCCAAATTCAGCTTGAATCATCACTGAGACATCTTCTTCAGGTAGCCCTCTTCCAATTCAGGCAAAAAGTTAAAACCCACCTCTTCAAGCAACATGCTAGCAACATGCTTCTAGTGAGATGAACTGACAAGCTAATGTTTGTGGACAATATTATTGCATTTCCAAAATATATTTAGGAACTATTGAGATTTATAGAGTGTAAAGTCAGCTGCAAAGTAAAGGAGCACTATATATGGATGGTAATATGGCAGAGCTTAAGGACAAGTCGCAGAAAATAAAAAAATACTGAACAGGGATTGCCTGTAGCCAATTGTAACTGATTTGCCATCCAATCTAGTATCTCCTTGCCAAAGGTGCATCCATAAGTGCACAAGTGTAGAGTTGTAAAGCGTGAACCAGGCTGTGATGTAAAGTACTTCCAGGCGCGTGTTGTGAACAGTACTCTGCACAATGGTGTGTGAGTGGCCTGCGCAGAATTAGGTCTCACCCGTGAGTTAACAAGTTGTGGAGTGACTGGGTGGAGGGGGCACTTGCAGGTGACACCAAACCCACAATCAATACTCAGTTTCAACAACCAATATTTTCTATACCTGCAATGGAAGCTAATTTTGGCAACAAAGAACTACATGGTGTACCATAAGTTGCCCAGACATAAGGACCACAGGGGTGCCCTCCTACACAAAGATGGTGTGGTGTCCTGGTTAGCTGCAGCTCACCCATGCAAGCGGTGATATCTTACAGCCCGATTCATGAAGCTAAATTGCGCTCGCAAAGGGCCAGATTCTGAGAATCTGGCCCTTTGCGAGTGCAATTTTTGCATTTGGGATTCATCATCCCAAATGCAAAAATCGCTATTTGCGAAATCACATATTTGTGAGGAATTGGATTTAAGGAATCTCTATTAGAGATTCCTTAAATGCAATTCATTAACCAATTTTAAATTGCGAATTCGCAATATTTGGTCGCTATTTACCACGAAGTCTGACTTCGTGGTAAATAGCGAAAATTTAGTAAAAAGCACTTTAGTGCATTTTTCTCTGTTGCATGTTACACACACACATGTCCTTTGGACACCCCTGGCATCCTTGAAATCGCTATCTTATTTGCGATTAGCTAATTGCTAATTGCAAATAAGGAAGATGTAGGAATCGCAATATTTTTTGCAATTCCTACATGAATCCCGTTTTGCAAGTCCTTAATAGCGATTCCTTATGAATCGCTATTAAAGACTCGCAAAACGGGTCTTTGTTGAATCTAGCATTTAGAGAGCTAAGGTATTTATGGGAACATTTTAGTGTTTAACGGTGAGCCTACTCACAGAACCCCTGATAGAGTTTAGGTAGAAAAGCCATCATGACAGCTAAAAACTGATCTTCCAAAAGTGAAATAAAATTACTTATGCTAACTCACAGCACTGGGCCTATCGACTCTCCAAATTGATAAAAAGGGAACCTTACCTGGATAGAACGAGGTTGGAATTCTTTAATACACCGTGGCTAGGGTTTTTGGAAAACTTTGATTAATTTAAAATGAATGTAATATCAATATTTTATATGTAAATTGCTGATGGGTTTAATAAGTTGCGAAAGTTCAAAGCGATTTCATGTTTGTGTATCTAAATATTTTGTAATGATAAAATCAATGTAGTAAATAAAAGTCTTAATAAAAAAGCTGGACTCACACATTGATTGGTAGCCTGGGGCTGGCTACAGTCCTGCCATTTTAGGAGGGCTGATAATATATCTCATATTTTGGACTTTCTTATGATTTATTTCTCCTCTTTTCTCTCCATGCCTCCTTGGCGCTCATTGCTTTTGGTATTTGCGTGTTTTATCAATCCATTTTCACTCGCCCATTCCTTCACATACAATACCCCTGCATTTGTCAGTTTGTGTTTCAGCAGCAGTTGAACTGGACCCACCTTCAATACTAACACGAATAGTTGGATTGTTCTGTCATTTTGTATAATTTGCACTCCGTTATGCCCTAATTTCCACAATGTCACATTGTTTAAAAGGATGCCCTGGGGATGGTGGCTCGCTTAGCCTTCTCCCCAGTGGCGGTTGTTCCAGGGCAGTGGCGGTGTAACGCGGAGGGGGGCGGGGGGGGAGTTGAAAAATTAAAAGAAAATAAATGATCACATACCTGCCGGCAGCCCAGCCGCTGCCTCCCCTTCTTCCTCTTCTGTCCAGCGGAAGCACACAGGTCCCCAGTCTCCCCTAGCCAATCACCACGCTGCTGTCACCAGCATGACAGCAGTGTTATGATTGGTCGGAGCAGCCTGGTTCGGCGCTCAGACAGAGAGTGGCAGCCGGTGCATGTTCTCCACCCACGCTGTTCAATACAGCCGGGTGGAGGACATGCTAAGTGCGCATGACTGGCCGGCTCAGGACAGCCGACAAAAACCATCATGCGCACTTAAGTTTTCCATGCACTCGTCCCCTGCTGGCTGTGACAACAGCCCTGCCCCTCCCACCATTTAAAACTGCCTCAGTACAGAAAAATAAAATTATATCATAGTGTTAATATCATTTTATTTTTCCTTTTTTGCACTGCTGAAAAGCAGTGGGGCGACGCTCCTCTGCATTAGCGGTGGAGCCGCCGCTGCAGAGATCTTTCGTTTCGCCAATCACTCCAGGTAACAATTTCGAAGGCGCTTTGCTCATCTGTCTTTGTAATTGGCTCCTTGTTTTGTGCGACGTTTGGTTAATTTTTTCAGTACTTAATGTCATAATAAATCCTTCTTTGGGGCTGATTCACAAAACTCCACTTACAGAAGTCGCACAGCTGCTTATGTGGGTTTTTACCTTTATCCGTAGTAGATTTCTGACTTTTTGGGGATTCACAAAGAATGTGAGGTACCGGAGTACATAACCAGGTGCATTGTCCAAGTGCACACCCGCAAGGGATGTGGCATACATGGTCTATGGCCGTAATTGAATGAGTGCGCTCAGTCCAGGGTATGCGCTAACTCTCTTTACGCCTGTGCTATGAAGGACACTGCAGTGAAATGCTGCTGCTCCATGCTATACCGCAGGTAGAGCCTGGTCTTCCATTGGAATCTGTGGCTGGATAGCTCTGCAGGAGGTTCCTAGGGGTGTAGAGACCTTCTGTACCCCCTCCCAAAAGGCACCCTTGTCAGGAGCACCACTTGTACACCACACCCAGGTGGTTCACATGTCCTGCTTCTACTGACCATGCACCTGTGTTTACTGTACTGCTTAAGCACATGACCAAAGGCTTTTTCTCATTTGCATGGGAAACACCATTAGGCTTAAGAAAAACACCCCTTCACATTGTGTAGGCATGAAATGTGTACTCACACAGTTCATTTGACAAAAGGGACCAAATAAGCAATTTCAGCCTCTTCTGACCCTAGCAAGTGTGAGTGGATCCCTTGCATGTTTGTAGGAGGCGTTAGGTGTGTGGCCTCTCAACATCTGAGTGTTACATTGCCTGATGGGACATGTCCATCCATCAGTGTCCTGATGACTGCCTCTCTTGGTGGCTTTCTCAGATGCTTTGAGCCCTGAGTGGGTGCATTTCCATTTGAAGCTCAAGCAGCCTAAGACCAAGTTTTTTTTATTTCTCTTCTTTTTCTAACTCTGTCCAGGCCTAGCAGTTTGTTAATAGTGTTTGCCTCAAGTTGCATATTTTATTGGTGTATACCATGCTCATGTCTACCACTGTTGTGATCTCTGAGCATTGTCTATTGCCTGCTGTTAGTGTTGGCTTATGGCTCTGGGTCAGGCTTCTCGAGCAAGTAGCTCATGACCCCCACTGCCTGTAAGTAGTTCTCCTGTGTGCAGCTCAACTACTAAATTAGAAGCTTTTGCTTCGCTGAATTAATATGTGGATATCAAAATTAAAAATTGTGCATTCAAGACCTAATTGTGTGTATTTTCTGAACTCTTTAACTGATGTTTGGAAAAAATGGTTGGATTTCCAATATATATATATATTTTTTCATTATTATTTTTTATAAGGAATACAATCACAACTGCGGTTAGCCTAGATGAGTAGTAGTCGTTTATACATTGGTGTTTACATAGCTAGCCCCTACTTTTGTACTTTGAGAGTGAAGGAAAAGTAAGTAGGAAGGGACAGAAAAATTGGTGGTGAAAACAAGAGGAATAGGACAGTCACGGAGAGAGGAACATTTGCTGTACAATACATTTGCCACAGCTATACATTACATCTGACACACTTTCAGAATGCTTGAGTCCGCATGCAGGCCCATCCGGCTATATTACGGAACTCTATGGGACGAGGACCGATCCCTTGTTTGTGCATAACAGCTGTTTATGGGGGTCCATAGGAGTCAAGGTAAGTGTCAAGAGCTTCCCACATCCCTCTCGAGGATGCTTTCCATAGTAAGTATTGTATTGCAATATTGTCCGCTCCTCTGAGATGCGTGACCCAGTTGATCCAGCCTTTGTAGCTAGTTTTGCTTGTGTATTTCCAGTTGGTTAGGACCATTTTCACAGCTGCTGTCAGTAAAAGGTTCATTAGGTCCTTATCATCTTGTTTCGTTCTCAATTCTGTGCGTATAAATGCCGAAGTGAGGGTGGAGAATTCCATTGCTAGTTTGCACTCAAACATATCGTTAATGAAATCAAAGATTTTCCCCCAGAATACCTTGAGTGCTGGGCATTGGAAGATAAGGTGTGCTAGGTCCCCCTTCCCTTTGTTACAGTTCCAGCGGAGTGAGTCCTCCCTGAGACCCAAAGAGTAGAGACGCGATGGGGTCCAAAATGCCTTGTGAAGCAGCCGAAATTTAGGTTGTGCTAGTACTGGGGTAATCTTATTACGCAAGGCCGAGGACCACAGTGTTGCCTTGCCTATTCCTGTTCGTTAACTCAACATCTGAGTGCTCAATCTTGGGGCATTGGGGAGATACTACTATTATTATTGCCTTGGTGCTATAAGCATTGCAGCTATAGCTGTTATGTTTTACCTATCTAAAGGCATTCCTAAGTGACAAAGCCTTTTTAAAATACTGCTGGCCACCCTGCCTTATGCCCAGGGCTGGACTGGCCATAGCACTCATCGGGCGTATACCCTGGAGGCTGGAAGGGTGGGGGCCGGTTTTGCAGTGATGAGATGAACATAGGTAGCTGTTGGTATACAAAATATTGGAGACCTCTGGAGAGTGTGTTGCTAAACAGGTTTAGAACTCACATACCTCTAGGTCTGAAGAAGTGAGGAACAGTAAGAGTTTGGATTACATATTTACGTTGCTTTTTCTATATGTATGTGTTGGTGTGTGGTGTGCATGTGTGTGCTCTGCAACATCTCAGGTGCTTTTGTGTTTGGTGCAATTTATCACAGATATGCTTGGTAAGGTAGTTGCTTTTCCAGTGTGCTGCGTTGTACGTCATGTCTACCAGACAGTGTAACTGTCTGGTTCAAAAAGACCTATTTTTGGCTTACCAAGGGCTTACTGTGGGCTTAAAGCCTGCCTATCGCTGTGGCTTTATTGTCACTTTCCTTTCCTTTCTTCTAATTTGATGGTTTGCCTCATCGATCTTGTTCCATCATGTGTTTGTCCATCCCCTGGCGCATACCCTCTTTAGCATGTTCTAATTTGACTGACTTGTGTTCTGCCATTGCTCACTCTTAGGGAACTACTTTTTAGGTCCTGGCTGAAGACAAAGCATATGATGTCTCGAAGAGACATGCTGTATCTACTTTGTGGGTTTCAGCCTGCCCATAGGCTTCCCATTTGCTGGCTCCATAGGCACTCTCCCATTCTTTCTCTCCATTTGTCCATGGCATGCATCTGTCATGCCTCTTCATGTTTTACCCATCCCCGAGAGCAGGGACCAAGTACACTATCCCTCCACTATCCTAAATTTTATGCCCAATTTAGGAACTTGTTTTTTCTTCTTTTTACGAGCTCTCCTCAGGAGCGCTACTGTTTTCATTTGCTCCAAGCACCGACCGCCAATTTTTTGTTATCCTGTGCTGCTGCCTTCTGGCAACTCCCTTGACCACCACGCACATCATCAACACTAGTATGCTCAAACGAATAGCCGAGTAGCAAACGGAGCAACAGCGCCAACAG
Source organism: Lissotriton vulgaris (assembly GCF_964263255.1). Classification (NCBI taxonomy): domain Eukaryota; kingdom Metazoa; phylum Chordata; class Amphibia; order Caudata; family Salamandridae; genus Lissotriton; species Lissotriton vulgaris. Next base: position 165,343,468 of record NC_141686.1, on the reverse strand, counting down.
ACTGGAGGAAACACAGTTTGTTAAAAGGTCTGATTTGTGTGTGTCTCTGTGCGGGTGTCTATGCCCATGTAGTTTGCGCCCTTCGATTGCTTGTTTCGATTCTCTGATCTTCAATGGTGTGCTGGTGGGGGCGCCGCTCGGCACTTGGCCTGAACAATGGTATGTTCCTCCATTTTCAACTTTTGGCACTCTCCATTCTCATCATGTTTTCTGATTTGTTGTCACACCTTGAACTGACTGATCACTGTAAACACAAAAGGAAAACCTAACACAAATAGGTCTGCTGATATTGGCAAGTGCTCTCTATATATCTTGTGTGTTCGCACTGCTCTCACACTTTCTTTAAGCCTCCTTGAAAGTTGATAAAGTATTTTTATCTGAGAACAAAATATTTAGATGTTGTTGATATTGGTCGTTCAGCATTAAATCAAAACCTATGAACTCTAAAATGTATTCCTGTATCGGACTGTATTTCTCCTCAGTGCCTTTATTGTAGCAAAGCATCTTCCATCACATTATAGTAAGGCAGCTCAGTGGGTTACTGCACATGTAGCACATTTGTGCTCATAGCCTGTATGAGCACACGCTTGAATTTTGACTGGTTGATAAAGAATGCAATTTGTCTCATATGTAATACGCGGTGTAGATGTATATAATGTCCAATATTAATACTGGAAGACAACTCTGGTTACTAATAAAAGACAAACAGTTGATTATTTTTAATGAAAAGTTTCCACTGCATCATAACACCTCATTCCTCCTGCATATTTTACAATGCCATTTCTGCCCCATCTGAAGTTTATCTCTGGTCACATGACTTAGCTCGCTGAGCCATCTTGCAGTATGTGTTGTGTAGTTTGGGTCACACACCCTTTAAAATAAAAATGTATCTAGCAATCTACACAGAAAAGTACTATAGAACTCAAAACGTGTACATCACCATTTCAACAACATTCAATAGTACCCCTTGAAGCACTATCACCACATACCCAAATGTGGCATGCGTGGACCATTGTGACCTTTGGATAGCCAAGCCAAGCAAGCTCTACCTGAGCTAATGTTGTGAAAGGAACTATGCTAGCCACATCTTGACTGAAGGTGGTCAGACATCTAGCTCTCAAATTGTGCTGGCGGTCGCCAAATGACCCTTCATAGAGCAAAACCTTCCCCAATTTGACAAGAGAATGATTAGGTGAACTTGTGATGGTCAGGGTGCGCACCAGCCTTCTGCTTTGCACGTTTTTAGCAAACATTGTAAATTAAGCTTACATATATTAAATGGATCACCGGAGGCAAGTTAAATAGATTGCCTCCTGTGAGGTCATTTTGTAACATCAGTTACATCAAACCACTGATGTGACATCTCAATCTGAACGCCACTGAGTCAGAATTTGTTGGGGGATTGATACATGCCATTCAGTGTAAGGATTTTTTCATACCATGTTTGTAACACAGATTTTCAAGACAGGAGCCAGTGAAAAATCCTTATCTAAAAGACATTCACGTTGCCAATGTCTATAGCTTTTGAATTGCCCAGACCTAGTGGCTTTGCCAGTGCTTGTTTCCTTTTGTTTTGCGCACACCATGAGAGGCTTGTGTTTTTCACCTGTCTCGCTCTCCCTCATGTACCTTCCTAACACTTTCTATTTCTCTCTCATGTATTTTCTCCCTGACACCTACTCTGATTTGTTCTGTCCCACCAGTGATTCCCCCCCTCTCCGTGTTGCTTTCACCCTTGTGTGCTGCGCGCTTCTTCCTACCCGCACTCTGCGTTCTTCTCCCCCACCCCCAAACCATTGTGTGCTCCCCATTGCTCTCTCCCTTGGGTGCTGCTTTCCCCCATTGCCCCAACATCACTCCTGCCCCCTCCCCCCACTGTCTTTTTTTTTATTATACACTTTCAAGCAAAGCCATCTTCTTTTTTTCAATTTACCAATCCAAGTGGCATGTGCCACCTTGTTGTAGTGTTGAATGCTGTGGTGACTGCTGGGTGTAGTGCATTTCTGCCATTATGACATGGGTGACTCATGCAACCATAAGTAGTGGGCTAGATGTATGTGAGACATACACGGGCCTCCAATGATAGAAATGTATATACGATGTTGAGAGCTGTTCCCCGCAAGTGAGTTCTCATTTGGTATTGCTGTGGTTGTGGGCCAGCATGCAAGGTGCTTTCAGATATCAAACTGTGCTTAAGTAGGAACTTCAAGCATGGAGTGATACTTAAGAGGGAGTGCCGGAATGTCAGTGATTGACCATGTAGGCACAGGTACATGCAACCTTACATCCACTGTAGGCAGCTTGCCTCACAGCTACACGAAAAATGGCCGCAAGAGAGTTCCAGATTCCTACAAATTAGATTTTGTTAAATTTTGAATTTATAAAGCGCTCTATGCCCTAAGCCGTCAAGGTGTCAAACGGCCTCAAAAGTGGCCGTGTGAACACACGAATGGAGAACTATCACTTTACTTGAGCCTCCTAAAACGATTCAACTGTGGATGTTTTACAATCTGTAATATAGCCCAACCATTAAAGCCCGTACATTGGAGGTCTCATTTCCGCCTCATAGTTTGGCACTGTAGTACAATTCATCAAGATGGTGGCAGTGCTCATTTGAGGGTTCACCTCAGACTACTGTGCAGCTCTTAAATACAGAGGATGTCAGGAAGCTTGGTCAAATCTTGTAGCTGTCCCTGTCTACTCATACTGATACTAAAAAAAACATCTAATAACCCATATACACACACATGTAGCTACTCACCAACCCATGCAGCCACTTATACACAAAGTGAAACACTGATACAAACATTTAAATATTTAAACAATACTCGCTAATATATGTATTCACTAAGATACACTTAATAAGCCAGTTAACCAATCAATGTTTTTAAAAAAAAACATCCCTTAAGACACTTATTTAAACATTAATTCTTCCATCGACCTTTACATATACATATATAAAACATATTTATTTTTCAGAAAGACACACATTCACTGGATGATGTCATCAGTGATGTCATGAGTGATGTCACTGACCATGTCATGAGTGATGTAATATGTGACGTCATCAGCAGTGCATTGCAGGCGCGCAAGTTAAAGTGAGTCCAACTAACTATAACGTGGGAATTTCAATGGTTTTATGTCAGTAAAATTTCCAGCTAACTATAACTGGTGTCAAACCTATGGTTTTTTCAGTGAATATAAATATATATATATATATATACTCCAACACCGCATCTCAGCAGCAGAGAGGAGCTCCCGCCCTGCCGCAAAAAACTCCTCGAACACGGACCATAAAGTTAGTGCTATTTATCTATTTCAAGCAGTTGTATGCCGCATGACGTTTCGGCTCTGTGGAGCCTTGCTCACATAACAACTTCTATCATACAAATGCTCCTTTTTAAAGTGACAGTGCCAGTTTTCAAATACACCATGTGAAAGTGACTCAAAATAGATATAGGAGAAAGCATGACCTGAAGATATACACTTGTATGGTTAGGTATATATATCGCTCATAAGAAGGCGAAGCATGTCGCATTTTATAAAAATAACAATTTGTGTCTGATGTTAGTATTCAACATTCTAACAGTAAAATACATGTAATTGATGCAGCACTTCATATGGTATGATAAAACCACTTGCATCATATTGATTAAAACCATTGATAATAAATACAAATTCAATGTCATCCAAACTAATCAATGTAAAAACTCCAAAAAATACATGTAAAATACTGCTCGTCCTTGTGGGCCATATCATCATAGTTTGTTAAAAAAAACAATGGCTGGTCACAAAATGGTTTTACATAAATCAGATTCTGTCTGTTTAATAAAGTGCAAGTTCTTGTTTTGTTGTGCAAATTCGCAACGTAAACATTATAAATCATCATGGATCAAATTCTGAATATCTGATAAACTGCAAGTGCGTACTTCACTGTGCAAATTCGCAATGTAAACAATACCTCTAAATATGTCACAATATTTGAAAGTGCGTAGAATACAGACATAATACTTGATTTTTTTATATATATATATATATATATATATATATATATATATATATATATATATAGATGGGTTATGCTGATATATATATATATATATATATATATGGGTTAGGCTGATATATATATATATATATATATATATATCTATACTACTATTATAAAGAGAGAACTTGCACCTTTTGGCCAGGTAAACTCGGGAACCACAGCACCAATCACAACACCCAATACAGCGTTGGAAAGGGCAGTTGCAGCAGAAGGACATAGGCTATGCAGACGCCCACCATATACATTTAAAATGTAAAAGAACAGTGCCAGCAAAGTAGTCCCTTGTGGGCGTGTCTGCATTGTGCAGTGGGTGTGTGCTGGGGGCGTGACAATCGCTGGGGGCATTCCGTCACGAGTGTTGTTTTTTCTTCCCAGGTTCTATACATTCCTGCTCCCTTTAAATAGTAATTCAGTGGTGGTCCCATTCTCTTAGAATCACCCCAAGCACAGTTATGGGCAAAAATACAACTAAAAGGCCCTGCAAAGCATTATGGGATAAGCTTAGCATAATTTTTAGCATTCATGAAAGGGTTTCAATGTTTTTGAATTTTACTCATCAGGGACATCTTGGGACGACGAGGTGAACTGCAGCTTGATGTATAATATTTTAAATGCGATTGCATTTGCCTCATCAGGGACATCTAGGGACGGCGAGGTGAACTGCAGCTTGATATATAATATTTTAAATGCTATTGCATTTGCATCATCAGGGACATCTAGGGACATGAGGTGAACTGCAGCTTGATGTGTAATATTTTAAATGCTATTGCATTTGCCTCATCAGGGACATCTAGGGACCATGAGGTGAACTGCAGCTTGATGCATAATATTTTAAATGCTATTGCATTTGCCTCTTGGGGACAACTGGGGAGAACGAGGTGAACTGCAGCTCTTTGTAGAATTATTTGGATACTATAATATTCACTTCCCACTGCTAATCTCGTCCCATAATTGTTTGCAGGGGCTTGATCTCAAAATCATCACCTCTCTCACTGCCTGCTGGAAGCTAATTTCACTTTTGTGAAATGACTATATGCATTTTAGCATGTAGAAATACTTGTTATTTGACCTTGAATATATGAGGTTTCTGTTTTAATAACTGGAAATCTGACGGAACGAAATATTGCGGATTTATTGTACCAAGTTTGCGCCAATTCCGCCCACCCCTACTTTAAATACCCCTGCACCCCATAATCATAACCCACCCTTACTCTATAAAATACCCCAACACCCTTAAACACTAACCCATATTAACCCTATAAATATACCCAGTACCCCAAAACCCAAACCTATCCCTAAACCCTAAAATACCCCTGTACCCCAAAACCAAAACCTAGCCCTGAACCCTATAAATAAATACCCCTGTACCTCAAAACCCAAACATACCCTTGAACTCTAAAAATATCCCTGTACCCCAAAACCCAAACCTACCCCTGAACGCTAAAATCCCCCTGTACCCCAAAACCAAACCTAGCCCATAACCCTTAAAATACCCCTGTACCCCAAAACCCAAACCTACCACTGAACCCTAAAAATACCCCTGTACCCCAAAACCCAAACCTAGCCCAGAACCTTAAAATACCCCTGTATCCCAAAACCCAAACCTAGCCCTGAACCCTAAAAATACCCCTGTACCCCAAAACCCAAACCTAGCCCTGAACCCTTAAAATACCCCTGTACCCCAAAGCCCAAACCTACCCCTGAACCCAAAAAATACCCCTATACCCCAAAACCCAAACCTAGCCCTGAACCCTAAAAATACCCCTGTACCCCATAACCCAAAACTATATCTGAACCATTAAAATACCCAAACACCCCAAAACATATACCTCAGAACCCCAAAACATATACCCCTATACCCATACTTGCCTTATCCAAACATTTTTAAAAAACATGCTTTTACCATTCATGCATTTACAACGAATTTTGTTGTAAATGTATGCGTGGTAAAAGCATATAAAATGTAATGCCATGCGTAATAATGGCATTGCGGAGTCATGGTACTTTCGTAATGAAAGTATGCAGAGTGATGGTATGCGGAAAAAAAATTGCGGAATAATGGGTGTTTACCCTCCCCCGTAAGTACATTGGTGGCACGGCGGCCCACATCTCCAGCAACATACTCATATTTTTTCACCACCAATTGGAAAAATGCACAGGTCACTCTCATTGATGTCCAGCACCGACATACACTTTTAGACACACCTCCCACCACAAGTTCTAGAATTGCGAACTTTAGAGATGGGGAGCTACGTTAGAATCTCGGCATCAGCTCAACATCCTGTGATTCCAGGCAAATCGCTTTGTCTCCCCGTGCCTACCACAAATCAATGTGCTCTTCTGTAATGTAAATTGTGCTCATGCCATGTTGTCGAGTTTGCGCTATATAATATTGCAAGGAAAATAAAGTAGGGAAACTCGAGTTCACAAACTACTGAACGCGCACTCTTAAGTGCATCAGCAGTGCACTGTGAATCGGAGCGTTTCACAGGCCTGTCACAGATAAGAAATGCTATCAAAATGAAATCCTACGAAACAATATACTACTGGCCGTCAGCAATTCATACCCGGACAACGTCGGGACGGGCTGCTAGTATATATATATATGGGTTATGCTGATATATATATATATATATATATATATATATATATATATATATATATATATATATATATATATATATATATATATATATATATATATATATATATATATATATATAGATGGGTTATGCTGGTATATATATATATATATATATATATATATATGGGTTAGGCTGGTATATATATATATATATATATATATATATATATATATATATATATATATATATATATATATATATATATATATATATATATATATATATATATTTATAGATGGGTTAGGCTGGTTCTTTACGAAGAAAGAAAAACATTCTGTCCATTTGTTCATATTTGAAGAAGCCAGTGGGACCAATTATTGTTAGTTGCACGACAGATGTTGAAAAATGTTGAAAAAATTCCCTTATATGCCTTGCCGGAATAATATGGATATTCTGGCTACATTCCAGTTGGCCCAGTTGTTAGAGAGTGTTTTTCACAGATAAGAGGCTTGCAATTTTCTTGCCTTGTGCGGATGAGGTACTGAGGCATGATGAATGGATGGATGAATGCGGCTGCAGTGAAATGAAGAATGTCGGCCTCGCGAGTTATTGATTGCACAAGAGTCCAACAATGTTCTTGCGTTTTAAAAAAGCCCGACTTGGGCTGATTTTCTCCATTGTGTGCCGGGGCTTCTGATGAAATAGCTGGCCATGTTGTTGAAATGCCATCCAGCTGGCCACACAAAGGGATCTCTGATGGGGAAGAAGCAGGAAGACGGAAACACTTGATGAGGGATGGTGGGGGAGCTGGAGAAGGGGAGGATAAAGAGATGAGCTGAAAAGTGGAAGCGAGGAGAGCATGGACTGCTGATGAAGGAGGGACCGAGAGGGACTGGGATGAGAGGGGGATGCTGCTTCCATCCTTTTAGCTCTGCCCCGCTCAATGTTGAGCTGAGCGGTGATGAAAGCAGAGATCTTTGGGGCAGTGAGGGCCTCATTTATGAAAAGTCACGCATCGCTGCTTGAAAACAGCGATGCGTCACTTTTTCATTGCGACATGCTGGATGCGTCATATTTACAGTATGACGCATCATGTCGCAGTATTTCTGACGTATCTGTAGGCGCAAAAATGATGCGTTGCTGGAGTGTGTCGTGACAGTGACGCAACTCCATCAATGGGTCATTTCACATGGGCAAGTCCCATTTCATCCGTGCCAGCGTCAGTCTTATGCCTGCTGTGTGGCAGGCGTAAGATATTGATGCATTTGCATCCTTGAAGTGACGCACCGAAATCTCATAGATTTCACTGCGTCACTTTTACGAGGCTTACTTGCGTCAAAAGAAACGCCCACCCTGCATACATTATACCTGGCGCAGGTATAATGTGGCGCCAGGGTTTACAAAGTGACGCATCTACCTAGATGCATCACTTTGTAAATATGACGCAACATGGCGCATTTTTTACCCTGCTGGTGCGTCACGAACAGTGATGCACCGGCAGCGCAAAAGTGATGCAAGGGTACATACATAAGCCCCTCAGTCTTCAGTCTGAGCAGTAACAGGAGGCGCCCATACATGCCCCTCCCCGATGTGGTGAAGTGACATCACAGGACACTGTAGATGGAGGAACGGTGAGAATAAATTGTAGACTGCATTCTTAGGATTGGTGAAATTTAAAGGACGCCGGCAAAATTTTACAAAATTTGCGACGGGTGAAGAGTTTTGGTAACTTTACACAACTTTGCGCGCGAATGAAAATTATTGAAAGCGTTTACAGACGAATATTCCAACAGAAGTGTTTTAATGCGCTAATTCTGTTAAATTGGGCTGCAAGCTTTGTGAGGATTGAATAACTTTGTAGAAGAAACTTCACAAGGTTTTCAGAGGGTAAAACTTCAAAACGGTGCACACGTCCAACACTTGCTGACTTTCTGTAACCAAAAAGAGGTGGGATTACTCATGAGCATAAAGCGCACATCGCATGCGCTTAACTCGCATGACTATTGGCTGGCTGAGGACATGAAATAAGATCAGAGGAAATGGTCATACAGATTTTGAGCCAGATGGTGTCACGAGAAATGATTGCATGACCTTAAACGGAGTGACCTTCGAACTTTCTTACCATCCTTACCCTTACTAACACATCTTTTCATATGCAAAGATTGTCATATGTTCTGTGTAGGCCCATTGTCTTTTTCTCTATGTTATCCTGAGTATGTTGTAGGATGCACTGCTTTGCACGTGTTACTATACAAATGTATTTTGCTTTCTGCCACGCTGTACTTTCACACAGAACCTGCTGTTGTTTTTGAGTTCTGTTCTATACAGGAATTTAGACTGAAAACCATAGACAAGGTCAAACAACAATGCCCCTTGTTATTCTGCTGTAGTTGGGCTAAAGCACCTAGATAAAACACACAAATGCAGCTGTTGTTTGGGATCTCATACTCTTTGCCACATAGGTATGCAGAGACCTGCAAAATACACACTTGGAGAGGGCTTTGTCAGTGAAGAGATTGCGACTACACCTGAGATGTAGAACTTTCATCTGTGCATGCTAAGGTATGGGGTCCCCTGCAAACACCCAGACATCTTCTGATAATCACTTTGCTTCTGCAGAAAGGGGGTGGGGAGTTAGCCTAGCCTGTCTAATAATATCATGACAGCTCCTTTTATGATTTAGGGATTACTTACTATACTGACCGTATTTGTGTTAGGCATCTTCTCACTTATTGTGGCTCATATACTGCATACAAGAGCACAATAGTTAATATAAATATTTAAACCTTTCCTCGTGTCTCTGATCTTATTGTGGACACGCATGAGTGTGAGAGTGAAAGGGCGATCCATATCACTGCGATTCCTGAGAGGGTCGGGAGTGTTGTGTTCTGGAGTGTCTAATCACTTGATCCTCTGTGAATGAATAGGAGGGCAAGTGAGACATCATATCCAGCCGGTCCCGGGCTCATGGGTACTAAGGTGGAAGGATAACTCAATCCCTGCCTAAAAAAGCTCTATGATCCCAAGCAATGTTCTGTGACTCCTCAGAGTCCCTGCAGCAACATAAATGTACTATGCATTGTTGTCGGTAACACGAGTAGGTGCTGAGAGGCAGCATTTCAAGGCACAATATAACTCTCTGTGGGTAGTATGTAATTCTCTTCATGCCCAGGGATTAACTTTGACCTCTTGACATGTTCAATCCGCAACTTCCCAAAAAGCAGTTGAAATAACTCACTTGCCTCTCGAATATAGTATTTCCGAAAAAGCAGTAACCTTCCTTCTAAATCAGTAGTACTGGAAAGTATGGTCTGTGTATAGTGTGCATGGGGATATCTTTCATTTGTTGGGCTGAATAAGTACATTGTTGGTATGGCATACAGGTTCCACCTCCTTCAGTTTATTAACAGTAGGAACGTGTAGGCAAAATCATTTCTCTGTCATGTGATTGGCTGTCAGTAAGGTCATTCTCAACTGAATAAATTTTATGTTAGGTTATGTTAAGGAATTTATTATAGTGCTCGACTTACACCCTAAGATGTATCTTGGTGCTTTGCAACCAGAAGAGCCACATGCAAATAGACCAGTTAAATAAATTCACATTTTCAGAGGTTTCTTCAATTTAAAGAAATAATGACACATATTGATTTGCAAGGGGAGCTTGTTCCAAACAAATGGGGAAAATATATGCCACCCCATCTGGGGGTGCAGATTAGATGGTGTTTTAATAAAGCCTGATTTGAAGATAGTAGTCATGAAGGCTGGTATTGAATGGGTCTAGCATGGATATGAAAGGAAAGACCCTTTGTTAGTGCTCTGTGGGTCAAACAGAACAGTTTAAAAATAATGCACTTCCTGATAGGTAGCCAATGAAGGGCTTGCAGAATGGCAGCCAAGGCTGAGCTGGAGGGAAGGTTACAGATGAACTGGTCTTCTGTATGTTGCACTGCTTGGATCTTATCAAGCAGCTGGTCATTTGCTGCTACTAAGAGTGCATTCCCATAGTCGAAGCGGCTGGGGATCAGTGCTTGGACTAAGGTTTTTCTGGAAGAAGAAAGGATCCATGGAAAAATTGTCCTCAGTAAACGTAAAGTGGCAAAACAAGTGCCACAGATTGTACTGTTTTGGTCCTTCATAGAAAGTGCAGAAACTAACTTGATGCCAAGGTTTTTAACAACCTGTTTTGGGCAAGGGGCAGAGCCTAATTCAGCAGGCCACCAATCCGATGACCTTTCCTCCTGAGCCTTGCCAAATAGCACTATCTTTTTTTTCCTGTTTAGTTGGAGATAGTTGTTAGACATCCAATCCGCAATTTTCCTCATAGAGTCTAGAAATCATGTTTTGACCATATCTGGGACCTGCCCAAGAGTGATGAGTAATTGGGTGTCATCTGCGTAACACACAATCTCAAACCCGCAAGATATAACAATCAGCATGAGCAGGGGCATGTAGACAGGAAATAATGGCAGGCTCAGGGAGGAACCCTGCGGGACTCCTCTGTTAACCCGCATTTTGCGGGAACTAAAGGAGCCAATAAAGATGGTTTCAATCTGATTACTGAAAAAAATCCCTGAGCCAGTGTAGTGCTTTGCCATGTATACTCGCATCATACAGTCTGCGGATTAAAATCGAATATGAGACCATGTCAAAAGCCGTAGACAGAACCAGCAATACCATAATTATTGGAACACCTGCATCCAGTGAGAGTCCGATGGGATCAGTGACTGCCACTAGTGCGATTTCCGTGCTGTGCTTTGCTCTGAAACGCGATTGTGAGTCCAGGATCTTGTGCTCTTGCAGGTATGCAGTCAGCTGTTTGTTTACATGGCATTCTAGACACTTTCCAAGAAGAGGAAGCAGAGAGATAGGGCGATAGTTGGAAAGAATATCAGGATTGGTGTTAGGTTTTTTTGGTATAGGGGACACTTGGGCAGACTTCGAAAGAGGCAGAGTCTAGAGAGAGCTTGAAAAGGTTGGTGACCATCAATGCAATATAGTGGGCTAAGGAGGCAAAGACGTTTGGAGGGCAAATGTCCCACGAAGAGACGATTTAGCCCCAGCCAGCATCGCTTGTACCTGCTCCAATCAGCATGCATGAAATTCTTTAATACAGGGGAACTAGTAGGTGAAGGCAGATTGAAATCTAAATAAGAGCCCTGCTGACTCTAGGTGGAAGAAAAATGATCATAGATGTTATTAATCTTGTCTTCAAAAAAGTCAGCTAGAGAATCACGTAACAATTGGCAAGCCGGGATAGAACGATTACAGGCACACAGCTTCACAAATTTGTTTCGCGTTTTTAAAAGCTCCTTAGTGGAGTTCCCTGCCTGGTTTATTTTGTCTGTAATGTAATGTTTGTGCGCTACCTAGTTTGTTATGTTTGTGCAAATTTTTTAGAGACATCTTATAATCTATATATTTGTTTGAGGGACATTCAGGCAGGCACCACCTGCGTTCTAAACGTTTGCATTTAGATTTTTCCAGACACAGTTTAACGGGGAACATCCATTACAACGCGGATTTTAGACCGCAGTGCCATTACAACGCAGGATCTCTGTTTTTCCCTCTCTCTATATATGAAATACAATATTCTGCATACACACTACAGCTATCTCTTCAGGGGCACCACCTCCTCTTTCACACAGGGTAATCTAAACACACAATGCACCTCTCTCTGCCTGAGCTTCAGTGAGACGAATGAGTAAGCTGTGATTAATATCCTGCTGATGACCTTAAATGCTGCACAGATTTCTGGAGAGATGTTATCCAAGACCTGTGCTGCCTGGAAAAATAAACACATATCATCAATTGAAGCTAATGTAAAAGCCTCAGCAGAGAGAAGAATCTTGCCCGCACTTCTGATGGTAGGAAGAGGGTGCAGCAGTGTACTTAGGGATGGGGAATCAGAAAGGGCCATGTCAGTCTGCTTAGCATCTAAATATGAAGCAACACAATCCTTGAATTCACATGCGTGGGACGGTGCACGGGACCTTAGCAGAATTAGGCATCCGAGCTTATCAGGTCATCTTAAGTGGTCTGCAATCAATCAATACAGTGGCACCGGATTCACATTTCCTAAACATGGATCACAAACTGATTTAGCTTATCAGTTTGTGATCCACGTTTATGAAATGTGAATCCTGTGCCACTGTATTTACTGAACCACAGATTGTATTGGGATGTCACCATACATCTAGAATGTCTCTTCACCTGCACTTTATATAAACACTGCTGCGCTGATCTATGTTCTTTTTTACAATTTTTTTATACTTCGCTTTTAAGCAATGTGTACATGTTATGGAATGAATTCGTAGAAATTCGCATGCACACTTTTTAGATGAATGCTTTTAATGTGTATGCTTTTTATTATAAACATGACACCAAAAATGCTGTGCAAGCACATTTTTTGTGACTTTCTGTATTCAAAGATTTATCACCCTCGATACATCAATCAATCAATCAAAGACATTTATAGAGCGCGCTACCTACCCGTAGGGTCTCAAGACGCTGGGGGGGGGGGGGTGCCGCTACTGCTCGAACAGCCAGGTCTTCAGCTTCTTCCTGAAGGAGAGGTGGTCTTGGGTCAGGCGCAGGTCGGTCGGGAGGGAGTTCCAGGTCTTGGCGGCCAGGTAGGAGAAGGACCTTCCTCCTGTAGTCGCTCTTCGGATGCGGGGGACGGCGGCGAGGGCGTGGTTGGCTGATCGGAGGTGGCGCTTGGGAGCGTAGAAGTTGACTCGGCTGTTGAGGTAGCTCGGGCCTTGGTCGGGTAGGGCTTTGTGTGCGTGGGTGAGGAGGCGGAAGGTGATTCTTTTGTTGACGGGGAGCCAGTGAAGGTCTCTCAGATGTCCGGAGATGTGGCTGGTTCGTGGGATGTCGAGGATGAGTCTGGCTGAGGCGTTCTGGTTTTTATCTGCTGTGCAACTGTCGAACAATGCTTTTATGATACATGTTATTGAAATAAAGCTATTGATTTGATTTGATTTAGCTTATGTTCCTCGACTCTGGTAACCATGGGTATTTAGATATTAGCAGAAGATATTCAAGCATTGTTATTATTACCCCAGCCATCTGGGCTGAAGTTGTTGCAGTGACACACTACTGCAAATTCCCCATATTAATTCTTAAACATTGCTCCTGGGAAATCCGTTTCTACATGGGATGGATACTAGGTATCATTTAAAACAAGCTTTGCCAATGTCAATTGTGTGGGCTTTTGTACAGTGAAAAGGTTTCTCAAGCTTCAATAGGACAAACAGAATAGATAGCTCATATGCATAATCCTTGCAAGCTGCCCTTGTATACACAGATTAGGTTCCAAGAACGCATCAGCAGGGCAAGCTTTTCTCTCAGACACACAAGGGGTACAACATGGTCATCAACAGAGAAGATTCCCTCGCACACAGGGGACAGATTCAGCATGAGCCTCAGCAAACCAATTCTATTAAACAATCAGAACTGGTATCATATAAGCATCAGCAGTGCAAGCTTCCCTCACACACACAGAACAGGTAACAAATAAGTACAGCATGAGCGTCAGCATGGCTAGCTTCCATGGCACACACTGAACAAGGACCATGTGGGCATCAGCAGTGCAAGCCTCCCTCGCACACACAGAACAGGTACCGCATGGGTACAGCATGAGCGTCAGCAAAGCTAGCTTCCATGGCACACACTGAACAAGGACCATGTGGGCATCAGCAGTGCAAGCCTCCCTCACACACACAGAACAGGTACCGCATGGGTACAGCATGAGCATCAGCAAAGCTAGCTTCTGTGGCACACACTGAACAAGGACCATGTGGGCATCAGCAGTGCAAGCCTCCCTCGCACACACAGAACAGGTACCGCATGGGTACAGCATGAGCGTCAGCAAAGCTAGCTTCCGTGGCACACACTGAACAAGGACCATGTGGGCATCAGCAGTGCAAGCCTCCCTCGCACACAAAGAAAAGGTAGCACATGGGGCCAAACAACAAAGTCTTGTTATTGTCCACTCTTTACAACCTCTGCATAGACATATGCAAACACATGTACACATATGTGAAGGAGGATCAGAATTATATTTGGGAATCTTGCTTATGGTCAGCGATGTAGTCTGCCACTGGAGTTGCAATTGATGGCGTGTGTGTTGCAGTAATATATGTTGTTGCATTCTTTTTCGTCTGCATTCAAGGGAATCCCTTTTGGGATACATGATATATACCCTAAATGTGCATCTGTTTCTTGTCTGACCAACTAAATTATGTTTATATATGACCTGCAGAGAATGGCTGACCCTACCTGTCAGTCCCGGCTGCTTGGAATAAATAGAGGGGGCCGGTGGGGCATCAGCGGAGGTAGGGGAATTAATCATTTTTAAAAAACCTTACCTGATGCTGCCGGCTGCCTCGCGCCTCGGTGCTGCTCCGTTTCCTACTCGCAGCAGACCCTAGGACACCATCAAAGACTCCCATCCAATCCCCGTGCAGCTCTCATAATGCATTAATAGCAGAGCGGGGATTGACCTCATCAGGCTGCTTTAACACTTGCTCAGGCAGTCTGTGCCGTTTCTCCACCTGGCTGTGAAATACAGCTGTGTTGAAGAAACCTAACTGCGCATGTCTGTTTGGTCGGCCTAAGATGCTGGTTAAACTGACATTTGCACTTATAAGTGCACATACCACTTCATTCCTCTTGCCCTCCAAGGCTCGGCCTCGCCCCTCCCTGCACACACTTGTCTAAGGCAGCAACTGAAAAATAAAATGATAATAAAATATTTTATTTTTCGGCTGCTGGCTTTGAGTTAGTGGGGCGATGCTCCTCCGCCATTGCAGAGGAGCCGGCGCTGCTCCCTGACGACAAAGACCCATAAATCGGTTTCCACTGCAGTTTTACTAAAACTCTTGCTTAGGTGGGAAACGTTCTCTGACCCAACCTCTTGTAGAGGAAACCCCAAATCATCCTTTAAAGAGGACAAAGAGGCCTCTTATTCTTTTCAATAACCCTCCACATTATGTAGCACTGAGGCAGGACAGTGTACATTGGCCAGCGTTGACGTCATTCATTCCTTTTGACATCTATGAGAACAACACAGAGTGGTAAACAAACCTCAGTTTTCTGATTCGCTTTGTTTGAGAGTCAAAAGGAGGCTTCTACTGCTTGATTTGACCGGTGTACTGTATTATTTTCTGCAGTAATAGCACAAGTAGATATAAAAACACCTTAAAATGTATTTAACGTTGTTTTCATGGATGTGGTTGCTGAGTATATTAACTAATCAGCTGGAGAAATTTATAAATAATAGGTTAGAATCCTGGCAGAGCTGAGTTAGCCATTCCTCCTAGCAATGATGATAGCTGTTTATGTTGCTACAAGCCTCTCTACCTGAACCGGCAGTGTTTAAGGCACCAGCCCTCTAAAACCCCAGCAGAACTTGTGCATGTTTCTCTTTTCTTCCATAATCTGGAGCAATTGCCAGCTGAGATCTCTCTGGCATCTCTTTCTGCTCTGGTGGGAGAGGAGGATCAAAACTGCAAAGCTTGAATCAACGTATACCCTGCTTACCAAAGTCAAGCGAAGGGTAGTGCCCTGTATGCCAACATCTCCAGTATGATTGTGCTGCTGTCTGTAATGCTGACAGTGAATGTTGTAACAGAATGCTGGTGTGTGGTGTGGAGTGGAAGCTAGGAGTGAAGGACAGCTGGAGGGAGGATGGATCCCTGAAAGGACCACCTGCTGCCGATGTGACCAGAGGGCCTGACCCGAAATTAAAGAATGTACGTCCCACCTGAGTCGCTGTAGACTCTTACGTGAAGACTCTTAACTCTGACTTAGCTCAAAGTCTGTATCAGTGTCACCACTCCCATAGTGCCAATATCAGCAACACTCCTCAGTTCTCATACAGCAACATACATAAATAAACCACAAGACACCTTAGTGAAGAAAATTGCTGCAGGTTTATTTGCATAACAAATATGCAAACATGGTGGGTTTACGTCCCACCTGAGTTGCTTTAGACTCTTATGAGAAGACTCTTAACTCTGACTTAGCTCAAAGTCTGTATCAGTGTAACCACTCCCATTTCATTAGAGAAGCTCTCTCCTTCCCCATATGTACCACCAGGGCCAGCACTTCCATAAGGTGAAACAAAGTAGCTGTCTTCGAGGAGCCCCTAGGCATGGAGCCACATTACAGCAGAAGGCTTGAAATATTGTGTTATGTGATGCTTGGGAAGTGCTCTAGAAACTAAACTCCTATTTTGCGTTGAGTGATAGAAATACTGGCACTATTTCTGCCCTTCACCAGCACTGTGCCGGGGAGACTGTGAAAGAGGTGTTTACGTTTCTATAGGTAGAGCCAGAACCTGCGATTGTTTTTACTGGCATGTTGTTATGTTTCCTTGGAGTTTCTTTGCTTATTTGTCCATTCTCAGGTCTGATCTCTGGCTACAGCAGGTCAGTCTGACCTGCCATGCCACCTTCTGTCTCAATGGGAATACATATAATCACAGAAACATGTTGGCCTTCTATAAGGTTACGTTTATGTTTCTCTTTCACAGCAAGGCTCTCTTAATGTGTCTCCTTATGCTGGGGATGAAAGACAAGAGGTGGCTTCCAGGTTTACTATAGCACAGGGACTCAGGGTGTTCCTCGCAGGTGAGGCCCAGCAAGACCAAAGCACATCTGGGTTTGCTTGGCCTCCTGCTCAGAAGGAACAGTGTCTCAGTAGTTCAGGTTCAAATGACCCACTTGGGGATGGGCTGAGACCGATTTGCATATGGACTGGTCCCAAATGGGGAGCCAAAAGCAGCCCAGGAAAACATGCTCACACCAGCCCGTCTCCCTTTGTCTCCTTGTGCTATTTTTTACACTCCATCCATCCATACTCTCTCTTTCTCTCTCCCCATCTCCTCTCTCCCTTCTTTCTCTCTGGACGCTTTCTCTCTGCCTTTCACCGCCCTGTGCCTGCTGCAATTAACGATGGGAAGCTGGGGAAGCTGACAGATGCACCAGGGGCAAAACCAGTCGCCCAGGACCCCAGCCCACTGGGGAAACACCTGATGGAATAAAAAGCGTGTCCGGACCTGCTTATGGCTGGCCCCACGGAAAAAGACGAAGAATGGAATAAACTGATTCACAAAGCATTTCTTAGCATATAAGAATGCTTCAAGCATGTTCACACTACCACTTTTTCCTCTTGGAAGGTTGATGTGCCTAGATATTGTGCTTTGCGAATTTATTGCTCACCATCTTTATTTTGCAGTTTTTGTAAAGCACAGACCTGACTCAAAAGTATATAATGACTTTACATGAGCATCAATTGCATTACACAAGGTCACATTTTTTAGGCATGGGAGATTAAGTGATTTGCCCAGAGTAGCAGGATGTTGAGCCGACGTAGAGTCTCGAATTGGTTCCCCAGTTCCAAAGCCGGCAGCTCTGGCTATAATTCCACATTCTCTCCCCAGGGTCGGAACCCTGTGGTGCAGGGGGCCCTAGCCATTGAACGGTCCTTCAAAACTTCATGGTGGACCCATTCATCCCAAGAACAATGAATATAAGTGAGATGTAGGGGACTCAGCGGCCGCTCACCACATTCTGCAGGATGGCGGGCCCAACATTTTGTGTTACGCCAATGTCTATCCCCATCAACCACTACAAGCAAATGGACAAACTGTCTTTGGTATAGGCTCCTGCTAGCCAGGCATACAGCACATCTGGGCTGTGTTGGATGTGTGCTAGGAGTTCCATTGGACCAATTCTTTAAAATGATTGTAGTTATTCCATCAAACACACAAGTGCTTATGGTAGTCTGGTGTGTCCTTCCACCGTTTCCATCACAGACCGCGTTTGATTCCACTTATAATGATGTGCTTTGGGTACTGTGTTCTGTTTCTTTAATACATGACGAGTCCTATCAATGCTCACTATTCTTTACCTGACCTGAATCCATATTGTGAATCCCAGAATGCACCATGTTTATAAATCTGGATATGTGGCTTAGGGCCTCATTTACTAGATTTTGACGCATGGCAGCGAAGTAAGCCTGGTGCGCTGTCATAATAAAAGGGCAGGAATTCGCCATATCTACAACAGCAGCCATGCGCCAAGGCAGACACGCTAGTGCCATGGTGCGTTGCGGGAATGATTGTTTTTGTGCAGGAAGGGACATCTTCAAGCACAAAACCAATCCTTAATGGCATTATCCTCTATCTATGCGTGCTGCAGAATGCAGAATGCAACCCGCATAGAAAGAGGAACAAACAAAGAGAAATACAAGTATTTTTCCTTTGCCTCCCATGAGGAAGCATAGGTTCTGATGCATTCCCAGCTTTAGAAATCTTGGTAAATCTGGATATGTGTCAGGTTCCATGGATGTTGCGTGGGAACACCCACAGCAACATACATGGAACACCCCTTAAACCCATGGTAATGCGTGAAAGGGGTCAATATTTAGAAGACTATGAAAAGCCATGTACGGTGACTTTATGTGGCCTTGTATGTATGGGCAGACACACTGTGGCACCGGTGCGTAAAAAAAAGTGACGCACCGGCGACGCAATTGGCTTGTTAATGAGGCCCTTAGTGTGCACTACAAACACCACTGTGTTCTTTGAGAGTGTTGATGAATTACACACATGGCTCTTGGACGTTGTAGAGGGGATAGAAGTAATCATTCACACTTCCACACTAGTATTTCAGTTTCTCCAATAAACATCTGTCTTCCAACATTGTTAATGCCGCTTTTAAAAGCAATTACCGCTTTCACAAACAAATCCAAGGCAAACACGTTTTTAATGCAATCAGCCCGGAGTGAGTGCATTGAAACGCCACACTTAAAGAAAATGCACTTATGCTAATTATAATCTATCCCTCTTGGACTTCTGCAATCACCTCTCTGCTCATAAACCCTTTAAGTAACTTGCCAGTCCTTGGCTCGGCTCCATCACAAATGGCGCCCAGGGCAGGACACAACGAACAGCGACCGAGAAAGCATTCAATATTAGCAGAGCGAGAGAGTAAATCCTTCTTAACAGGTTTTTTCCTGGTAACTTTACCACCTTTTCTCCTACAATGTGGTTACAAGTTGACATGCCTTCAGAGACCCGTCTCACAAAGCTATTTGCATTTGGAATTTTACATTACAGGTGCCAATGGCGTTTTACATGGGTGTTAAACTACTTTTAACACTCACGAAAGATGGATTTACTCACATACAGATGTGAGTAAATGTATTCTCAGGGGAAAAGATTGCGGGTTCCAGGGCATTAATTAACTTAGTTGTCACATTAATGGGGAGGACTGGTTGGCACACTTTAGAAAAATGTATTCTGACGCCATTTTGGTCGGTTTGCAGCTATGGCCCCAGGAGGCTCCATCATCCCCATCTATTTCTTTACAGAAAGGGAAGGTCGCCATCCATGAGATTATGGGACGGACCCGGACCAGATGATGTCCTGATTGACATTATTAAGTGTAACATGGATCTTTGGGCCCCACTTTTGACAAACGTTTATAACAACTTGAACAGATCAGTGATCCCCAGTCCTGGGCTAAATGTTACCGCCCGATTTTCCTGTTAGATATACCAGCCAACATTTTAGGCAGAGTCCTGTACAATAGAGTATTAGATTAGGCCACTAAAAACAATGTGTTAAATAAATACCAATATGGATACCGCGGTGGTATTGGGACGATCGATCAAAGCCTCAACTTAAAACAGTAAAAATAAATGGTGGCCAAGCAGTCTGCACTATATCTAGCCTTTATGGATCTGACAATGGCCTTTGATTGTGCTAATCCGGCTAAACTGTAGCAATCTCTCATTAATCTGCAAATGGATCCATCCCTAGTTCACCTGTTGGTCTCCTAGCATACGGACACTAAGACCCGAGTCAGGTTTGGGAACAAAGGAGAATGAATTCACTATTGGTCCTGGGGGATTTGCCAGGTGTGCATTTTAGCCCCACTTTTTTTATTTTGTACATAAATGAAGTTAGTAAGGAGCTTAATAAGTGCACCCCAGACGTGCTCATGGTGAATGGTGCCCCCTACCAGCATTATTGTATGCGGATGACGCCGTGTTAGTTCCTTGCACCCCCAAAGCCTTGCATCATTGAGTTCACTCCTTTGTCAATTTTATGGACAATCTGGATTTATCAACTGATTTTACTAATTCTTTTACAATTACTTTTGGCCGAAACCACATGCGACCCGTAATTATTATGGTGGGTGAGGAAATGCTATTAAACACCAGCTCCTTCTCTTACTTGGGGGGTCACTTTCAGCTTGTCTAGGACACGGTCTGTGCATATTGCACAAAGTAGGACCAAGTTTTCCAGGGCTGTTGACCCACTACTAAATCTCCCATCACCTAAGGGAGAGAGGGTTATCACACCCCTCTTGTACATATATTTAGCACAATGAGTTCCTTCAGCAACTCATGGGACAAGCATATGGTCCTGGGTGTCTCGACTACCCTCCAAAAGGAGGAAAATCGATTTTGTCGGAGAGTACTGTCAGCCCCCGTGTCGACCTCCAGCTTCATTTGCCACAATGAACTAGGCTTAGACTTTATGAGCGACTTTATCCATAGCTGACCAGTCCTCTTGTGGCTTTCTATCTGGAGCTCAGAAGAAGCTAAATTAACTAGAGATAGTTTTAGACTGTTTGTCTTGTGATAGGGGCATTTCGATCCCTTGGCTAGCATACGTCAAGAAATCTCTGGAAGCCATTGAATTGGCTGTGATGGTTTTTTAGATAGAACGCCGTGGGCAGCCTCTGTTAGACAGCAAGTGCAACTCTTGCTGCTAGAACAAGCCAAAGAAGAGAGGATGAGGGCTGAAAGACAAAAATCAAGTGTTAAGCTTTATTTATATCTTAATCCCGGGGGCTATCGTTTCCAGCTACCTGCAGAACACTAATCAGGGGTGGGATAGTCCTTTATTTATTTATTTATTTAATTTATTTATTTAATGCCATTTATATAGCGCATACAAATACCCTTAGGCGTCTCGGCGCTGAAATTGCATTGAGGTTTCACCCTGGCACAGAAAAGCGGAGATGGCTTCCGGGCTGGTATTATGAAATATTTACTTTGTTTTCCGTCTGGACACCAACCTCAGCTCAGCTCACAAGAATGCCCATGTACTAACATGCATAAAAAAACTGTGGTACATTTCCTCTACTTCTGTGAATATTATAATATGTATACCAAAAAATTCCTCATACCATTTTTGAAGTTTAGCAATCTAGGGCTATGTATGCAAGCATATAGGGGTAGCGATATTCATGCATTTCGGCCGATTTTTATCGCTTAGGAGATAAACCTTTTGGCCCATAAGAATCAATGGGAAGGGTTTTCCTTAATTGCGATTCGCAAATGGTGAATCCCAATTAAGGAAAAATACCGAATCGCAAAAATAAATGCGAATTGTTCATGCATTGCAGTTTGCGATTTCTAAATTGCGATTCCTTAATTTTCACAATTTAGGAATCGCAAACGGGTGCAATGATGCATGTGGCCGTTAGTATCGACGTGCAACTACACCATGCTGAGGTTAGTAAACGTAGTTTGAGGTGAATCGAAAAAGAAATCCATAATTGAAAGTCGGTCGGAATGGCGCACGCAGGCACTCGATGTGCCATGACATACTGTTGTAAAAAAATTGTGCCTACATTATTAAAATGCGATATTATAAAGTGAATGCTTAAGGCCGACTGAAATCATGAATGGTGTTGTTATAACAAAATAAAAGAAGACCCAAACGGGGTCGGACTGGTCGGTGAAAGGTACTTGCAATTTGACGTATTAAATGCAGACGGTCCATGTCACAAAAGGTCAAGTGCCGATTGATGTGTTACATTTGAGCCAGAACAAGTCATTGTTACTGACATTACCCTGTCTGTATTAAGATAAACATTCATCGTGTAGAAGTGACGCGGTAATTATCGAACGTGATCATGACCGTAGTTAAGTGTTATCGAAGTCTAGCTGAATCGTGTTTACTAATTAATTAAACAGCACTGGTTATACTTGGTGTCTCCTTGTTGTATCCTGAGAGCGTGGGATATGAACTTTGTGTTTAGTTGCCTTTGAGCGCATAATTGTTGGAAGCACTCCGCCGACGTCCACGCCACCTTTCATGGGTCAAGGGACCCAGAAGGAGTTCTGTTTGGGAGTTTCTAAGAAAAATCTTGCCGACAGGTCCGAGGCCGATCTGGCAGGGAATACCTACAAAACTTAACAGTGCATGTTAAAAGACGGTTTTGGTGTTGGTTAGTGTATAGCTGTGGGCACTAACCGACACCAAATCCGTCTTTTAACATGCTCTGTTAGGTCGCGATCACGTCCGATAATTACCTAAAAACTAGCAGCGCGACAATCATGTTACGGCTCACCACTTTCAAATGTCACCAGCCGCCACTGGACATAGGAAGTAGGACTTGTTTTCTAAGCATGGCATAGGATCTATGGTGGGTGGGACCGCCTCACGTTGTGCTGACTGGGATGAGGGGGGTTGACCATTGAGGGGGTAAAGCCCCAAAAGAGCTAGGACATGGCATAGATGACTGAGGTGAGCTGAAGTAGAGGGCCAAGGGCACACAGGAATAAGAGCAAGCTTTTCTCGTTCACACTGTTAAGCAGAGCACAGCAGCAGTATTATTTAGTTTCATAACAGTAACTTCTGGTATATACAACACTGAAAAAAGCAGAAATGTAAAGACCCGGTTGTGGGTAACAGAGGGCAATAAAATCAGGAAGTGCTCCACATTGGGGAGGTATCTCAGCAGAGACCACCCATGGCGGGCAGAGGGCCTTGCCTCTGACCTGAACCTACATCCAGCTCTTGGATGCCCATTACAAGGTCAGGGTGGCTTAGTGACTAGAGCATCCACTGTAGGGGCCTGTGTTTGACCTCATGGAAACAGGCTCATATCACAATGGGTCCACTCCGCCTTTCATCCTTCTGAGGTCGATAAAATGAGTGCCTTTGAGTTGTTGGTAACAATAAACATCTGTTATTCAGTGCCAAGATACCCTTCTGGGTGAACGTGCACTTTACAAATATACATGTTATGCTAACCCACTGCACACAGTCTTCGTTCTTGAACAAGGGGCCGGCCAGGCCCCGTCGTGCACCCCGATATAAACGTGACCCACTATGCGGTGATTTTGACTGTGCTTAGCAGGGGTTGAGCACAGGCGCTGTGTTCCCAGCCCTCCTTTGGGCAAAACCCACTGGGGTCAGCCTTGGTCATGCCGAGCAGAGGCTGGGCACAGGACCTGGCCTTCAGTGGTGCCCTGCGCTGAGTCCCATTATGAGCATAATATAATATAATATAATATAATATGTTATAATATAATATAATATAATATAATATAATATAACATGATATAATATAATATAACATAACATAACATAACGTAACGCAATGTAATGTAATGTAATGTAATACAATACAATACAATACAATACAATATAATATAACACAACACAACAAAAATATTATAATATAACATCAAATAATACAACACAACACAACGTGATAGCTAGACCATGGTTCCAGGGGGTTAAGCTCAGAGCCTGCTATCGGCTTCTGGGTAGACCTGAGGCCAAGTCCCAATGACCAGAGTAGAGTTTCTAACATCTGCATAAGTTCTTCTTGTAAGTCAACAGCAGGTTGAAAAATGTTGCATTCTTAGGCCATTCAATACAGTTATAATCATTGTTATCTTCATATTCGTCTCACCTTGAATGACAGCACAGTTACATTTGCATTGCTGTGCTTTCAGATGCTGTTTTTTGCATCAAAGATTTCTCATGTTGGGACACACTAACACTACTTGGTCTTCACACACAGATATCACTCATGATGGCAATGTTGAGGTGGTATGTACTGTCACAGGCATGACCTTGAGGTTGTCATTTGTGAAGCCATCTTTGACATCATGAGGGGAGTCAAGACCCGTGGATGGGCACGAGTTATGGTTGCATTGCAGGCGATAAGTGGAAAATTTCAGTGGCCTTTGACTTAAAATTCTACTTCCATGCACTTATGTTGTACTGTGCATAATCTTCCGGCAAGAAAGGTTAGATGCAGGCCATACACCAGCACCAGTGTCACCTTTTGTCATGCACAGCGAGCTCTGGGCACAGGACTCACTGTCTATCCTGGCCTGTTGCTCCAGAAGGGGAGAGGATGTGGGCTAACGGCTAGAGCGGTTGACCTCAACTCTGGGGAACCGGGTTCGAGTCTCGGCAACAACGCTCAACATCGTGTGATTCTGGGCAAATCACGTAATCTCCCTGTGCCTAACAAAAATGAATGTGCCCTTATGTAACGCAACTGGTGCTCATGTAAAGCACTCTGATACCTTCAGGGCAAGTTTGAGCTATATAAAACTCTGGAAACAAAATACTTCGTGTGCAGGGCCTGGCCTGCAGCCATATCCTGCCTCAATTCATGTGCCCCAAACCAGCTGCACATTGGCCCTCAGCCTTATACAATGGGAAACATCCACTACAATGCAGTCATTACATCGCACTGCTTTTACAATGAAACTGTGACAACACAATTACCTTTACATCGCATGCCATTACAACGCATGCCATTAAAATGCATGCGACTACAACACATGCCATTACAACGCATAACATTACAATGCATGCCATTACAACATATTATACGGTAAGTAATGGAGATCTTTTAGTTTTAGGGTGGGTATGGGCTTTCGGGTAGATGGGAATAGTAAGTTTTAACCTTGCACTATCCAACACTTTCCCTACTGTTGCACTCACTGTAGTGGGAATAGTAATTTTTACCCCCACACTATCCAACACTTATCCTGCTGTTGCACTCACTGGGGCGGTAATAGTAATTTTTACCCCTACACTATCCAACACTTACCCTACGCTTCCCTAAAAGTAGTATGCGTTATAATGGTATGTGTTGTAATGGAATGCGTTGTAATGGTACTTTTAAAAAATGCGTTGTAATGGCATGCGTAGTAAAACCATGTGATGTATTCATAGTTGTGATGTAAAAACTGCGTTGTAAAAGCATGCGTTGTATTTCTTTGCGTTGTAACATCATATATTCTTATTAAATGCACTCTGGGCACAGTGCACTGAAAACTTGCTAATTTGTGTGCATATCTGTGTATTGAGGAACCTTTATTGATTTTTACCTTAATTTAATAATCTATATTATTATTTTTATTACCCAATTTGTAAAATGCTTTTATGATATATTTTTTATCGAAATAAAGCTTTGACTGACTGGTTTAACCAAAATGAAGGACACTAAACTCTTTTCACCAAAGTAGAATACTTTGTAACGCTTGTATTAATGCAGTATTTGCTCCTCTGGGACCCCCACATACTCCCTGTGGTAAGGGAGTGTCTGGATCTCCCAGACGCTTTTGTTCAATATAAAGTCTTTGGTGCATGGCATCCTGCAATGGTCTCCAGAATAACAACTATCATTTGCTGTCAGCCATCAGACTTCTTTTCCTTGTGCCTGGATACTCCACTCAGAGGATCTGCAGATTAACAGACAAAATGCATGATAAATAAACCATTTCAGGTCCATTTGACACTTTGTGTAACACAAATATCTACTGAACGGGTTAACACCAAACCACAAAATGTCCCAATTTTGAGCAAACATCTAGTTTCATGCCAATTTTCATTGTTATTCTGTTCTGCGTTGTTTGCAGTCGAGAAAACCTTCATATGGCCCCTTGAATTGAAAATGTTTTTAGCTCCCCTTCCCCAGCTTTTCTTCCCTCTGCAGACCAGCATGAAACTTGAGGAAAGGAGACGTGGGTAGGTGTGCTAATTGCAAAGACAATGTCATACAGATCCGTCAAAAGGTACTGAAGATATTATCAAGCGATAAAGGCCCGCTCAATGAAAAGTCAGACCTAACCATAATTACACACTATTGTTGTATGTGATACACAGCTCAGTATGTGAAACACACAGAATGGCAAAACTTTAATATCTTTTTTAATCAAAAATAGCTGCAAAAGCACTAAGGCACCCCTCAGGTATCTACGCGTTGAAGACAGATTTTTTTTTGTTTCCTCCCAGAGTGGTATAAACTACATTCTGCTCTGTGATTTATATGTGTTTGAATCACAGCCTGGCCAGCAGTGATCGGCTTTTTTTCCCTGCTGGCCCTCTGCGCACCAAGGCGAAGACGCGTGTGGCATAATAAGATGCAAGTCTCTCATTTGAAATCATTTACCTGCCCTAAGGTGGTGAGAGATTCTATTTTCTGCAGCATATATGTGCTCCGTATGATTAAAACTCAGGGTGACAACCCGATGACTATGCCATGATGCTAAATAAGGGGCGGATAAAAAGATACACCGCAACATCAAGATCAAAGCGTCTATGAGGGTTCTCAAACATAACCAATGGTTATTGTAGATACCAGTGTCCATTCCCATTTTTGATTATTACGATAAAACTCAGGGTACCCTTCTTCTCTTCGGACCCCTGGTCGGGCCTGATACCCCCAGAGTGGGCAGTTACAGGGGCGATAAGAAATATCTAGGTAAGAGACAGTTTTGGGGTCTCCAGCAATCAAAGTATTGAGGTTACAAGTGAAAGTGGAGGCCAAGTAAGAGTATTTCAATATTTTTGCAGGTTTGGGCGAGCAGTCCAAAGCCTAGTACAAAAGAACATTTGTGGGGTGGTCTTGGTGCACAGTAACGCAAGCAACATAACATTATCAACCTCAAAGTTTGTGCGTAAACAATAATTATAAACTTATTTACATGCACTATATCAAATGGAAAGTTCAAATAACACAATATTACTCAATACCATACACACTACTTCAATGTGCATTATGAGGAAAATCAATTAACATAGTCATGGAGCAATTGTAAAACACAATGCAGTTCTGAAACCAGGGACCCTGGCTAATTTCACTATATGTGACTGCAAAATTCAAATTTTCACAGAGATCTGGTGTTCACTAAGCATTATTCATTGTGAACTTTGGAAGGTGTGCAGAGCAATCTGCAAGCAGAAAAGACAAAATGGAAATGTCATGCAGTACAGGCACATTATCCAGAGTTTACAAATGGTTTTTGTTCAAGGTTCAATGGATACAGACGAGTTTAACCAAAATGGGCTTGGAGTGACAGCTAGGAAAACAGTAATCCCAACCTAGGTAGATTGACTGACGAGTTTTGTTTGCATAAACAGGTTCCCAGCTTAGAGCCCTATCTAGATTTCATACAGAAACCTAGGAATAGGGCCCTCTATATAAAGTTTAGATTGGGTACGCTTCCTATTTGTGAACACACTAATAAATGGAAGCCTCCCCATCAAACTCATCCAACTTGCCCACACTGTGAAGGAATGGTTGAAAGAGTCCCGCACCTTATGTTCGCATGCCCTGCATACACCAAACCGAGAATAAGATGGTTAAAACCTATTTTGTTGGCAACTAGGAACCAGGAACCACCGCGAAGCACTTAGAATAATGCAAGTGGACATTAATACAACTCTGGCTTGCGGTGTGGCCCAATCTCTTAGCTGGGCATGGGTAATTAGATTAAAAGCATTGCGTCCTGGTTGACGATTTTTGAAATTGTGTTCTTATTCCTCTTCAAAGCTGTGACAGTTTAATGAGCTTTTAACCTTGATTCGTGTATTTTTTTAATAAGATGTTATTTATTGTCGGTATGTTCATGTAAAATAGATTTTTGGCTAGGGTGGGGGATGCTGTTTATCAATCATTAAATAGCTAGAACAAGTATAGTATGATTTTTGTAGAGCAACTCGCATTCCCTAACTGAGTTTTTAAGATTTTTAATTTGATATTTTTCCTTAATTTAATAATCTGTATTATTATTTTATTACCCAATTTATAAAATGCTTTTATGATATATTTTTATCTAAATAAAGCTTTGAGTGACTGGTTTAACCAAAATGGAGGACACTAAACTCTATTCACCAAAGTAGAATACTTTGTAACGCTTGTGTTAATGCAGAGATCCCCACAATTGAATGAATCCAACAAATAATAAATACAACAACAACAGTGTCACGGGGACCTGAAAGGCAAAGAAACTGCACCTCATAATTAGCTGATGTACGTGTAGGAAATACAGTGGAGGTACACCAACATTAGGGATACCCAATGCCAACTGCTCAGGTCCAAAAGATGAGGGTCCAGGTGGACCACAAATGTCCCTAGATCTTTACAACTAGTTTACAAACTGGGGGCCTCATTTATGAAAACTGACGCATCACTGCGAGAAAACAGCAATGCGTCACTTTTCATTGCGCCCTTCTTGCGACACCAATGATGCGTCATATTTACAGTATGACGCATCTTGGTGCAAGGAGTTACAGATACGTCAATATTTCTGACGTATCTGTAGGTGCAAAAATTATGCACTGCTGGAATGTGCCACAAAAGTGACTCAGCTCCAGCAATGGGTCATTACACATGGGCAAGTCCCATGTGAATTGAGCCTGCGTCAGTCTTACGCCTGCCATGAGGCAGATGTAAGATATTGACGCCCTAGAAGTGGCGCAGTGAAATCTTATATGCGTCACTTCTATGACCCTTTCTTGCATCAGAACAGCCCCCCTGCATACATTATACCTGGCGCAGGTATTATGTGGCGCAGGGGTTTACAAAGTGACGCATCTACCTAGATGCCTCACTTTGTAAATATGGTGCCACAAGGCACATTTTTTACATCACTGGTGCGTCACAAAAAGTGACGCGCCAGTGACGTAAAAGTGACGCATGGGCTCATAAATAAGCCCCTGCGTGCTTCACCGCTATGTGCGGCAGGGTGAAGGGAGCAAGAAATCTAAATAAAAGTAATAAAGGAAATGCAAACATGGGTGTACTCTCCAGTCTGAAACACCAACATCTCAGCTCCACATGCAGAGTTGATCCCATCTCTGCCATTATTGAGGGGACTCACAGAATAGGCAGAAGTTTATTGGTTTCCAATGAGGTCAAAGTGTCATCGGTCTGCCAATCAGGGTTACAGTGGGCTCAGGCCGACATCAGACTCTCAGTAGGCACTGGGCTCCATGTGGGCTCCTTGTGGCTGCCTGTGTATGCCCACACTGTGCAGAGATAGGAGCAGAATGAGGCCAGACTAGCAGAGCCTCAGTAAGGCCTTGTCTTAGTCCCAAGCATGAAGAAGTGGGCAAACCCTTGACTCCAAGTTCTGGACACAATTCCGTACAAAGGGTCCTTACAGTCCAAGTCTAGCAGCAGTTACAGGAGCTGCTGAGCAGGTACAGGTTATAGTCACAAAGGTATAAGCTATAGGAAGGTGCACCAGGAATAAATCCACATCCAATGTAATTTTCAGATTGTCTTCTTTATTGTTATTGTTCAATATAAACATTAAAATCCAGTCAACGCGTTTCGTTGCATACACTCGTTAACCTTCATCAGGGCTCATGATAGTGTATAATGAAGTCTTTCTGGAATTTAGTGTTCAAATAGTTTATCCTCAATACCATACATGGAAAGTCCTCCACATTTGATTTCACAGCTGTCTGATAGGCTATCACAAATGACAACGGGCTTCATCTGGATCCATGTTCGATACCTTAATACGTATCCATTTCCAAATGCTGTGTGGTCTGATTTTAAAAAGTCACAAAGGTGGGTAACTGGCGAAGATCCAGTTCCCACTCACTGCCCAGTGCTTGCAATAGTCTCAAAGTGCCACTCGTTCAGGCTGGGGTTGTGTTTCCTCAGAGCAGAATGTGAATTACATGTGGTGTCTTCCTATGCAGCATACACATAACCCAAGCACTACCCAGCAGTTACCTTGCATACGGACTCCACCATTTTTTTAGAATGCGCCCCCCCAAAAAAATACTTGCCTGGTGTTCCAGGTTTTTTTTTCTGATTTCATCACATTTGTTTTTTCTTTAGGGACTAGCGGGTTATGTGCACTGTGATATAACATAGTTTATGATGTTTATTGTTATGTATATGCTGCAAATACATGATGACATCATTGTTCAAAATAAGGAGATGGGTTGTTTTAGCAGTTTGACTGCATATTAAGGGGTTTGAAATGAGGTGTATGATACTTGACATGCTATGCTGCTATGCTGATGGACTAAGAAGCCAGATTTGCCATTTAACCCGTTGCGTGCTCGTGACGAAACCGTTCCGTCACGAGCCTCGGTGGGCTGTGCTGGTGATGGAACGGTTCTGTCACGGCCCGCTCGCCGCGCCTGCGCGGCGCTGATTTCGCGCCTGCGTGGCGCGTTCTATTAAGCAGGCGCGGCCGTGACTGAACCATTCCGTCACAAGCACAGCCCACCCGAGGCTCGTGACGGAGCCGTTCCGTCACGAGCACGGGAGCGCTGCGTGGCCCCCCTACCCCTTAACACTGTGGCGGAATAGCCGCCGCAGCTAAGGGGTTAATAGCGTACCCACATAGAGTGACTTGACTGCATGACTTGTGCACCATGCATTACCGGATGAGAGAGATGGCCACTTGACCTTGATTGATACAATGCTATACAAGTACATTTTTATTTTATACATTACTTATCCGGACCATCCCTTCAGTCTTTGGAACCTACTGTTGTAATACTATTATAATTTGTGCAGTATGAATTGTGTTGGCACGTTATTATTTACAGAGTCAAATTTGACTGAATTACAATGGGAACATCAGCCATAACGCCAGTAGCTGCCGCGCATATTAACAATGGTGGGGTAGATGGAGAGGGTGCAGGGGTGGGGAGCACGGGGAAAAGGAAAAATTAAAATAAAATGTACCCAATGCTGCTTTTGTTGCAAAGCGCTTCAGAGCTCCTCTGCTTTCTGGTCCCGGCTGCCCCTGGGACAGCATCAGAGACTCCCTGTGCAATGCCTGCGCTGCTCACATGCTGCATGTTAGCAGCGCCGGTATTGGCCTTAGCAGGCTTGTTTAATGCTCGCTCAGGCACAGGGAGTCTGTGCCCTTTCTCCAACCTGGTTGTGCAATACAGCTGGGTTGGAGAAACCTAACTGCACATGTCTGTGTGGCTGGCCTGAGACGGCCAGCCAAACAGACATGCATAGTTAGTAGTGCTCATCACTCCACCTCCATCCCATGGCTCGGCCCCTCTCATCCCCACACACGCTGGCTCAGCCAGCAGCCAAAAAATAAAACAATATTGTTCAATTTTTCAGCTGCTGGCTGAGCCATTTGGGCGATGCTCCCCTGCCATTGCATAAGAGCCACTGCTGAATAGCGCTTGTTTTAAGGCCAAAATGTTAATGTTTTATCGTAATTGACTAGGTGTGCGAGAACACTGTCTTTTGACGTAAGTCTGTTTTTCAAAAGAATTCTTGGGAGTGTGTTCTCCCTATCTATGAGTGCACTAACATGAGTTGTCCTTCTTTTATGTTTATTTATGTTGTTCTGCACTTAAGGGCAGTATCGCACATCAATCAATCAATCAATCAATCAATCAGGGAATTGTAAGCGCACTACTCACCCATGAGTGTTTCAAGGCGCTGAGGGGGGAGGGGGATCCGCAGATCTATTTAACCGAAGAGCCAGGTCTTGAGGGTCTTCCTGAAGGTGTACAGGGAGGGGGCACGTCTGATGTCTGCCAGCAGCTCGTTCCAAGTCTTGGCTGCAATGTGAGAGAAGGATCTTCCGCCTGCTCTGGCTGTGGATGCGTGGGGTTTCGGTCCGTGCAAGGTTGGAAGATGGGAGGTTTCTTTTGTGTACGTGGAAGTTGAGCCTGTCATTGAGGTATATGGGTCCGTTGTTGTGTAGGCATTTGTAGGTGTGAATGAAGATTTTGAAAGAGACTCTTTTCTATATGGGGAGCCAGTGGAGACTACGTAGGTGTTGGCTGATGTGTTCGTGCATGGGAATGCCGAGGACGATTATGGCGGTGGTGTTCTGTATTTTCTTGAGTTTGCGGAGTAGGGACTTGTTGATGCCGGCGTAGATCGCGTTTCCATAGTCCAGTCTCCTGGTGATGAGTGCATGGGTGACTGTCTTCCTTGACTCAGGGGGATCCACTTGAAGGTCTTGTGTAAGATGCAGAGGGTGTTAAAGCAGCTGGAGGTGACAGCGTTGACCTGTCGGTTCATGAGTCGAGTACGATGCCGAGGTGTACCGAGGACGAGAACTTCTGTATTTTCGGCATTGAGCTTTAGGCAGCTGTTGGTCATCCAGACTGCGACTTCTTGCCTTCCTTTCTGGAAATCGAGTTTGGCAGTGGTGGGGTCTTTGGTGACGGAGAGGATGAGCTGGGTGTCGTCGGCCTAGGATACGATGTTGAGGCCATGTTGTCAGACTATGGCTGCGAGGGGGGGCCATGTAGATATTGAAGAAGGTGGGGCTCCGTGATTAACCCTGTGGGACTCCGCAGGTGATTTTCGTGGGGTCGGAGAAGAAGGGTGGGAGTCTGATCCTTTGGCTTCTTCCGTTGAGGAATGAACGGATCCAGTCCAGGGCTGTTCCTTGTATGCCTGCGTCGTGTAGTCCGGCGACTAGTGTGCAGTGGGAGACGGTGTCGAGGGCCGCTGATAAGTCGAGTAGGATGAGGGATGCAGAGTGGCCTTGGTCCAGGAGGGTGCGGATGTCGTATGTGGCGGTGAATAGGGCAGTCTCTGTGCTGTGGTTGTTTCGGAATCCGGATTGGAATGGGGCGAGGACGGTGTTCTCTTCAATGAATCGTGTCAGTTTCCTGTTTACTGTTTTCTCTACAAATTTGGCTGTGAAGAGGAGGAAGGAGCGAGATGGGCCAATAGTTCTTGAGGTTGGTGGGGTCAGCTGTGTGCTTCTTGAGCAGCGGTCTAACTTCTGCGCGCTTCTAGTCATCTAGGAAGGTGACTGTTTTGAAGGTGGTGTTGATTGTGCATTGTAGTTTGGGTGCAATGGCGGCCGTGACTCTGTGGTAGATGTAATGGGGACAGGGGTCGTTGGGGGCCCCTGAGTGGATGCTTTTCATGGTCTTCGGCTGTGTCTTCGGCTGTAATCAGTGTCCAGTTGGAGATGGTGAGCATGTTGGTGTTTCTGGGGGGTGGGGGGCCGTCTGTGACGCTTAGTGGATGGTCGATAAAGTTGTCGTAGAGGTTTTTGATCTTGAGGTGGAAATAGGTTTCAAGCTTGTCGCAGAGGTGATGGGGTGATGTCTGTGGCTTCGCTGTGTGGGTTGGTGAATTCTTGAATGACACTGAAAAGTTCCTTGGAGTTGGTGGAGTTGGCCAGGATTTTGTTGTGGATGAAGTTTCTCTTGGTGGCTCTGATCTGGTTGTGGTAGTCATTCATGGCGTCCTTGTAGGTGGTGTGGTTTTCGGCTGAGTGCACATGAGCAACTTAGGCTGTAATAAAGAGCAAATGATCGAAACACATTGCTAGTAATAAACTGTTATATGACAAGCATTTCCTGGAGTGCAAGAGGTTTGTGTTCTAGATATGAGACACAACTTTCTTTTGTTCAGTGTGTGTGTGTATATATATCTATATACACACATACACACACACACACACATAGTTAAACACAAAGGTTAAAGTGATGTAAAGGTCTGTTAATAATATATTTACACCAATTATGACATGTTCAAAAACATAAATTAAATAAATTATGACATTAGTGATGACATCTCAAATGACATAATTGCTGATATCAAGAATTACATTTTTTGCTCCTTCAGAAGTCCCTCAGGGCTCCTCAGGATTCTATCGGTAGTCCTTCCGGGATCACAGTGATCCCCCCATCCACCCACTAATATTTTTTTTTGTATAGGGTCCACAGCAGGTCCCTCTGGGTCCCCATTATAAGGGCCAGGGACTCAGTGTACACCAAAACTGCCCCCTTATTTGAAGATTTTAAAATATTTACAGACACTGGGACCAGTCGATCAGGGTGCTCGCTCCAAAAAAGCCCCCTCAGCCAATCCGTAAGCTTGACTTTTTTAATTCAAGATGAACTGTTAACATGTCTATAAATGTTGAACATTAATTTTCCATAAACTGCCGAATGGAAATACACACAATTATAAAAACAACCCTTTCCGGGTAAAGATCTAGCTTTCTGCCAAATTCCATTCACCTGTTTTGTCTGGTACCCTGTAAATTCCTTATGGAAAATGCATAATTGCATGGGATAATTGTGTTTTGGGAGCCCTCCTTTTTCTTGGCCCCCGCTTGACGGATCACTCCAGGAAGGAGCACAAACTTTTATTTTGGAATTTTCTGAACATTTTGTGAAAATCCTTCAAAGAGCACCAAAGTTATTAGCTGAAAAATGAGAAATGGCCACCAAGAGAGTACTCACATGGACCAGAGGAGAAAGCAAGAAACCTGCTCGAACTAGGGTGCAACACCCGAAAAAAATATTAGTAGTAAGAGTGGTGATGTTGCTCCTGTTCCAGAAGAAAATACCAGTGCATGCTGAAGACCCAATAGTTTTACTATGGCTTTAAAGTATTACTGGCAAAAACACATTTTTCAACAGAGCAACCCATATTCCATCACCTGCATATAGAGCAAGGACGAGTCCAAAGAGAGTGTGGGAAAACTCCACTAACTGAATGCTGCCATTACAAGAAAAAAAGTGCTATGATGCTTTGCCTGCACCATAGAGTTTTATTCTTTTAAAAATATGTTACACAGCAGTTCAAATATGTGTAAAAACAGTGCGGGAGAGGGGGTGGTTAAGCAAATGGGAAGGGGACAAGGTGGGGGGGATGGAGTGAAAATGGACATCGGAGGGAGTTAGGGGAAAACAAACAGCGGGCGTGGGAAGACCGTACAGTGACATGCATTCTTAATGGTCGGACGCAATCTCAACAATTTGTCAGGAACTTGTCCTTACGTTCAAATGTCTGCTACGATGATAAACAAGCATTTGCTATGCTATAGGACTCGCATTTATGTTAGACCTATTGCATTGCAAACGAGATTGCGGGCAGGGGGAAAGGAGGCACAAACTACAGGAGTGAGGGCGGGAGGGCGAGAAGGCACTGACTGTGGGGGGGAGAAGGCACAGGCAGTAAGAGAGGACCTCATTAAAAAAGATAGTGCTCACAATCTAAATCACACATACCATGCGACACTCAAAGTAAAGGGGCTAGTAGCAATGGAAGGATACAAATGACAACATGGCCATCATAAGGAGGGACTTATAAGCCAATAATCAAATTCGAATGCAGCATTTAGGAAGGACAAAGACACAAGCCAATGAAAAAGATGGGCGGGGAGTGGGCGGGGCTTCCCTCATGTAGTGAACTACCACAGATCAACCCCAGATCAGCGTTTGCGCACTGGCTCAGGGCTCTACCAAAAAAGAACCTCTTGATTTATTCTGAATCGGATCCCGTAGGAGATCTTTATTTGGTACCTTGTCCCCAGGGTCGGATTCGTAAGGCAGGAACTCAGGAAATGGCCAATGGGCCAGTAGCCGAGTTCCAGGTATGGGCTATCTGTGCTATTAGGATGCCGCCAGCGGCCCAGTGGGTGCCTGAGTGGTCTTTCTAGAGGCAGATGGGCAGAGGTATCACTCACTTTCTCTCGCTGGGCCGGCCCATTAATGTATGCTGATTGAGCGGGGTAGAGGGCCTGAGCAGAAGTGGTCTAACTTGCATTCATTTGTGGCTCAGCCACAAATGAATGCAACAATGCAAATTGTTTTTAAATCTAAGTGAAGTTAATAAAACATGCCCCCATCCCCTTTCTTTACATAAGACTTTGCTGAAGCATTGTTTTCCCAAAAGCCAATACTCAAATGTGGGCCAATTTTTTTGGTGTGCCTGGGCCGATTTTTGATCCAACCCTGCTTGTACCCAATCCTCCTTTTTTTCTCTTCTATTTTGGAACTGAGTTTAGATTGGTTCAGGCCAGATCTGAACGCCGCATGTGAATGAAATTTCTTCAGTGGACATTAAGATCACCAAATCACTGGAATCTAGAACTTAAAGTCAAGGTGGGTGAATTGCAGTTTACGTACAATAAGTCAAGTTGTTCAGTAACAGTTTTTGTACATAATAAGTCCCAGAAACTTTAGTGCAATAAACAAAAGCTCTGGAATCTAACATGGTGTTACTTGTAACCTAGATGCACCCGACAACCTTAGTTTTATGCATAGCATTTTTCAATTAACTTTTCTGAATTAACAAAGCAGAGAATAAATATTGAACATAAGTAATGATTGGTGGATCAATGGACTAATCGATCGACTGCAGGAACCTGTGTTTAACCGTGTAATCAGAGGTTTCAATCCCAGAGGGCCCTCCCAGCCTTTCATCTTTGAGAGGACCGATAAAATGAGCACCATTGACGTGGATATGGATAAGCATCTGCTCTGAGTGCCAAGAATCCACTTTGTTTGAGGTCGAACCACTTGACAATAAAGGCATTTACTTGATCTTAAAGGTTGAGAATTGGAGCTGTTAGCTGCACGCCTTATATAATTTTAGGTAGGTGGCCCTCTATGTCGGCCATTTCTTGCAAAGAGGATTACCACATTAGTCTTGGGACGTGCAATCTAATTAATACATGTAGCATACACATGCTTTGCTATCTTAACATGAGAAGCTTGTCATGTATAATTAGATAGAGCGGAGCGTGTGCTTGTATCTTGAGGGAATTGGCTGACATGTTTACTCGTTGTGAATGTGTACAAGCCACCATGTTTATAATATAATACCATCAGGCTGATTGTGGAGGGTGTGAGCCGGATAATTTATACAGTGTTGTTGTAAGATGATTGGTAATGTGCTGAATATCACGTGGTGGTGGCGGCTTCAGAGCCAATGAGGCTGCAGGAGATTGCGGCCAAGGAGGATCCTGGTTCATATCATCCAATGTCTTTGTCAGATGCTCACTCCAAGCTTCCTGCAAAGATATTGTCTTGTAGGTTTTAGGAGTGACTCGACTGCAGATAGGTGACTGATCATGTGCAGGATGAACATTGATTGAGACGGACACAGGAGAACTGCAGTTCTCGGTTACGCATGTTGTATATGAGGGGGGCCTTTTCCTGCTCTGCGTTGTTCCTGATCTTAGTAGCCCAGAGGACAACTCTTAATTTAGCTCCACCATTGCCGACCTGGACCATCTTCGAAACTAGCTGGATCTGTTGTGTCCTTAGTGTATGATGGAAGTGTTTTTATCTGTCGGGCAATAACTAGGTCTATAAATTCCAATACTCTCTCAATGAATCCTTGCCAGAGACAACAGGTCTCCCTGGAGGGTGCTCTAAGGTCTGATGTATCTCTGGCAAGAAATAAAGAACAGGGATTTTAGCAGAATCTACATTGAGATGATGAAGTTCATAACCATTTAACACTACCAAACCATGCCATTTTGTCCAAAAAAAAAATGTTTGTCTCACATGTTTTTATATCCTTCATTGAGGTTTATTGTTGCATAATATATCATTTAATTGTTGTGTAGGTTCATCATTATAATATACATAATTCAAGATAAGAACACCTCCACATTTATCTGCACCTTGGATGGCTTAATTGAAATCCTTTTGTATATATTTTAATGCTTATTATGTTGTGTAATGAAATTTGAAATGAAATGAAATGAAATAAAATTTAATTTATAAAGCGCATGGCTGCCCGAGAGCGTCCCAGCGCTAACAAAAAAATAGAACAAAGAACAACCTGAAGAGTGTACCGATAATTAGGAATCCTTAGGAAAAAGAAATGTTTTAAGGGCCTTTCGAAACTTAAAATAACAGGGTTCGGTACGAATCCGACTGGGGAGAGAGTTCCAGTTTTTTGCCGCATTTACAGAGAAGCGGCGACCCCATGTGCGTGCCGTCCTAACTATGGGAACCCTGGCAAAATTTCCAAGGTCCGACCGGAGAGCCCGAGATGATTTATAAGGGCAAATCAGGCTCCTGAGGACCGGAGGTCCTTTACCCTGAAGAGCCTTATGGGTGATGCATAGCGATTTAAAGATGACTCTTTCGCGTATAGGCAGCCAGTGAAGCGCTCTCAAAACCGGTCTAGCTGAAGATCTTCTTGAGGCACCCGCAAGCATCCTGGCTGCAGCATTCTGCACCCGTTGAAGGATATTAATGGTAGCTTCGGGAGCTGCCAAAAACAGGGCATTACTATA
Source organism: Lissotriton vulgaris (assembly GCF_964263255.1). Taxonomy (NCBI): domain Eukaryota; kingdom Metazoa; phylum Chordata; class Amphibia; order Caudata; family Salamandridae; genus Lissotriton; species Lissotriton vulgaris. The sequence continues at coordinate 165,304,747 of NC_141686.1, read as the reverse complement.
GTCCAGTCTGGATAATATTAATGCTATGTTATGTGGATTTGTATGTCTTGAGGAGTTTGAATTGTCTGTGTTTGTCGAGGGGGAGATAGTGAAGCTTTCTGAGGTGTGGTGAGATGAGGGTGCAGTGTGAGAGGTCAACGATAAGAATTGCTGCAGCGTTCTGGATGGCCTGGAAATGGTGTTAGAGATGGTTGGAGATCCCGGCATAGAGTGTGTTGCCGTAGTTTAATCTGCGTGTGATGGTGCATCTGGAGTTCATGGGTACCATTTGAATATCTTGTGGAGCATGTGGAGAAGGTGGAAGCAGGAGAAGCTGACTGCGTTGACCTGCGCTGCTTTGTTCAGCTTGTCATCCAGGAGGATTCCCAAATTCCTGGCGTGGTCAGTCGCTGTGGGTGTGGGTCCAGGCTCTGATGGCCACCAGGTGGAGTGCCATGGAGAGCTCTTGTTCCCGAACACCCGTACTGCAATTTGTGCTTTCAAAATGTTAGAGAAGGAGCTATTAAAACATGCTATTTACTATTTGTTTGGCCATCTAAGATACAGAAAATGTTGCCCTGGAAACCGACTTTATATTAGACAGTGCTAGAGATGATGCTCCACCTGGCACAGGTGCTGTGGTGACTTCTGGGAAGATGATGTTGATTCATTTGGAGGAATGTTGAAGGAAGGGTGTGCTGGAGTCTCATTCTGAATGTAATATTTTGCTAATTGATGATGTTATATAATATTGATTTGCCATTATGGCATAAGGTGAGAGAACTAAAGCAAAGTTTCATATTCTTAGGCTCTGAGAGTGAGAAGTAGGAAGGTTACATATTGGTGGCAGATGAGGTGTGATTTAAGGGAAACCATGGAGGCAGATCACCAGCTATGCCCAACCCATTTCTGATAGTGTTGGATGCTGCTGTGATATTAAGAATTAACCAGATGCAGATGATTAGTGCTTTATTAGTCGAAGTTATCAGACTTAAGTGGAATTGGGTGAGTTAAGATACATTTTCTATAAATGTGTGCATTGTGATAATCCAAGGATACTAAAGATTTGGGGTTTTAAAATGTTTTTGGGGGGCAGAGAGATTCTTCAACCTATTTTAAGGTTCTTTGTTGTCTCTTGATGAAATGGCTGCATCAATTATGTTAAGCAAGAACAGACCAATAATGATGATGTAATCTTTGACGAGAGTTGCATCAATTGAATCTCCTTCAAAACATATTGCTAATTGGCTACAGCAGTTTTGTTCCTGTAAGTCTTCAATTAAGAGAGAGTCTGAATCTTGCCAATTGACCGAGGACTTTGTTGGTAGCTGCATGCATTTCATTGGTTTCATGGAGCAGTCAATCTCCATCCGGTACCTTTAGAATCCATGGCGCGTTACATGTTATTCCACATTTTGTTCTGCTGAATTACCATCCCACACAATTACAAACCTTACCAGGTGATTTTTGCAAAAAGTAAGCTGGGTGCATGGAGGCAATTCAGGAAAAGGTTATGTTGAGAAGAGAAAGCAAGGCAAGGGCAGTAGAGCTGTGAGAGTGTGGGGTGTCAGCAGCTTCCAGGAGGAGGGGTAAAGAAATGGAAGTAAAGAAAGTGATTCTACAAATTGAGGAAACAACTTGGTCAAACCCTGAGGTTTATGAGGCAGGAACGTCTGCCATAAAGTTCAAGACCTGAGGCCAAATGGTGATAAGTGCTCAAAACGAAGGGTTTTTAGTAGGCATTGACTAAGAATGTCCTAGCCTGGCTACTGACTGAGTTTTGATAGCTGTTTTTATTTTTCTGTGACAGCATGACAGTAGTTCTGAGAGCTTAGGGAGGGTTAAGGTGCGGGATAGACCCTGAGAGTAGCACGGTATTTAAAAGTAAAAAGTGTGGAAAGGAGTCTTCAATCTGGAAAATCTTTTGTCGCACAAAATCCTGAGAATATGCGTGGTAGTCGAGCTTGTTCATACCAAAAACATTAAATAAATGTAATGAATGAGATACAGTGCAATCTAGATGTAAAATATTCGGCTGTATTACACTTTGGCCATGGGGGCACAGTGGGCATAGGCACCCTCTTTCTGCCCCTCCAGGGCACTTTGGTATTACAGTAGGCGTCTCCTAAAACAAACTTGCTGCAAAGGACCCAAAATTCAGGAATCACACGTGGTGATAGGCCGGGAAATTATGCGGCTCACATGTTATTCCTCATTCCTGCACAAAAACAAATAATGCGTGGAAATTGGCATGGTGATAGCGAATGGAACTGGTAACACCAGGCAGAACATTATCAGCCTATGTATGGCACAACCAACTTGTAATGGAGCCAAAGCAGGGATAGCTGTACAGAAAATAATATACTCACACTAAGAAAATTCTGTCTGATTTTTTTTTTTGTATGTTCTTATATAGCGCTCGAATCACCGGGGAGGTATCTCGGCACTTGCCTTGGGAACCCGTCCTGGCTTTTCCCTGTGAGATAGCCCCTACAGGGCATCCCCAAGGTGAAAGCCAGGCATCCCACCGCAGGGGGGCCGTTGTGGAGATTAAGCAAGCTTAATGCCCAGAGTTGCAGAGTGTGAACCCATGATTAGGTCAGGCACCAAAGCGAGAATTATCGAGTCCATGGACATTTGAGCTCAAGACCCTGCCGCGTCGGGAGATGAACCCTGGTCCCGGGTCTGACCTCTGCTTCAGGGTCTGCCTGCTCCAACCAGTGAGCCACACTTCTCCACTGATTGTTGTTTATTTTATCAGGAATATAAAGGCACAGCCACTTAAAGAAGGGAACACAAATCGTCCTGAAACTAGAGACAATTGAGATAAATCTAGTCAAACCTTTCAGAAATCATAAGTTTTAAAAGTCTGAAGTAGAGATATAAGAAAAAGAATTGGATTGTCAGGATAACAAAGTAGGCAATTGTTGTAAATTAAAGCTGTTTTCTTTATGAGAGTATGCTTAGTCCCTAGGGAGGATTACTTTTGAAAAATTAATTATATATGCAGGATTCCTTGGTGAGTTGGAAGTTTCTGAACGGTGACCAGAAAGGACATTAAAATACCATATATGGAAGTAGTACGCAAAGGAACCAGGTTATTGACTCTACACTTGTGCTTCATGGGCAGGTTAATTAACAGACTACAGAAAATGCAAAAGAAATCTGTTGGGCGCTATATGGAAACCCCGTTCATGTGCCTTATATGATTAGATCTCTGCACTGGCATCCAATAAAACCTAGAGTAGATTACTGCAGTTTGCTGCTCGTGCATACATTCCTTCAGGGAACATTTTCAGCTCATTCTGCATGTGCAGTACACGCCAACCAGTGCTTAATTTGAACCGGTGGTTGCTGGTGGGGCCTGCGTGCCCTTGTTTTTGGGGACCAGGCAGTGCTTAATTTGAGCTGGTGGTTTTCAGTGGTCAGCACTGGCACTTAATCACCAACACTGGCGCTTTTCATGAGGAACAGTTAAGGACACATTCATTTACGGGGAGATTAAATGATTTGCCCAGAATCACAGGATGTTGAGCAGATGCCCAGACTCGAAACTGGTTCCACAGCTCCGAAGTTGGCATCTCTGGCCATTACGCCACATCTTCTCCCCAATTTCATGGTTAGTAGTTAGTTCTGTTGTTGGCGGTGCTAACAGGAGAAATGGGCTGGTGCAAGCTGCCTCCTGACGAGAGCCCCAGCACGTATGTTTTTTTTTACAAATGAACCACTGGGATCAGCAGTTATTTCTCCTCATCAGACATTGACCACAAGCAAGAGAAGGAACAAGGCACAAAGTGGAAAGCAGTAGAAATATGGAATAACAAAGGGCGAAATCAGGAACCTGCACACGTGAGATGAAGGGGCAGGGAGTGTTCTGGTAGCTGATTGAAGCGCCATGAGGTTGGTTCAACACTACGCAGCCTTGGTATTCGGTGCGCTGACATTTAAAAGTACAGGCAGTAGGTTTCTGAAGAGTTTTGGGCTGCAGCACTCATTCTTTTACAAATCCAGCACTGACTCCAAACAAACATCTGTGATTGGCTAGAACTGAGCTGACCTCCAACTGCTGTTTGTGCTGTCAGCGCCTGAGCGGGAAAACCATTTCAGCCCTTGGCTCAAAAGTATGGAAGCGATTCCCACTGGATATTAAACTAACTAATGACGTGGCTCTGTTCAGAACTAAACTGGAGACCGATCCATATCCCGATCCCTAAGGACAGCGGATGCAAGCGCTCTTGGATTCCGTGGGGCTAAAAGCGCTGTTTCAGTGTTCGTGCGATAGTGTGGTTTGTGACTGGTCACGCGATGACAAAGCATTGCATTTTTACAGCATTCTTGAGATGGGGGATTATTTTGAGCTAATGGGGATGCCGCACGTTGTACGTATGATTAATATAAGAATGGTTCTGTCGGGTGAGAAACAAGACTTATTCAAATTACTGTTATTGTGATAGAAAAGAAGAAGAACCCCCTATTAGACAACACAATTTAAGGAACCTCGCAATTAATGAATAAAGGTCCAGCGTCTTATGCGTTGTATTTTTGTATTTATCAGAATTGAATTCATTCAATAAATATTTCAAACAATTCATACAATGACTGTCAGAGTGAATATAAAGTGCAAAAATAGTGACAATAGTGAATCGTGGTCACATAGTGAAGTAATATGTACATTGAAGAGTCAAAATCTGTACAATAAATCTATACATATATACACAATTCCTTTTTCTTTGTTAGAGGCCATGTACTAATGAGTGTCTAGAGATTCACAAAGTTTCTTTAAGTTTGTGTGGAATCCTAGAGGTAATGGGTCTTTGTAGGATGTCGACGTTTCGACCCTTCTGCGCCTGTGTCTGAGGTTGCGGCGGGTTTTATCAAGACTTGGACGGGTTGCACGACAGTCTGAAATTGAAGTAACAGGTTGTGTGTCAGGGGGGGTGTGTGATTAAATCAATCAACAATCGGGGTGGACCGTGGGTTGTGCCTGCTCACGCGATGACAAAGCATTGCATTTTTACAGCATTCTTGAGATGGGGGATTATTTTGAGCTAATGGGGATGCCGCACGTTGTACGTAGCTTCCATGGCTGGATTGGAAACCAAAATCAGTACTGGCTAAAAGGTTTGCACCAGCCCTGCATCGTGAGTAGGGATAGGGAAGGTTGGCTCATAACAATCCATCCTGCTCTGAAAGCAGTCCTCTAGCCTGCAGGCTACCAGGAACTGGCCAGCAGGGCCAGACTGGGCAACCAAAAACAGCCCTTGCAAAAATGCTCAAACTAGCCCTCCTCTCTGTTTTAATCACACAATCTCTCTTGCCCTCCATACTTTCTCTCTCCCTCTTCTCTCCTCTCTCTCTTCCCACTCTCTTATCACTTTCTCTCAACCTTCCTCTCTCTCTCTCTCTTTCTCTTTCTCTGTCTCCTTCGAAGCCTCCTTGTGCCTGCTACAATTGACATTAAGGTTGGATGCTGGTGAAATTGCAAAGGCACCTGCAGCAGTCCTGGGCTTTCAAACCCGGCCAATAGGGGAAATGTCAGGGGGAATTAAAAAAAAGGCCTGTCCGGCCCTGGCAGCCCAGTACGGCCCTAGCTGCTTTCCATGTGCATGAATAGCTGTCTGCATTGAAGGCCTGAGGCAGCAGTCTGCTAGTACTGTTGTGTGTTGATGTTCATTTCAGTATGTAGTAGTGGTCATGGCACTAAGACCCCTGCCACAGGTGCATGAAAGTAGGGTTGGGCGGTACTTGCGAAATTTCACTCTGCGGAATTCCATGGAGTTACCTGAAAACTTTGCAAGATTCCGTATTGTTCTGTGAGAGGGCAGAATTGGCATGCCGTGCTGATTTTTAGTGCCGGGAGCTTGTTCCGCACTGCAAAATCAGCACAAAGGCCAGCATGAGCGCGTCAGTGAGCACTGCCTCTTTGCCGCCGCTCGAGTAGGTTTCAGCTTGAATTGCAGCTTTCTCACCACGAACGGTTATGATCACCCGCATTGAGAAAATATCACTGGGCATCACTCTTCTCCCGAACATTGCACTAGAGGACGCTATTTCCTGCTCACAAACTTACCACTGGTGAGCTACGTGTGAGAAAAAACACTGCCATGCAGTCATTGGCATAGTTTTGCCGGAACTCTGCTTTACCCCGGGGAGAGAGGATTTTTTCACCCACCCCTTCATGGAATTCAGCTGTCCCTTGAATGCCTTTAGCCATGCCTTCATAGCTGTGTGCAGCAAGATTGACATATGTATATGCAAGAGGTGGGCATAGCAAGCCTCACTGAGCAGAATCCTGTTACCCCGTCCCCAACTAGAACAGAAGGCGCAGAGCAAATGACTGGCCCACACATAGCGCTGCATGAAGATTGAACAGTGCTGCAACAGGGACAAGTTTGACATCAGCCACTCATCACTTTCTTTGCTTGCCCTCAGGATAAGCACATTATTTTTACATTGAATGGTGATTATATTTTGGTAAACCCTTTCGCTGACCTTGAACCATCTCTCCACCATCCCAGTATTTTCAGGGTGTTAACTTTGGTGGTGTGATGTGAAATTTGAGGCCCGCTGTTTACTGATAGGAGACGGAAGAAAGTGGCGATATTGTTTTCTTCCTGGAAAGAAATATGTGTGTGTCTCGACCCAACTCTGGGCTGGGTATGCCCAGACGGGAGTCGCGTTACCACTGTGTCACTGGAATTAAGCTATATCTGGCTGATGAGCCCGTAACAAGGGTGAAACCGGTCCTGGATTGCTTGCGTTCCGGTACAGGGAGGACCTGGCTTGGCAATTCAGGCTGGACTGTTCCTATTGGAGCAGAGTCAAGACTGATTTGCATATAGCTGTGTCCAAACTGAGGTGGCCAGGTGTGTGAAATAACGATAGACTGGGATGCGGCCATTTTTTAAAAATGTATTTATTTATTTAAAGAGTTTTATATAGCGCTGGCTAGACCCGAATGTATCAGAGCGCTTTACATGAGCATCAACAATGTTACAGAAAAAGATCAGCAACTACACAATGCATCAAAAAATAGTCAATACAATTAGGAGAGGAGAGAAAGGAGAGAGAAGAGTAGTGGAGGGGGCAGGGGAGGTGAGAAAGGGAGGGTAAGGGAAGAGACAACAAGGAGAGACTAAAAGGAAGTCTGTCTAAAGACCAACTGGGTAGGTGACGACCAAGGTGGGAAACCGCGGCCCATCTCCCCTATAGCTAAACCAAGTAGCTCCATCGGGCATCAGACAAAATAGTTCAGTCTCAATACATTGAGAGAGGAGAGAAGGAGAGACATAAATAGAGGGAGGATGCTGGAGACTACCAGTGGATGACATTAATTTCATCCATCACTTTTGTATACTCTCACTCTGGGATGGTGGCGTCCTGGACAGAAGACAACAGTGGCTTTCCTCAGTCCACCTGGGGCTGCAGAGATTCATATGCAGTCACATTCATCTTCAATCTCTGTACCTCTGATGCTTGCTCGGAGTTTCTGCCCCTTCAATCAATAGCCTCTCTGTGGAGCGGCGCTGTACCTAGTCAAGAAGACAGTTGCGTTTCAATGGCATTTAGGGTTTGATGGTTACATATATGAATACGACTATATATTGTGCTACACGTTGTAGTAAAAGTATTGACAACTAATACATGGTGAACCTAATTATATATTTCTCAATATATTATTCTTAATTCCACAACTTTGTACCTTGAAAATAAATAGTTTGCCAAGACACACTAACATTTTGGTGACTTGATGTCTTTGTATTTGCTTGAAAGGGCAGGGGAAGGAACTATATTGAGTGAAGAGGTTTCTTTGAAGCCTTCTTTGCATTCTGCTAAGGCCTCTATAATCTTATAGAATACGGATAAGAGAAGCTCTCACAATGCCAAGTGAATTCGAAACAATTCACCCTTCATGAAGGCAGCTGAAGTTTAGCAACACAGCTTACCTTTGCCCCAGGCAAAGTTTAACTACACACTGCAGCAGATACAGCTGATGCAGCCCTGCCATGTTTCCCTGGTCCATGCGCGAAGTGCAGCACCAGTCTAGGTTTTTTTCTTTTAATTCTGGAACTTGTAGGCTTGTTTCTTGCATTATGAAACAGGACTACAAGTTCCACATTTAAAAGGAAAAAAACCTAGACTGGAGCAGCTCATCAGACCTGGAAAACGTGAAGCTATCCCTCCTTGAAAGGGCAAGTCCTCTGGGTGTAGGGAATGGCTGTGCAGTGGGGTTGCGTTCTCTGCAACCAATCAGGGCTGCCATTATTCCTGAGTGAGTGGTACGAGGTAATCAATGCAATAGCAGCCTTTTGGGAGCAGTGGGTATTCCTAGTTTTTTACCCTGAGCTGCGCCCTCATGGCAGCACTTTCTGCCTTTGAAAATAATTACTTTTCATCCTTTCCTACTAATACTTAGGGAATTTATAATGTTCCCAAACATATTCCAGGACTGGAGTTATAATAGTAAATAAGCCTCCTTGGAATATTTGGAGGAAAGGTGCTCTTTCCCCATATAGTCTATACTGGAGTTCTGGAACTTTTAGCAACCCACCAGACACCTGCGCTCTGCCTCACTCTCACTTGCACACTCCCTGCATCCGTAAAAGGAAAACTGGAAGTCGCTCATTCTCCTACATCACACCCAAGACATGGAATGACCTCGCTCAACACATCAGAACCTCCTCCTCACTTCTTGAGTTCCACAAGAAGCTGAAGACTTGGCTCTTCGTATAAGCACCTTGGGCACCTCACACACGCCTGCCCAAGGGTCTGGATACCCTCTTGGGTGGTTAGTGCGCTAGTACAACATATCATAAGACATTAGTAATTTTGACCTTCCATTGTCCAACATGCACAATGCTTCACTGAGGGCGCAGGCATTTCAGGGCAACAAACACAACGAGCAGAGCGCTGCTTTGTCTCACATCTGGAATTGAGTAATGCAAAACAGGTGAAGGTTAAAATCAATTTGAATTTGCCACATGCTTAACTCATAGCTGACAAATGTCTCAGATCCATGCATAGCTAGTCCTGTTTTTTTTCTTAGAATTCTGGGACTTGTAGTCTTATGATGAAACCAGAACTGCAAGTCACAGAATTGTAAGAAAAAAACGGGCCCGGCCTACCTAGTCTCACCTAGACCAGGGAAACTTGGCAGCTATGCAGCTCTTCCAGTGCCTTGTGAAATTGTGTCATGTGAATTTGAATATGATGTATTATGAGGTGAATTACATGTTTTCTTTTTTTTTCTTCCGTTAGGTGAAGTTGAGCAATGTGTTTACATCAAGTACCACTATTCCTCCGCCACCATTCCCAAGAACCTCACCTACTCCATCGCCAAGACCATCCGCCAGGACGAGTGGCATGCCCTACGTAAGTCTTACTAGCTACAGATTTTTGTATCATCTATATTCACCAAATCTGTCTGTGATTATTAAATAGCTTTGAGAATAGGCTATTGTGGTTAATAAGAGCCTAGCTAGTGTTTAGGTAGCCCTCCAAAGTTTCCCAGGATGATGTGTTATGTGCTGCTTCATTTCAGCATATGTTTTGCATTCTGGGACATGTAGTCTTGTTTATTCCATTATCAAAGATGATCACAAGTACCATAATTCAAAGGAACAAAACCCAGACTGGAGCAGCACATCACGCACGGACCAGGGAAACTGGGAAGCTATGGTTTTGGTTATTTGAGGGATTTGAAATGTTTCGATTTTCAATTTGTATCTATTTATACTGAGTCCACTTCAAACAAAAATGATGCGTATATCAATGCATCTATCTTTTTTTGGTGCTATTTTTTAAACTGAGAAGTCTCTGCTCCTAAGGTGGGGTAATGCATACTGAGAGGCCTCTCTCACTCAGAGAGCTCAATTTTCCCAATCCATGCCTAACTAACTCATACAGTTCAACTTTTAGCTTTGCATTCTGGTACTTAAAGTCCTAACCGTATATTGGGGTATCAAATGCTACGTGCACCAGAATGCAATGTAAATACATCTGCAGGATGAGATAGTCACTAAGTAACTCTTAAGATGTGAGAGCTCTGCACACTCATGTGCTGTCGTGCATGTTGGGGCATTAGTCTTTCTTCAGTGGTGTATTTAATGGTGGGGCTGCTCCCTTCATGGGGGGCGAAGGTGTGTGCCCAGGTTCATATGCCAGAATCACAGGTTGTATTTCTAGAGTTCTCAAGTTGTATGAAATAGCACATGAACCTCTGTGGTGATATGATTCACAAAATATAAAATCCAGTGGTATGGGCAGACGTAGTCGTGTCTGTCCGACTTTCTTGTGCATGCTGAGATACTTCCACCGTCTACAAACCACTAGTAATCGTTGACATACCTCACATCCTACTGAGTCTCCAAGGGGAGGAACCTACAGTGTTTGTGGTGGGTGATCACACTGTACTCAATGGAGGTGACAGACTTTGTGGAGGTTTCGGAAGGTTTGTAGGGCAGCTGACCTCACTGTAGTCTATGGGAAGCACTTGGCTTGGAAGGGTGAACGTGATTACAAGTCGGCGACACATCTGACATGAGCGTGAGTGGAGTGGTTGGTGGTGTGATAAATGTTGATAACAAAATGTTAGTTCATCTGAGATGTGCTCCACCTCATCCATTGTCCAGAGCCAGCTGTACGAAACAATTACACAACCCTAGGGGGGTTATTTACAGTAGTTTTGTATACCGAGAACAAAACCCACTGAATGAATGGCGCATGGAAGACCTTGGTGCCCAGTGCTAAACCCTATTATTCATGTGCCTCATGATACATTACCCTATTAGTTATTGAGTGTCTGGGAATTGCTATATCAGGGCAGGACTGAGGTGGTGATTGGGCTGGAAGATGGAGGAGGTAGTAGAAAAGACATGGGTGTGCAGTCCACCGTCTGCCTGGCTACAACCTTGTTTGCTTCCATGAAAGACCGCAATACGATTTTCAGGAAACAGATTAGGAGACTATTCCCACAGTCCGTTCGCCCATGGTAACAGAGTTTTCCCATCATGGTTTGCGGCAATGAAGGTGCAAAATGGCCATACTGGAGGTGACTTGTGCATTTTAAAAGGTCGTTGGAGGTGATGCGCTTTGTGGAGCTCGGTACCAACGGTTTACGCAGTGGTGTGGAATTAAGTGGGCCACCGCTGTTGGATGCTGGGGCAAATCAGTTCATAAGTTATTGATCTGCCACAAACTAGGTCCAATTATAGAAGTGCCTTAGAAAGGGGAACCAGTGCTTGTAGCTTTTAAGTTTGTCAAAAGGTGGGTTCAGGAAGTTCCTGTTGAGTTTCCAGGTGCTGAAGATGGTTCAAGCTATCTTAAAAGTTTCAAATGTATTCTTAAATTGTTGCACATCTTCAGGTCAATCTCTTAGGCTGTGATCACTTGATGAACAGCTGCAGGGAGCTCAGCTTAACGCACAGTCTCAAGGGTCCTTCAAAAACTCAGGTGAGCATGAAACAAGCTCAACAGGAGAGGCAGGTCCTCAGAGCCAGGCTCTTCCTGAAGCACCACAGGTCTCTGGCAGACAGCAGTCACATTAAGCAGCTCACAGCTTCCAGCAGGCTTGCAGACTTTCAACAGGAGGGTGTCATAATAATTCAAATACATACATTATCAGTTTAGGAGCCATTCTAGAGGCAGAGTTTCTTCTTTCTTCCAAATCCCAATATAGTTCTGATGATGTGTGCCATTGTTAAAAAGCTACCATGCATTCATGGCAAAAATTCTCACACCAATCCTGGCCCTCACAGTATGAATTTCTTGCCATGGGAATGTTCAGGCCTGTTAATATGGTAGGGAAAGGCATCTTGGTGTAGGGTCCTTCAAGGTAGTTAAACATTCACCCTCTTTGTTTATAGTAGCCGCTAGTGATGATATAACACCTCACAACACTGCGTGTACCCATGTGGTGCAGGTGGAGAAGCATTGTCCCCTTTGGGTTCTTGTATTAATAGAACAAGCAAGGAAAGTAGCATACCTCATTTACAATAGACACAACGCTTACCGTCCTCGCTCTCGCGTTGCTTCACTTTCATTGATGTTTGGGAGAGGTCAATGCCCGCTCCAAGCGTCTGCAATTTGTAAACTGGCTACCGAAGAGCCACCTAAATTCACCATCGTCCATATTGGGCCGATAGGAGGACCATTATAATTTTTTTCTTAGCCCTTGATTTGAAAGAATTATCAAAAATCGGATTTGAAATTCGAACTTCCTTCCAGAGGTGTGTAATTCTGCACGTGAGACATGTTCCTCAGGCACAGAAATGGCCCTCTGTGCATGCTACACTTATAGGAGAGATGGTGGAAGTTTAAATGTTTGACTGATTGCCTGTCTCCCACGCCAGGTGCACTATGCCGGCAATCAGATTTATCTGGCAAAACAACTGAAGAGCACAGGTGCTCCCAGGCTTACTCCAAGAGGTGGTAAAGGGATTAGAACTCAAATGTAGTAGTACAATAATCAGACTCGATAAACCCCATTCTCCGCCTGAGTTATATCTTTTAAGATGGCCCAATTCAAAAAAGAGGAATTTAGATAGAAGCTCCAAAAAATGTGCTGCTTGACTTATAGCTTCACCCCGCTCCCCAACAAACATCTTCTGCCACCTCAAGAGCAAAGTGCCCCGATAATGGAAAGTTGACCACCCTACTCTGAGCTAAAGATGACTTTAGGCTTCAGCTATCTAAAATTTGAAAAGGGGCCATTTTTAGTCAATTAGTTGCCGTAATAACATTGTGAAATTCAACCACCACGGGTCATGGCTACCAGTCGTTTGATGATCATACGATGAAGAATGCCCTCAGGTCACGGGCACTTTTGCAGTGGCACAGCTGGCACATATAGTAGCTGCGCCTCTTTGAACAGCAGCCGCTGATCCTGCATATTCAGTCCCTCCTGGAGTTTGCACTTGGCTCACTGCCATCGATTACTCCTTGACAAGCATCCCAATTTCAATCCCTTGAGGACTTCAGGTCTGAGAAAAATATCTAATTGCTAGTGTCGGATTCTCCTATGGCGTGGTAAGGAATGCCTTGAAAATGGAAAAGGGTAAAGATCATGACATTTTGGATTCATGAACTCCCACGGAGAATTGATTGCAGAAGGAACAACTTGATTAAGAAAGCGACTATGACAAAGAGATTTATGCAGCTAATAATCGCGCGTCTTGTCGGGTGTTCGGGTGGCGGGGCGAAGCCTTAGAAACCCCATCACGGAAACATATTAAGCAGGAATGAGACGATGTCAGCAGGTCTGATATCCCATTTCGGACCTCAGGGACAAGTAGAGCACACTCAGCATTTCTGCATAACCTGCTAGGAAAAGGAGGCGGGCACGGGACACCTCTCTGCTGAGGACCTGGGATACATGGGAAGACAAGCTGCAAGATGCTTCACAGCAAATCGAATTGAAAGTCCTTGGCTAGAGTCACACACGCTGTCCCTCTCTTAAAGCAACCTCTAAACAGAGTTGGTGTTAGGATGTTTGCCATGAATGGCAGTGGTGCCTAAGGTATGCCAATCGCCACAAGAGATGGGCACTGTCACTTACTTTTGGGGTCCAATGCTTGTTTTTCATTATCAGACTTTGACCCAGAGCGAGGGGAGAAAGGCAGAACAGGGAGATAAAAGGAGTTAGAGAAAGATGGGAAAGCAGTTGCAAAGGGAGAAAGCAGGGATCAAAAAGAACCTTCAAGATTGAAACAAAGAGACAGGAAGGGTAAGGAGACATGAGGTGGAATTAAAAAGAGGCATCCTTGGTATTGTATAACCCTGGCAGTCTGCAACGAAAAAATGTGGGCTCCTGTACTTATTATTTTCTATACATTTAGCCCTTCTTGTATTCACTGAGTGGACTAACCCCTTACTCGCTCCACTTCTTCCCACCTACCACTTCCTCCTAGCGACAGAGGGCCCCCTATGAAATATATTATAGAGCAACAAGAAGAGGGGACCCTTAAAAAGAGGAATTATCACACTTTGGGCATTAATTAGAGACAGCCAGGGATAGCAGCTGCAGCCCTGGATTTGTGCTTTGGTACCCTTGGCACTGTCACCTGTAGTCTCCATGATCGTGAAGACCATGGCATCTAGGTGTGCGAAACAAACTGACACTGACAGGTTTTCTTTGCAGTGGATGTCAGGGCCAAACACAGATGTTGATGCACGTGATAAGTTTACCTAAGTGAGACATTTTTCACCTGCAAGAATATAAAGTAGGGGTGTCCATTGGTGGTCCAGGTGAGATGGATCCATGCTCTACTTTCAAGATTTCCACCGATTTTTCAAATTAACTCAATTTAGATTTATTGTATGAAAATGTATCTTGTTACAGTTTTGTGAAAAACTCACGTGGACCCAGCCCCGATGGACTTACATTAGACACCCCGCCATGAAGCAACTTCAAAGAATGCTGCATCACATCACAGATGGTGAAAACCTGTCTTCAGATAAGCTTGAACATTGATCTCCAACCATAGTATAGGGTGATAATTTAGGGAGATTAAAGGCAATTTGTTCTGCACTTCCACACGTATGTTCTCTTTGTACCCGAAGAAAACATTTCCATTAGGCTTTATGGGCAAGCACAGAGTAGCAGACTGCATGCTCCCCTTACTAAGATAGCAGCCAGTTGTCCAAGGGGTAATGACCAACAACAGCACCTATAGCATACAGCACCAGAGCATTCTTTATGGAAAAACCCCACTTCGAGACAACAACACTAGAGAGTTTGTGCCTGGTGATGAGGCTCTCTCCGGGGAAGACATGAGCGCCAGCCTTAACCAACTGGGCGTATAGGAACTTCTATACCTGAGAACCAAGAATGGCATACGGTTTCTTACATACACACCCATAAGGAAGTGTTCCCCTTACAGAAACAACCCAGGGTGCCAGCCTATGTTCACAAAGAGGTGGAAGAGGTGTAGCGCAGCGGCCAAGGTGCCTGATTCTGGACCACAGGCATCAGGGTTCGATCCCCGGCGACAGGTGAGCCCAGCACCATGTAACTCTGGGCAATTGTTTGCTTAAGCTTCCCAAGGGCCCCCAGCACCGGGACACCTCTCCGGAGGTAGCTGGCATTTATTTACATTTACAAAGGCGTACTGAAGGTCGGTGCACCTATACACTCAGGCCTCATTCTGACAGGTTTAACCTAAAGTAGGTTTTGTTGGGCCAGAGTTACACCTTAGTTTACTCAGGGACTTCAAACTAGTAGGGTACCCTAGGTAAATCTTCAGTTACCTTGAAGATATATTGATATTCAATAAATGGTCACGATATATATCTGCAAGTCAATATTTCGACTGCAATACTGTGACATAACAACCAAGAGTAGATAACAACTAGCTAGTAGAAGTGGTTAGATACAAAATAAATTTGTGTTGAGACGAAACAGGATGAGTTTGAGAAGACCCTGACAACTTCACTAGGAAAATAAAACAACAAAACATGTTTACTAGATTCAGGCAGACATTCTTCACAGTATGAACATAATTACATTGCCTTGGGTAACCAGTGTTGGACTGGTCTGTTGGGCACTCTGGCACTGTCAGATCGGCCAACTTGGAATGGGATGGGAAGTTTTGTTTGGGCCTGCCATGGCTCACATGACCCAAAAAAATCATCCTAAGTACTGGTCCTTTAAAGATGACCCATCGGCAGTGGCAGACAAATACAGGTCTTTCGTACACTGCAGGGAGATAGGCATACTGCATTGTTTTTCAGCATTCAGCAGGTTTCATTTGAGGATGCGCTTACATTCACTGGGAGGGGGGGCTGTGGATTGGTAGGAAACCGCATTTCAGAGGATGGGTCTATTCAGGTAGATGGATCTTTGGAGAGGTTGTAATGGAATTTGGTATAATTAAGAAATTAATAAATGGTGGTCCACCCTAGTTGAAATGTGCTCGTGCAGAACTCATCTTACTTTTCAGAGATAATTTATATTACACTGCGTGATCTATCCGAAGTTTCGATACCAAACTGGTACTGCATCTTGAAGGTTACTTTGCGTAAAAAGCCACATTAAGTAGCAGCACATTCCTTACTGGGACTTGAAGGCTAAAACATATGCTGAGAAAAGCAAAACTACAAGCCCCAAAAAGTACAGTCCTCATGGCTCAAAAGCCATGTCTGTCTGAAGGTGAGTGGCTTTGATAAAATGGGGCTAGGAAGCAAAGATGACTTCTTCCTAGAATATAGCATCCAAAATGTTCTAGAGGGTAATGTGTGAGAGGCTTGTTACAATACGATTGAGAGCCCTAGAAGGGTCAGCGTTCTAGAATGAAGGCCTTTACTGCCTGGAAAAGGACCGGGGTGCCTCAAATGCAGTTCGTACAATGTCCGCGCCCTATGGCAACCGTCGAGCGGCATGTGGCAGGGTATAATTGGTGTGAAATGGTGAGGCGTTGTTGGACTCCTTTCTTACGCTTGATTGTTCCGGCACGTAATGACGGCGCGCTGAGAAATCTGTTAATAGAAGAAAAAATAATTGCCTCTAGTTGAGCAAGTGCAAACGACGCCACAGCAGCGCCATTCCTTCTCTCCGGGGAGCTCGTGCGGTCCTGGGCGAGCACGTGCTGGCCAGGACTGACGCGGCCATTGTTGTGATGAGCTCCGTGGTTTGGTCAGAATGACGTCACCTCCGTCCTTTCCTGTGATTGGCTGTTGTGTCTCCGTAGGACAGTGGCCGCCTTCCATTGGCTCACCACTGGGAAGTGGCCCAGATACTGGTGATGAGGGTAGAGTTCAACGTGGGGAGTCTTGGGCCTTATTCCAAATATGCAGGAGCTGTGGTAGTGTGACTCACCTCCTGTTGATGTCCTGTGTCTTACGCTTCTGGCTGCCAACTCACTAGTCTGCATGCTGAGTGGAGGGAGACCAGACAGCGCATCTTTCTGAAACACTGCGGCTAGAAGAGGAAGCAAAAGCAACCCTCACAAAAACATTTTCAAACCAGACCGCTTCCTTCCTCCTCTCTCTGTCCTCTCTCTGCTCTGTCTCTCCTTTCTCTCTCTCTCCCCTATGTCTATTGTATTTACCGGGAGAAAGTGACAGTGACGTCAGTAGAGCCACCTGTTTTAAAAATTGGGCAGCAAATGGCTGCAGCCCACCAGGGTAAATGCCCGGTGGAGAAAGCGGGCAGTCTTAGCCTGACAATCACCCAGCTCACCATATTACCAGTGCACAATCATTACCTCATTGCACAACCAGACTGTGCTACCACTTTCTAAACCTGTAGGCACCCAACTGGGAATACTGCCTTCTGAGACACAGTTTGGTGACATACTGATGGCACAGTGACCCGACTCACCAGACTCCATGCCTAGATGCAGGAAGCACTGTCTCATGAGGTACTGACCGCACAGTGACCCGACTCACCAGACTGCATGCTTAGATGCAGGAAGCACTGTCTCATGAGGTACAGATAGCACAGTGACCCGACTCACCAGACTGCATGCTTAGACGCAGGAAGCACTGCCTAGTGAGCTACTGATCGCACAGTGATCCAACTCACCAGACTGCATGCTTGGATGCAGGAAGCACTGTCTCATGAGGCACAAATAGCACAGTGACCCGACTTACCAGACTGCATGCTTAGATGCAGGAAGTACTGTCTCATGAGGCACAGATAAAACAGTGACCCGACTCCCCAGTCTCCATGCTTAGACGCAGGAAGCACTGCCTAGTGAGCTACTGATCGCACAGTGACCCGACTCACCAGACTGCATGCTTAGATGCAGGAAGCACTGTCTCATGAGGTACAAATAGCACAGTGACCCGACTCACCAGACTGCATGCTTAGATGCAGGAAGCACTGTCTCGTGAGGCACAGATAAAACAGTGACCCGACTCACCAGACTGCATGCTTAGATGCAGGAAGCACTGTCTCGTGAGGCACAGATAAAACAGTGACCCGACTCACCAGACTGCATGCTTGGATGCAGGAAGCACTGTCTCGTGAGGTACAGATAGCACAGGGACCAAACTCACCAGACTGCATGCTTAGACACAGGAAGCACTGTCTCGTGAGATACAGATAGCACAGTGACCCAACTCACCAGACTGTATGCTTAGACGCAGGAAGCACTGTCTCGTGAGGTACAGATAGCACAGTGACCCAACTCACCAGACTGCATGCTTGGACGCAGGAAGCACTGTCTCGTGAGGTATAGGTAGCACAGTGACCCAACTCACCAGACTGCATGCTTGGACGCAGGAAGCACTGTCTCATGAGGTACAAATAGCACAGTGACCCGACTCACCGGACTGCATGCTTAGACGCAGGAAGCACTGCCTAGTGAGGTACAGATAGCACAGTGACCCAACTCACCAGACTGCATGCTTAGACGCAGGAAGCACTGCCTAGTGAGCTACTGATAGCACAGTGACCCAACTCACCAGACTGCATGCTTGGTCGCAGGAAGCACTGTCTCGTGAGGTACAGATAGCACAGTGACCCCACTCCCCAGAATGTATGCTGAGACACAGCAGCACAGTCCCTTGAGGTACTAATGGCAGAGGGACCCAACTCCACAGACTGTATGCTGAGACACAGCAGCACAGTCCCTTGAGGTACTAATGGCAGAGCGACCCAACTCCCCAGACTGCATGTTGAGACACAGCAGCACAGTCTGATGAGGTTCTCAGAGTAAAATCATCCGACTCGCCAGGCTATCAGTACCTATGTGAACTGTCAGTAGATTCACCAAACTTGTATTTCAACATGCATGTTAGACGGGACCTGGAGGGTCGGCCGAGGACAAGGGGAGAGGTCTCCGGGGAGAGCCGTCTCCAGCGATCGTACAGACAAGTAACTTCCCCCCCACAGAATAGGCACCACACAAGGATAAGATTTAACGTTCTTTATAAGTAATCTTGAAGTACGGTAGGATGGTACAAGGAGGTCTGGACTCAGGGGTCCCCTCGATTCTAGTCTCTTGGATAGGAAAGGGGTAGCGGGACAGTCTTATTACCAATCTGGTAGTTACGATGAGATGGTGGATAGCTCTCAATCCTCGAGCTCGGCGTTCTTGAAGGACGGGCTGTGGCAGCGCCAGCAGATCCCGGAGTGGTCGAAGGTGGCAACGGTCCGCGGCAGCGCCAGCAGGTCCCGACGAAGATGGTAGTTACAACGGATCGCGGCAGCGCCAGCAGGTCCCAACGAAGATGGTAGTTACAACGGATCGCGGCAGCGCCAGCAGGTCCCAACGAGGATGGTAGTTACAACGGATCGCGGCAGCGCCAGCAGGTCCCAACGAAGATGGTAGTTACAACGGATCGCGGCAGCGCCAGCAGGTCCCAACGAAGACGGTAGATTGCAGAGGGCCGCGGCAGCGCCAGCGGCAGGACGACAGTTCACAAGGTAGGGCTGCGGCAGCGCCAGCAGTCCGTCAAGGATGAGTTCGTCAAGGCGTCTCTCGACTCCAGGATACAACTGCCTTCCTGCTCTGGAGCTGCCCCAGTTATAGGTCTGGCGCCCTTTGATGTCCGGACCCTCGCACTTGGAGGTCAGGAGGTCCGGGATGAGGGAGTCCAGACACCCAGCAGTGGGGTGGAGCCAGCGCCCGGGGAGGCTGGGGGCGATCGGCACCTGGCGGGGGAGAGCCATCGACACTTCTTCCTCCCATTGACCTGCCAAGTGGTCCGTTCACCTCCTGGGTGGATGGTGGTGCCGGGCTGTCGGGGCCTGGCCAGGCCCAGGGTTGGGGTCGAGCTGAGGCCACGCGGCCTCGTGGTGCAGTGTCCAAGATGGTGGCCGGGCCGGGCAATGGTGCTGACGGTGGCCCCGGCCGGTAATACAGAGATGTCCGGAGCAGGGGTCCCGCAGGGGACGGTTTGCGAGTTGCTTCTGTGGGTAGCACCTGGAGAGCCGGTGCCCGGGCCCTGTCGTGCGGGGAGGGAGTGAGCCCTTCATGTGTCCTGTCCAACATGCGTCCCCCCCAGCTGAAGGCGGGGAGAGTCACCCATCTTCTTGGGGACTTTCCACGTCAAGGCGGAAAAAACGTGACAGGCCATCCGCGTTGGCGTGATCCTGGCCAGGGCGGTGCTCCACAGTGAAGTCCATCCCCTGCAGGGAGATGGACCATCGCAACAGCTTGGGATTCTCCCCCCGCATCTGCATTAACCATTGCAGGGGGCGATGATCTGTTTGCACCCGGAAGTGGGTACCGAAGAGGTAGGGCCGGAGCTTCTTGAGGGCCCACACTACTGCGAAGGCCTCCCTCTCGATGGTGCTCCAGCGCTGTTCCCGGTCCAGTAGGCGTCTGCTGATGAAGGCCACGGGTTGGTCGACTCCCTCGGGGTTCAGTTGGGAGAGGACGGCCCCAATGCCATGGTCTGAGGCATCAGTCTGGACGATGAACTCTCGGCTGTAGTCGGGAGCCTGGAGCACATGGGCGGTGCACATGGCGGCCTTCAGCTTCTCGAAGGCCGCTTGACAGTCAGGAGTCCAGTTGACTCTTTTTGGCTGGTTCTTGGATGTAAGTGCCGTGAGGGGCCCCACAATGCTGCCATAGTCCTTCACAAACTGCCGGTAGTATCCGGTGAGCCCCAAGAAGGCTCGGACCTCGGTTTGGGTGATGGGTGGTTGCCAGGACTGGATGGCAGCGATCTTGAGCTGGAGGGGGGCCACCAGACCGCTCCCCACTTGGTGTCCGAGGTAGGTCACGGACCCCTGGCCAATCTGGCATTTGCTGGCCTTGATTGTGAGGCCGGCCTGTTGGAGGGCCTGCAGGACCTCTCGGAGGTGGTTGAGGTGGTCTGACCAGTGGCGGCTGTACACTGCGATATCGTCCAGGTAGGCGGCGCTGAAGTCTTCGAGGCCCGCCAATACCTGGTTCACCAGTCGCTGGAAAGTGGCTGGAGCATTTTTCATGCCGAATGGCATCACTTTGAATTGGTAGTGGCCATCCGGGGTGGAGAAAGCGGATCGTTCTTGAGCCCTGGGGGTGAGGCCAATCTGCCAGTAACCCGCTGTCAGGTCGAAGATGCTGAGGTAGCGGGCAGC
Organism: Lissotriton vulgaris; assembly: GCF_964263255.1. Taxonomy (NCBI): domain Eukaryota; kingdom Metazoa; phylum Chordata; class Amphibia; order Caudata; family Salamandridae; genus Lissotriton; species Lissotriton vulgaris. Next base: position 165,283,755 of record NC_141686.1, on the reverse strand, counting down.
CCCCATGCGGTCGATCAGTTCATCTGCTCGGGGAATGGGGTGAGCGTCGGTCCGGGTGACAGCGTTCAGGCCCCGATAGTCAACACAGAATCGGAGCTCAGGGGTGGTGCCGGGGGCAGCAGCTTTGGGGACCAGTACGACTGGGCTGGCCCAGGGGCTGTCCGAGGGTTCGATGACTCCGAGGGTGAGCATCTTGGAGACTTCGTCTTGGATGCAGGCACGTACCCGATCTGGCACGCGTTACGCCCGATGTCTGATGGGGGGACTGTCCCCCGTGTCCACGTCGTGCAGGCACCAGGGGGTGACCCCTGGGGTGAGGGAAAAGAGAGCTGCAAACTGCAGCAGGAGAGCCCGACAGTCTTGGCGCTGCTCTGAGGTCAGGGCATCTGACAGCCGGACCCGTCTACCGAACCATCCTTTTCACGTGCCCTCAGGAGGTCAGGGAGGGGCTCGGAGTCTTCTTCTGTCCCACTGTCTGTAGCCATCAATAGGCTGAGCTCCGAGCGCACAAAGTGAGGCTTGAGTCTGTTGGCGTGGAGGACCCGGAGGGGGTTCCGGAAAGATTCCATGTCGATGAGATAGGTGGCGGGGCTCTTGCGCTCGACCACCTTGAAGGGCCCCGTCCACTTATCTTGCAGGGCACAAGGTTCGGTGGGGGACATCACCCATACTTGCTGACCAGGTACGAACTCTATGGAGGAGGCGTTCTGATCGTACCATTTCTTCATGTCCTCCTGACTGGCTTCAAGATTGGCTTTGGCGATTTCTCGGAACCGCCTGGTCTGATTGCGGAGGGTCAGGAGGTACTTGTAGACGTCTGGAGGGGTTTTCAGGGGGGCCATCTCCCAACCTTCCTTGACTAGGCTGAGGGGCCCTCGAACAGGGTGCCCGTACAAGAGTTCGAAGGGGCTGAAGCCGAGGGACTTCTGAGGGACTTCTCGGTAGGCGAAGAGGAGGCACGGGAGGAGCACATCCCACTGGCGGCGGAGGGGCTCTTCTAACCCCATAATCATTCCCTTGAGGGTACGGTTGAACCGCTCAACCAGTCCGTTCCCCTGTGGGTGATAGGGGGTTGTGAATCGGTAGGTGACCCCGCACTGCTGCCAGAGGGATTTCATGTATTTCGAAATGAAGTTTGTGCCTCTGTCACTGACGACTTCCCGGGGGAAGCCCACTCGGGAGAAGATCTCCATTAAGGCTCGGCCGACCACCGGAGCGGTTACAGTTCGAAGGGGGATGGCCTCGGGATAGCAGGTGGCATGGTCCACCATTACCAGGATAAAACGATGTCCTTGGGCTGTTCGGGGGTCTAGGGGCCCCACAATGTCTATTCCCACTTTTTCAAACGGGGTGGTAACCACTGGAAAGGGCTGCAGGGGTGCCTTGAGTTTGCGGCCGCTCTTCCCGCTGGCCTGACAAGTGGGACAGGACCGGCAGTGGTTGAGCACGTCATTTCTCATTTTGGGCCAGTAAAAATGGGTCACCAGGCGGTTGTAGGTTTTGTCCTGACCCAGGTGGCCGGCTAGGGGGACATAGTGGGCCAAGTTCAGCAGGAAGTCTCTAAAACGGAGGGGCACCACTAACACTCGACTGGCCCCCAACTCGGCGATTCTTTGTTCACTGTACAACAAATCATTGTCCCAATAGATCCAGTGGGCCCCGGCGGTATCTCCCGCGCTCTGGGCGAGGGCTTGTTGTCGTAGTCCCTCGAGGGAGGGACATGTCTTCTGTTCTTGACGGAATTGCTCCTGTGTGGGTCCCCCTTCTTGACGCCACTGAGCCAGGTCTGGGAGATCCTGGGGCTGAACGAGTTCATCTTGGGTTTGTTCTGGGGGGTCGATGGTGTCGGCGTCCCCCACTGGAGCGATCGGGGGAGGAGGTGCTGGCCATTCGGGTTCTTCTGGTCGGGGGATGATGCGGGCCGCCATGGACCGGGTGGTTACGCATGCCCAGTCCGGCAGGCCCAGCATCCCCAGGTGTTCTCGTCTTTCTACGGTGGCCCATGGGGAACTCTCGAGATCGTTCCCCAGGAGACAGTCCACGGGGGCATCATCGCGGACCGTCACCTTCAGCATGCCGGATACTCCTCCCCACTCGAAGGGGACGCAGGCCATCCGACACATGCTCTCTGAATTGTCGGCTGTCCGGACCGGGCAGAGAATGTTCGGTATTATTTGCTCTGGGGTCACCAGGTGACAGCGGACGGCCGTCACACTGGCCCCTGTGTCACGTAGGGCTTCGGCCTTGCGCCCATTGATGCTCACCCACTGACTATACTTTCTGGTGTTGGCGGGTAGGGGAGCCCGCGGAACCATGTCTCTTCCCCCCAGGCACGCCAGGACCATGGCGGCCGGCTCCCACTCTTGCTGCTCGTGTTCGTACTCTTCCTGGTCCTCGGAGACTTGCTCTTCTCCGAGGGCGGCGGCCGCTACCTGGCGGGGCCTCGGAGTCTGGTTCTGTGGACAGTTCGGGTCACTGGCGTAGTGACCGACTCGCTGGCATCGGTGACACGTGACATTGGCTCTGAACCCCGGGCGCATCGGGGGGTTGCCCCTGTTGGCCGGGGGCGGGGTGCTGGTGGCGGGAGCGGCCGGGACGGTGTCTTTCCCCCGGGCCTGGCCTCCTCCTCCTCCTCGGGGGCGGTGATGGCCTTGGTTGTTCCTGTTCTGCTCGTTCGGGCCACCCCGGCCCACTCGGGTGCTCTCCCATCGGTCAGCCTCGGCGGCGAGCTGCCGTGGATCAGTCATTTTACTGTCGAGGAGGTGCTGCCTGAGCTCGACAAAGCAGTTATTGGAGAGGTGCTCCCACACAACAAGATTAAAAAGCTGCTCGTGGGTCGTTACGTTGCTCCCCTTGATCCACCCCTCGAGGGCTCGGCTGAAATAATTCACGTATTCCACCCAAGTTGTACCCGGGATTCGGGTGCAGTCGCGGAACCTCTGGCGGTACATTTCGGGTGTTAGCCCATATCGAGTGAGGAGGGCGGCCTTCATGTGATCATAGGACGTCATTTGGTAATCCGGGAGCAGTAACAGGGCATCATGGCCTTCGTTGACGAACATCCCCCATAGACCGGCTCCCCAGTCGCTTCGATCGATCCGGTGAGAGGACATGGCGATCTCATAGGCCTTGAACCACTGCTGTATGTCGTCGTTTCGGTAGAACTCTCGGACGACATCTTTGGGAATGTGGACCTTTGATTCTGAAGTTCCTGGGGTGCGTGGTCGCTCGGGCACCCCCAGGTCCTTGCCCTGCTTACGTAGTTCTATTTCAGCTAGTTTGCGCTCGTGTTCATATGCCAGTCTTTTTTCTTCAAGCTCTCTTTGTCTTTGTTTTTCCTCCCGCTCTTCTCGGAGCCGTAAGTGTTCTAGGTTCAGTTTTTGTTCCGCTAGTTTTAGTTCTCCATCCATTTTGAGCCGTGCCAACTCTAATTCATGCAGTCTGGTTTTCTCTCGCTCTTGGATCTCTTCCCGGGAGAGACCTGCTCTCCTTTCCTCGGGAGGAGCGGGGTCAGTCTCCGGGGTTTCGCTGTGTTGGTCCCGGGGACCAGCGGGGTTTACCTCTGCCCATGCTTCTAGGGCGTGTTTAAAGTCATCTTTTGTGCTCAGACCGGTGGTAGCAATGCCCAGTTCTATACAAAATTGTTTTAATTCTCGATGGTTGTACTCCTCCAGCTTGTCCATTTGGAATTTCTCTGTAGACCCGCTCTCTTGGGCCGGCATTGTGGTTTAGTCGTGGGGTGAGTTGCTTTCTGTACGATTACGCGTTGGTTCGGATCGCGCCGCTGGCCACCAATGTTAGACGGGACCTGGAGGGTCGGCCGAGGACAAGGGGAGAGGTCTCCGGGGAGAGCCGTCTCCAGCGATCGTACAGACAAGTAACTTCCCCCCCACAGGATAGGCACCACACAAGGATAAGATTTAACGTTCTTTATAAGTAATCTTGAAGTACGGTAGGATGGTACAAGGAGGTCTGGACTCAGGGGTCCCCTCGATTCTAGTCTCTTGGATAGGAAAGGGGTAGCGGGACAGTCTTATTACCAATCTGGTAGTCACGATGAGATGGTGGATAGCTCTCAATCCTCGAGCTCGGCGTTCTTGAAGGACGGGCTGCGGCAGCGCCAGCAGATCCCGGAGTGGTCGAAGGTGGCAACGGTCCGCGGCAGCGCCAGCAGGTCCCGACGAAGATGGTAGTTACAACGGATCGCGGCAGCGCCAGCAGGTCCCAACGAAGATGGTAGTTACAACGGATCGCGGCAGCGCCAGCAGGTCCCAACGAGGATGGTAGTTACAACGGATCGCGGCAGCGCCAGCAGGTCCCAACGAAGACGGTAGATTGCAGAGGGCCACGGCAGCGCCAGCGGCAGGACGACAGTTCACAAGGTAGGGCTGCAGCAGCGCCAGCAGTCCGTCAAGGATGAGTTCGTCAAGGCGTCTCTCGACTCCAGGATACAACTGCCTTCCTGCTCTGGAGCTGCCCCAGTTATAGGTCTGGCGCCCTTTGATGTCCGCACCTTCGCACTTGGAGGTCGGGAGGTCTGGGATGAGGGAGTCCAGACACCCAGCAGGGGGGTGGAGCCAGCGCCCGGGGAGGCTGGGGGCGATCGGCACCTGGCGGGGGAGAGCCATCGACACTTCTTCCTCCCATTGACCTGCCAAGTGGTCCGTTCACCTCCTGGGTGGATGGTGGTGCTGGGCTGTCGGGGCCTGGCCAGGCCCAGGGTTTGGGGTCGAGCTGAGGCCACGCGGCCTCGTGGTGCAGTGTCCAAGATGGTGGCCGGGCCGGGCAATGGTGCTGACGGTGGCCCGGGCCGGTAATACAGAGATGTCCGGGAGCAGGGGTCCCGCAGGGGACGGTTTGCGAGTTGCTTCTGTGGGTAGCACCTGGAGAGCCGGTGCCCGGGCCCTGTCGTGCAGGGAGGGAGTGAGCCCTTCATGTGGCCTGTCCAACAATGCAATCACCCAGTTCACCAAACTGCATGCTGGGATACAGATTGTGCAGCTTGGTGATAGTACTGCGAGGGGGTGAGGGCACGATTACCGAAATCACTAGACTATCAGCCCACTATCACTACTTCACCATTGAGTCAGCACTGCAGGCTCACTCAACCGTGCTGACTCTACCTCAACATACAATCACTGAAACTCACCTGGCTGCACACTGAGACACAATCACAGATATCATAACCTGGTGATTGTGTTGTGACATCCAGAGAGTACAGTCTGGTGACTGTACACTAACCTACAGGCTGCCCTGTCTGCTGACTGCACTGTGAGATGCAAAAAGCAGTCTGGTGATTGTACACTGTGAAAGAATGGACATTTTTTTATGCTCAGATACATTTAGTACAGTCTAGTGATGGCGCTGTGACATACAGACAGCAGTCTGATAATTGTATCATATGATAGTGACAGCAGAGTCTGGTGACTGTACCCTGAGGTACAGATAGCTGTACCTCTGCTGATTGTAACGTGAGATACCGGCTGCACTGCCTAGTGACTTTACCATGGAAGACAGATAGCACAGTCTCGTGATTGCACCTTATGATAGAGCTAGCACAGTCTAGTTGTTGTACCTTGAGATATAGAGTGCACAGGCTGGTGATTCTCTCATGGGATACAGATGGCAGTCTGGGGATTCTCTCATATAATTTATTTATTTATTTATATATTTATTTATTGAACATTTTTCTATAGCGCGAACATGACCCATGGGTATCAGAGCGCTTAACAACATATGGAATATGTTAAAACACATACCTATACAATATGGCGACACAAACATATATAATATACAATAAGACTGAAAGGTAATAAGTTAGGAATAATTCCATACCGGACGATTTAGGTCGATAGTATAAAAATACGTAAGGGTCGGTATCTGTTTAAACATTAGAATATAATGCACTGAGGTAGGTTGGGGACTAATTATATTACTTTAGGACTTTATCTTCTCCCATCCCATGGTTGGCATCTAATAAATATAGCAAAGTCCAGGTGTTGTACTGTGAGCTAAAGAGTGCAAAGACTGATGATTGTGTAATTTGGGATACAGATAGCACAGTCTGGTGATTGCACCATATGATAGAGATAGCATTGACATTCTAACTCCAAACCGACACAGTGGAAATTCTATTCTGTATCTTAGCGTGATCCGCCACATATCAGACACAGGCAAGGCAGATATTAGTTTATGATCTTCCACACATCTGACAGTGTCATTTTACAGCTAAGCATTCTAGTTCTTAAAGCGTGACTGTGCAAGACCTCAGATTTTGCCATTGTTTATTTTTCCATGTGATACCCAAACACATCAAACAGTTTATTCTATATCTGTATATATTATCCTATATCTAAAGCAGGTGATCCTTCAACACATCAAGCAGTGTCATTCTACTTACAAACATGTGATCCTCCAGCCAGTCACCTTGTGCTGTAAAGTTTGTGATCCGCCAACACATACAACATTGCCATCCTACTTACAAACACCCAATCCTCCAACCAGTTGTACACCCCATGCCATACCTTAGTGTGTGATCCCCTGACCCAACCAACAACGCCATTGTACTTACAAGTACGTACTCTTCCAACCAGTCAGACATCGCTTGCTGTAACTTAATATGTGACCCACCCACACCTCCAACAGTGCCATACTACTTTCACACATCTGATCCTCCAACTATTTAGAGCCTTAGTGTGTGATCCTCCAGAAAATTGCAATTATGTATTTTAGCAGATGATTCTTCGATCAATTGAATGTTGTCATTCTATCTCTTAACACTTGATTTCCTAACGCTACAGATATTGGCAACCTATATCTCAGCTTATGATCTTCTAAATCATCAGGCTGTTATAAAATATATCCAGCTCGTCATTCATTGCCATTGTGGGTTTTAGTATGCAATATTCAAACATCTGCATGCTATGCTTTTATATGTGAACTCCAGCTCATCAGAGCTGTTTATGCCATATCTTCACATGTGAACTCCAGCCAGTGGTTGATTTGTAAAGAAATTAGTGCTGGGGCTCTCATCAGGAGGCAGCTTGCACCAGCCCATCTCTCCTGTTAGCACTGCCTAAAACAGACCCAACTACTAAGCATGAAAGTAGGAAGAAGGTTGGCGTAATGGCCAGAGCTGCCGACTTCTGAGGTGGGGAATCTGGTTCTAATCTCAGCTTTGGCTCAACATCCTGTGATTCTGGGCAAATCACTCAACGTGAGTGAATGTGTCCTTAACTGGTGCTCATGAAAAGTGCCGGTGTTGATGATTAGGTGCCGGTGCTGAGCTTTGGAAACAAATGGCTCAAATTAGGCACTGACTCCAGCTCATCAGAGATGTTCATGCTATATCTTCACGTGAACTCCAGCTTATCAGAGATGTTCATGCTATATCTTCGCATGAACTCCAGCTTATCAGAGATGTTCATGCTATATCTTCACATGTGAACTCCATCGGGTAACATCCTTTACAACGCGGATGTTACACCGCAGTTCCCTTACGACGCAACTTTTACAACGCAGGTTGTAACAACGAATTGCGCTGGGGGGCGCTCCAGGATAGTAAATAGTTTAATTTACTATCCAACTCCTTCCCTACTCTCCACGGGGACTGGAGTTGGAATAGTAAATTAAACTATTCACTATCCAGCCCCCAACAACGCAAGTCATGGTAACGACTTGCATTGTAAAACATGCGTCGTAAAGTACTGCGATGAAAAACATTGCGTTGTAACGACATACATCCACTCCATCTCATCAGCGATGTTCATGCTGTATCATTACATGTGAACTCCATCTCATCAGAGATGTTCATGTTATATCATTACATGTGAAATCCAACTCATCAGAGATGTTCATGCTGTATCTTGAGAACTCCATCTCATCAGAGATGTTCATGCTATATCTTCACGTGAACTCCAGCTTATCAGAGATGTTCATGCTATATCTTCACATGTGAACTCCATCTCATCAGAGATGTTCATGCTGTATCTTGAGAACTCCATCTCATCAGAGATGTTCATGCTATATCTTCACATGAACTCCAGCTTATCAGAGATGTTCATGCTATATCTTCACGTGAACTCCAGCTTATCAGAGATGTTCATGCTATATCTTCACATGTGAACTCCATCTCATCAGAGATGTTCATGCTGTATCTTGAGAACTCCATCTCATCAGAGATGTTCATGCTGTATCTTGAGAACTCCATCTCATCAGAGATGTTCATGCTATATCTTCACATGAACTCCAGCTTATCAGAGATGTTCATGCTATATCTTCACGTGAACTCCAGCTTATCAGAGATGTTCATGCTATATCTGCGCATGTGAACTCCATCTCATCAGAGATGTTCATGCTGTATCTTGAGAACTCCATCTCATCAGAGATGTTCATGCTGTATCTTGAGAACGCCATCTCATCAGAGATGTTCATGCTGTATCATTACATGTGAACTCCATCTCATCAGAGATGTTCATGCTATATTTTCACGTGAACTCCAGCTTATCAGAGATGTTCATGCTATATCTTCACATGCGAACTCCATCTCATCAGAGATGTTCATGCTGTATCTTGAGAACTCCATCTCATCAGAGATGTTCATGCTATATCTTAACGTGAACTCCAGCTTATCAGAGATGTTCATGCTATATCTTCACGTGAACTCAATCTCATCAGAGATGTTCATGCTATATCTTCAAGTGAACTCCATCTCATCAGAGATGTTCATGCTATATCTTCACGTGAACTCCAGCTTATCAGAGATGTTCATGCTATATCTTCGCATGAACTCCAGCTTATCAGAGATGTTCATGCTATATCTTCACATGTGAACTCCATTGGGTAACATCCTTTACAACGCGGATGTTACACCGCAGTTCCCTTACGACGCAACTTTTACAAAGCAAGTTGTAACAACGAATTGCGCTGAGGGGCGCTCCAGGATAGTAAATAGTTTAATTTACTATCCAACTCCTTCCCTACTATCCACGGGGACTGGAGTTGGAATAGTAAATTAAACTATTCACTATCCAGCCCCCAACAACGCAAGTCATGGTAACGACTTGCATTGCAAAACATGCGTCGTAAAGTACTGCGATGAAAAACATCGCGTTGTAACGACATACATCCACTCCATCTCATCAGCGATGTTCATGCTGTATCATTACATGTGAACTCCAACTCATCAGAGATGTTCATGCTATATCTTGAGAACTCCATCTCATCAGAGATGTTCATGCTATATCTTCACGTGAACTCCAGCTTATCAGAGATGGTCATGCTATATCTTCACATATGAACTCCATCTCATCAGAGATGTTCAGCTCAGGGGGCATTGTCATTCTGTGTCTTAGGGCGCAATAACCCATCTCATGAGGCCGTATTCATCTGATCCGCTCTTCTGCTAGACTGGATGTACTAATGAACTGTCTGTACTGTACTTTTTCGCTTGTCTGCCCCAGTTTCTTAGTCTCATTCCTTACCTCTGGGACACACTACCTGAGGTCAGTTACTGCGAAGGATGCTGCTGTTTGTCGTTCTCCTAAGGAACAGTACAAAGCTGCAGTGCAAAGCTATTGCGGCTTCAAGAGAACAAAATCCCCATTGCAGCTGTGCTCTCTCTGATGTAGGGCAGGTCATGCAATATTTAGGAGCTGGATTAGCAGAGTGAGGTGGACCTCCAGGCGAAGAACGTAGAGAAGTGAGAGCTTTAAAGAGGGATGCATAACAAAGGTATGAACAAGCACCGCTTTGTAGACGATTTGTCAAAATATCAGCCAGGCTTACTTTCCCATGATGCCATGCTATTGCAGACCATTACCTCATTCCTGGCTAATTCAAAGGAGAGGGATGTTCTTCAAATCCAGTGCCCCTCCTGTCCTACACTTATTACTCCTCTCTTTTCACAGGTGCCACTTGGTACCCTCACTAACTCTTTCAGAGCAGGAAGTACCTCCTCACCAGTGTTTAATTTGAGCCGGTGGTGCCCACTGGCACTCATTTTTTGGAGATCAGCACTTAATTTTCCACATCAGATGTTTACCGAGAGACAGAGAGGGAAAACACACAAGCAGAAATATGGAGGGAGAAAAAGACTGAAAACCCGTCACAAAGGAAGTAAGCAGGAACCTGCAAGAGCAAGATAAAGGGGTAGGGAGTGTCTGGCAGTGGATTAAAGTGGCATGAGGTGGATTACAGACTATGCAGCCTTGGTATTCGTCACACACACATTTGATAGCACTGGGCGTGAGCTCCTGAGCAAAGCTTTCGGCACTGACACTCATTATTTTTCAAATTAAGCACTGCTCCTCACCTTTGACCTTGACTGGTGGTCTGTGTTAGGGCTGTCCATTCCAGAGGTAGGAGTCTCTCCTTTTGTCACTCTTAAGCAATGAATGTTTGTGCTGAGATCAAGGCGCTGTATATGTTACTACTGAGTGACGTGGCTTCTAGTGCGGCAGTGAGGTAATTTTGCATCATGACTCCTGTCTTGCACCAGCACTTAGACTACTGCTTAGGTTTTGTCTCTCTCAGTCATAAATAATGCTTAGGGGTTCCCTGGTGATTGCTGAAGGTACCCACATTGCTGAAGGTGGACATTTTAAACATGTACATGTATATTTTGTGGGGTGAAGTGGGGTTCTGGCTTACATGTCAAAAATCTGACAAAACTACAGTGCACCTAGCACTAAGCAGTAAGGAGGTCACTTCATTCCCGAACGCACTCCCTCTGGAACACCCAACCTCGGTGCCTCAAGCTGACCACATGTGGTTGAGAAGACTCTGGTGACGCGCAAATTCCTTAACATAGCATTTCAAACGTGAACAGGATACTTGGTCACCTCCTATTTGACATTTCAGAAACTCTGGGCCCGATTCACAGAATGAACTTAAGACTCAATCCTAAACTTACTACTATTTTGGTATTCACAGAATGCACTTACTACTTTTGGCATTCACAGAATGAACTTACTACTTTTGGTATTCACAGAAGTTAGGATTTTGTCTTAAGTTTGTCTTAAGACAGACTTAAGACAGACTTAAGACAGACTTAAGACAGACTTAAGACAAAATCTTAACTTCTGTGAATACCAAAAGTAGTAAGTTCATTCTGTGAATGCCAAAAGTAGTACGTGCATTCTGTGAATACCAAAATAGTAGTAAGTTTAGGATTGAGTCTTAAGTTCATTCTGTGAATCGGGCCCTCTAAACCTATCTTCCAATAGCACATTGGCTAAACACGACCTTCCACCACAATGCATTGGGCAGAACGACTCACACACATCCAACCCTTCACAGATGTATAGGAACTCAAAACAAGGTACATCAAACCATCTGGATAACCAGTCAGATGTATGTTGAGATTCTGCAGTGCCATCCTATGCTTCCAATAAATTCACACATATCAACCTAGCAGGTTATGCAGTGCATAGGCCACATGGCCCATTTATCATGTGAGCATCTTGGCTAGATGTTTGGTCACACTCATCAAATTTACAACATATGTAATTATCAACAACAAAATGCCTCACACTGGCTGTAACTAAACACAACTCACAAATGACACCAGACTCTGGTGTGCCTGGCAGTACTAATCTCATGATACAATTTGATGCATTGCGTCAATGCCTCCTGCTCAAGGCACAGCTGGTTGATGTTAGAGCTGACACCCATAGGTCCTTATTTATTATCCCTTTGCGTCACATTTACCCCGCCGTTGCATCGCTTTTTGTGACACTGCACCGTTGGAAACAATGCGCCACATTGCACCGTAAGTACGAAGTGACGCATCTAGGCAGATGTGTCACTTCGTAAATCCCTGTGCTACATTATACCTGCACCAGGTATAATGTATGCAGGGTGAGCGTTCCCCCGCAAGAAAGGGTCGTAGGAGTGGCACAGTAAAATCTATAAGATTTCAGTGCGCCACACCTATGACTCCATAGCGCCAAAACCTTACACCTGCCTCGTGGCAGGCTTAAGGGTGAAGCAGGCCCTTTCACATGGGGCGTGCCCCATGTGAAAGGTCACATTGCTGGAGTTGTGTCTGTTTTCAGACACACCCCAGCAATGTTTCACTTTTGCGCCTACAGATACGGCAGTAATATTGATGTATCTGTAACTCCTTGCGACATAATGCGTTGTACATTAAATACAGCGCATTCATCATGTCGCAAGGAGGGTGCATTGAGAGGTGTTGCATCGCTGCTTTGCCGCAGCAATACAACACTTCTAATAAATAAGGTCCCTAGTTGGTAGTCGCCCAAACATTTTGCCTTCACCCCTCCTATTGCTAAATTCGTTTTTGTTGGCTTTAGAATTCTGAGCACTTTACCACTGTTAACCAGTGCTAAAGTGCTTGTGCTCACTCCTCTAAACATGGTAAAATTGGCTTATTTCCAATTTGAACTTTTATTTTACCTGCAAGTCCCTAGTAAAGTGATACTACATGTACCAAGGGCCTGTAAATTAAGTGCTACAAGTGGGCCTTCAGCACATGTTGCGCCACCCACTTAATAGCCTTTTTAACCATGCTTCAGGAATGCCATTGCAGCCTCTGTGGCGTTTTTAAAATGCCATTTGGATGCGGCAAAATAGCTCTTTTGCCTGGCCGAAACCTTCCTTTTTAATAATACATATGTCACCGCTAAGGTAGGGCCTAAATGTGTACTTTTAAGTTTTACATATCTCGGTAGGTAAAAATCTTACATCTATTTTTCACTACTGCAATGCCTACCTCTCCCATAGGATAAGATTGGGCTGCCTTATTACATTTAATAAGTTATCACTTTTGATTTGGAGCCAGTAGGAATATCAAGATTAGACTCAGTAGAATTCTAATTTAAAATCTGCCTCTGTAAAGTCGAATTTTAAGACACAGTTCTGAAAACGTCACTTTTACAAAGTTAGAAGAACATTTTGTCTAGCTATCACGTTAAGTGCTGTTTTTCACTTGAACAGACTCAGACGAATCACTGATTACACTGGTCTATAGTATTTATTTACTTTTCCTTCTGTATTTTTTCTAGACCATTTACTTTCTTTTGTGTCAGAACCAGGGAAAAACACTTTTTGTTATGACAATAAACTTACACTCAAAATAAATTATAATCCAAGGCAAAACACGTTACAAACAATACATAAACACAATCATTTGGTGAAGAAGTGAATTACAGTTTTAAACCAGCCATCAATTTCTAAAACGCAGCAACATTATTCATGATTTAATTTTCAATTAATCATCCCCTTTTGATGCTGTTGCCCACTGGGAACTATTAGTCAGGCTCCTAGAGTCAGGAATGTTCAAACCATTCTCCTAGAGCAGATTCTAATCAATTACATCTGTTCACCCGGTGGTAAATAGTGCTGACGCGTTTCAAGCCCCAATGGGATTCTTGGGGGTTCTCCTCAGGGCTATGACTGGATACTATCTGCTAGGTCTTCTGTCTTTTGTCTTGACACCTCTGTCTAAGCTTCGAAAATGCATTGATTGCTTCATCAAATTTTGCATAAGCTCAAAGACGGCATGATTTACTGGACCTCCTTGTCTTGGTCGAGGACCGATCAGACTGAATCACAGTTCTGTTTCCATTTTTAGGCTGTTCTCCCTTCAGCATTATACACTAATTTCCTCAAGTTGGCTGAAGGGAGAACAGCCTAAAAATAGAAACAGAACTGTGCCCTGCTGCTGGCCTCTGCTGGAGTGAGTACGATCCCTAAGAGGTGCCTTTCAGGTCCTGGACCCTTGGCTGACATCAGAGTGAACTCCTTCTGGCACAACTGTAGGTTCCATGAGCAGTGACGCAGCGTGAAGCAACACAACGTAGTGCGATGCAGGGCAAAACAGGACCTTGCATCGCAATACCTCACAGCTCCTGATCGTCAGGCTCATCGGACCCAACGCAAAACATCTCTATGCAGTAACTTTTATTGCAGCACCTTAAGCTCCTGATTGGCAGCCTCACCAGAACTGATACATTGGGTCGCAGCTCGATGGAGCACTTCGCAACTCCTGATCGGCTACCCCATCGGAGCGGACACAACTCAACACAGCACACCACATCACCTTGCATCTCAGTCCAAGTACAAAAGATACATTGCCCAGCGGTCCATACTCAGTCCTCTGCCTGGTCCGCTTCCCATCATGGTCGGCTTGAACGCCGGTGCGACCAGATAACCACAGTTGGTGCTTTGCACTTTTCGGCACCACTTTTACCTATGTCTTTGAAATTGCATATCTCCAGTTTCACTAATTAGATTTTTGTTGTTCTGGTATCATTTTATTTACTAAATGTACTCTATTTTTTTAGAGTGGTCTGGAATTTCTTGTGTTTTGACTTTATGACTGTTTAAATGCTGCATAAATACTTTACACATTGCCTCTAAGTTAAGCCTGACTGCTTTTCGTGCCAACTTACTAGAGGGTTTAGCATAGGTTAATTTAGTGACTTTTTGTGGTTCACCCTGACGAGGATTGTGGTTGTTGTTTGAGGAGTGTCCTGCCCATCCCCTTCAACCAATACCCCAATTTCTTAGAGTTGTCCTCACAGGAGATGAGATTGCCCATAGGGTACATTGGAGATTAGTATGTTGTCTCTTGCAGATCTTTAGGGCTGCAGATCTTTAGGGCTGGAGCAGAGGTAGCCACTCTTAGAGGTGGGTGAGCCACCAAAGACTCAAGCCAGACTTAAGTCAGATGCCGGGTTCCGACACAGCATGAGGTCTGCTTGGATCCTTGAGCTCAAAACTAGCAGAGTTTTTATGTAACTTCTGGCTTGCTAGAATTAAAGACAAAGGGGCAGATTTATGTTAACTGGCGCATCCCCAGGGATGCGCCAGTTAACATGCGCCACAGTGCGCCACAGCTCCGCCAGCCATGGTGCGCCGCATTTATAATGCGGCGCACCATGGTGCAAAAACGGCACAGATGCGTGACGCATCTGTGCCGGAAATGTGGCGCATTGCTGGAGTTGCGTCGCAAGCGCGATGCAGTTCCAGCAAGGCTCGGGTGCCCCATTTTAACAATGCTGCGTCAAGACCTACGCCTGCTTCAAGCAGGCGCATGCTTTTGACGCAGCATTGGCTTAAAAGTGACTGAGTGAAATCTTATAGATTTCACTCAGCCACTTTTGAGAGGCGCACCTGCCCCGGAACGCCCACCCTGCGCCGGAACGCCCACAAGCGGCGCAGGGCTTTGCAACGTGACGCATCTGCCCAGATGCGTCACGTTGTAAATCGTTCGTAGGGATGCGCCACGTTTACGCCGCCTTGCGTGACGCAACAGCGGCGTAAACGTGGCGCAAGGGCCTCATAAATCTGCCCCAAAATGTTACCCTTTGATGTAAAACAGGAGACCTGGCGCTACCCGTCTAGTAGCTCAATTGCCCAATGTGAAGCCCAAAAAACTGGGATCACTCCCATCTTCACTGTTTGGCCAAATTTGTGTGATAATTAGCAAATATTGTATTTCATTCTGACTCCATTTTCTTCATTTATTGCACAAATATAATTTTGCTCCATGTATAATAACAACATAGGTCACATTTAGGGGGAACACAACAGCTGATTTGCCTCTTAGTTCGTTCACTGGGTGAAGGGTAGTGGGAGGAGATGTGAGTGTTTCGAAGTACATTTTTAAAAACAATCACTATTAATAAATACTTTTCTATGCTGTGATATAACCTGATGTACTAAGATAAAACGCTTCTGCGTGTTCAAGCAATACACTTTTTTGAATACTGAAGAGACTTTATTATATTTTTATCTGATGTTTGTTACATGATTTACATGTCAAATATTTTTCTGGCTGGGCTCTTGCCCAGACTCTTATAGCCAAATCACATGCTTGGCTCGACTCTGGCTCGGCTCTCCCTGTTAATTTGTTGGCTCACCCACCTTATCCAAACATCAGCCTTTCTTAAATTTAGATGCTACTATTTTGACATTCTAAAGGGTTGTCCAAGGAAACTTTCCCCAAAGAAAGGAAGTTCCTAAAGTAAAACTGCCCTTCCTGGTCTCGGGGCGTAGCTATCTGTGGTGCAGTTCTAGGATCCAGAGGCCTGAGGTGCTCACTGAACCTTAATTTTTTCTACATTTCACAGTTCAAGCAGTGACCAAGGGGCTCATGTCCTACCTTGCACTGGGGCCCAGGACACACTGGCTATACCACTGCCTGTACTTTGGGGTAAGTATGTGTGTATCTTGGTTGTGGAAAATATATATAGCTCGAACACAGCCACATGGCAGCTGGGCGCTTTATACGGACCAAGGCCAGTGCTTAATTTGAGCCGGTGGATGGCAGTGGGTGCCACCGGCACTTATTTTTGGGGAACTGCATTCATTTTTTTCCTCAGCAGTCTTTGATCTACTGTAAATGAAAGGGGGTAAAGAAAGAAAGAAACAGAAAAAGAAAGACCAAAAAAACTATGAGATGGGGAGAAAGTAGAGATGAAAAAGAACCTGCAAGAGTGAGATTTAGGGTCAGGGAGTGTCTGATGGATGACGAAAGGTGGAATCAAGACCACACAATTTTTGTATTCAACTCGTCAGCATTCAGTAGCAGAGGCTGCGGGCTTTTGCGATAAGCTCTTTGGTCCCCTTCACTTTTTGTTATACAAATTAAGCACTGTCAGGCAAACACACAGCTGGCATGTGATTGGAGGGGAATCCAGTTTTCAAGATTGAAGATGGACTTTACTAGAGGAATTTCATATTGTTTTGAACATTCATTTTTTGTTGTTGTTTTTTTAATGCAGATTTATATAGCGCAACCTCGACCTGAAGGTATTGGAGTGCTTTACATGAGCATCAGTTACGTTACACAAGGACACATTCAGGCACAGGGAGATTAAGTGATTTGCCCAGAATCACAGGATGTGGACGTGACCCCAAGGCTCGAACCTTGATTTGCGGCACCAAAGTCAGCAGTCTAGCCGACGGACCACATCCTCTCCCAATGCGTTGGAGTACTCCCCGAGAGAACGGATTGATTCAGGTCAACTGTGCACCACATTTTACACGTTTCAGTGAGGACACATGAGATTTTGACTAGCTCCAACGTACATTTACAATAAGAGTTTTACTCACCTCAGCCCGACGCTGTTCAACATTTACATGGACCCGCTCGCACATGTAGCCTGACAGCACAACCTCAACATAATCTCCTACGCCAACGACTCTCAGCTGATCCTCTTACTCACCAAGGACCCCATCACCACCAAAGCCAACCTCCACGAAGGAATGAAGGCCGTCGCCGACTGGATGAAGACCAGCCGTCTGAAGCTGAACTCGGACAAGACGGATGTCCTCAACCTCGGCTCCAACCCTTCAGCCTGGGATGACTCCTGGTGGCCGACGGCACTAGGGGCTGCCCCGACACCCACCGACCACGCACGCAACCTGGGAATAATCCTCGACTCAACGCTCTCAAAGACCAAGCAAGTCAACGCCGTCTCCTCCTCCTGCTTCAACACCCTCTGCTTGCTCCGCAAGATCTACAGATGGATCCCGACAGATACAAGAAAGACAGTCACCCAGGCCCTCGTCAGCAGCAGACTCGACTACGGAAACGCCCTCTATGCGGGAGTCCCGACCAAGCTCATCAAACGACTACAACGCATCCAAAACGCCTCGGCACGACTGATCCTTGACGTACCACGCCACTGCCACATCACTCTCCACCTGAGAAACCTGCAGTGGCTCCCTGTCAACAAGAGGATATCCTTCAAGCTCCTCACCCACGCACACAAGGCATTCCACAAGACCAGCCCAGCATACCTCAACAGACGGCTCTCCTTCTACATCCCCAACCGCCAGTTACGCTCTGCCGACCTCTCACTCGCCACCGTCCCGTGCATCCGAAGAACAACCACCGGTGGGAGATCCTTCTCCCACCTCGCCGCCAAGACATGGAACACCATCCCACTGAGCCTGACCCAAGACCTGCTGACCTTCAGGAGGATACTCAAGACCTGGTTGTTCGATCAGTAGTGCCCCCCCCTCCAATGCCTTGAGACCCTTGTCAGTATGTAGTGCGCTTTACAAATGATTGATTGCTTATGACTAGCCCTGATGAAGTTCGCTGTTTTTGTATCAGCCAAGGACGAAACACATGTTGACGAGGGCCGAATGGAATAAAGGGACTGAAATAAAAAGAACAAATGTTGAAACCACGTCCTCAACTATTACTTTACTGAGTGCTTGGAGAATCCTTCATTACATTTTGAATCAGTCCAAAAGAGGAAGATTGGGTGGCTTTTCCTCCTCCTGGAAGCACCCGTCATTAATGAATAGTGATAAACATAACATACTATCATTTTGTCTTTGTGATTAATGTGCAGTGTGCGTGGGCAATCCCAGCGATCACATTTAACTTTCTTGGACTAGAGGTAAACCTGCCTCTTTCCTTGCTATCTGCCTTAATGTCCTCCCCCACTCTGAAGCCCTCCCCCTTCTTTCTCGAACCCTGCTCTGTGAGTAATGGCTCTGTATTTCTCTGCCTTCACACTGGCCTTACTCCACAACCTTTAGTAAACGACGCCTTCTGTGCTTCAGTAAGCCATACGCATTGTACAGCGCTCCATCTGCCCCTGGGGGCGTGGCCCACGGATTTTATACCTTCCGGGACTGACAAAGACACGAGAATCAATGCGTGGGCGTGGCGGGGTGGATGAGAGGGGGCAGGCCTTTCCCAGAGCGAAATACAGCCCATCTGTTCATGTTTTAGGATTCGGTCCGAACGTGATACTTGGTAAGAAATTTACATAAAATCGCCTTTGTTTACATTAATTATCAGTCAGGGGTCATTTAGGCAGCTGTAGAAAACATTTAAAGCGTTTCTTCTAACATTCACTGTTTGAAGTATGTACTGATATGGGGGAAAATATGGCAAATCCGGTTACATGCCTTTGATTAGTTTCCGACCTTTCAAACTAACTCATTCTTTTCAGTCACTTTTACTGTCGGGTTATCTCAGAACAGCGCCAAGAAGCGTCGGTGATCGCGCACTCAAGAAACTTTCATTAACATACGTAACATATATTAGTAAGATATGGTACTGGTAATTTATTTAAACTAAGCAAACAAGCAATAAGTATTGCAAAGTAACAACGTATTTATATGTCGAGTATGTAAATGTCTCTTTAGGCTTAGTATAACTATCTCAGGTGGTGAAGGTCAAGAAGAGGTTTCTGCCTGATCTTTGCATATAACCCCACATAGGCCACCTCAGGGCCCTCCAGACATATGACTCTCTGCCCACCAGGTCTTCGTGGACAGGGCCTGTGCCTGTCTGATGCGATGCAATACTTGTTCCAGTCTGATGTGCCACTATAGGCCCAGTATAAGTGCCTCAGAGCCATCCAGATGAGTGACTCTCTACCCTACCTGGTCTGCAAGGACAGGGCCTGTGCCTGTCTGATGTGCCGCTATAGGCCCAGTATAAGTGCCTCAGAGCCATCCAGATGAGTGACTCTCTACCCTACCTGGTCTGCAAGGACAGGGCCTGTGCCTGTCTGATGTGCCACTATAGGCCCAGTATAAGTGCATCAGAGGCCTCCAGATGAGTGACTCTCTACCCTACCTGGTCTGCAAGGACAGGGCCTGTGCCTGTCTGATGTGCGGCTATAGGCCCAGTATAAGTGCATCAGAGCCATCCAGATGAGTGACTCTCTACCCTACCTGGTCTGCAAGGACAGGGCCTGTGCCTGTCTGATGTGCCACTATAGGCCCAGTATAAGTGCATCAGAGGCCTCCAGATGAGTGACTCTCTACCCTACCTGGTCTGCAAGGACAGGGCCTGTGCCTGTCTGATGTGCGGCTATAGGCCCAGTATAAGTGCATCAGAGGCCTCCAGATGAGTGACTCTCTACCCTACCTGGTCTGCAAGGACAGGGCCTGTGCCTGTCTGATGTGCGGCTATAGGCCCAGTATAAGTGCCTCAGAGCCATCCAGATGAGTGACTCTCTACCCTACCTGGTCTGCAAGGACAGGGCCTGTGCCTGTCTGATGTGCGGCTATAGGCCCAGTATAAGTGCCTCAGAGCCATCCAGATGAGTGACTCTCTACCCTACCTGGTCTGCAAGGACAGGGCCTGTGCCTGTCTGATGTGCGGCTATAGGCCCAGTATAAGTGCCTCAGAGCCATCCAGATGAGTGACTCTCTACCCTACCTGGTCTGCAAGGACAGGGCCTGTGCCTGTCTGATGTGCCACTATAGGCCCAGTATAAGTGCATCAGAACCATCCAGATGAGTTACTCTCTACCCTACCTGGTCTGCACTTCAAATGAGTGACTCTCTATCCTACCTGGTCTGCAAGGACAGGGCCTGTTCCTGTCTGATGCGCTGCTATAGGCCCAGTATAAGTGCTTCAGAGCCCTCCAGATGTGTGCCTCTCTGTCCCACCAGGTCTTCATGGATAGAGCCTGTGCCTGTCTTATGTGCCGCTATAGGCCCATTATAAGTGCCTCAGAGGCCTCCAGATGAGTGACTCTGCTCCACCTGGTCTGTAAGGACAGGGCCTGTGCCTGTCTGATGTGCTGCTATAGGCCCAGTATAAGTGCCTCAGTGCCCTCCAGATGCGTGCCTCTCTGTCCCACCAGGTCTTCATGGATAGAGCCTGTGCCTGTCTTATGTGCTGCTATAGGCCCAGTATAAGTGCCTTAGAGCCCTCCAGATGCGTGCCTCTCTGTCGCACCAGGTCTTCGTGGAAACAGCCTGTGCCTGTCTGATGTGCCACTGTAGGCCCAGTATAAACGTCTCAGAGCCCTCCAGATGAGTGAAGCTGTACCCCACCTGGTCTGTAAGGACAGGGCCTGTTCCTGTTTGATGCATTGCTATAGGCCCAGTATAAGTGCCTCAGATCCATCCAGATGAGTGAGTCTTTACCCTACCTGGTCTGTAAGGACAGGGCCTCTGCATGTCTGATGCACACCTATAGGCCCAGTATAAGCCGCCACTGTGCCCTCCAGACATGATTCTCTGCCCCACCTAGTCTGTAAGGACAAGGCATGTGCCTGTCTGATGTGCCAGTATAGGCCCAGTATACGTGCCTCTGAGCTCTCCAGATGTGTGCCTCTCTGTCCCACCAGGTCTTCCTGGATAGAGCCTGTGCCTGTCTGATGTGCTGCTATAGGCCCAGTATAAGTGCCTCGGTGCCCTCCAGATGAGTGACTCTGCTCCACCTGGTCTGTAAGGACAGCGCCTGTGTCTCTGATCCTCCATTGTGGATCCAACGCGGGCCGCCTCCGTGCCCTCCAGACATGACTCTCTGCCCGCCACATCTGTAAGGACAGGGCCTGTGCCTGTCTGATCTGCCCGTGCCCCTGCGGTTCAGGAGAGCGGGGGTGATCGATAGAGGGGATCAGTTACTGACAGGAGCACTGCCCAGGGCCTTGGATGTGAATAATTCAGCACCAGCCCAGCGTCCCAGAAGCCAAGCTTCATCCATATTGGATGAAAGGGAGGAGATGGAAGGAGTAGATAGAAGGGAGGGGGGGGGCTGCCCCCCGCCCGAGCATGTCTGAGCACTGGCTGCTGTTACTTCAACCTCTGTGCTTTGTTCAACCCCTTCCCCCCCCCCCCCATTCTTGCCCGCGTTAGTGACTGTCTAACTGTGGCTGTTGTAGTAAATATAGAGAGTGTGCGTGAGTGTTACTGTGTGTGTGTCACCGTGTGTGTCAGTGTCACTGTGTATGTGTGTTTCTGTGTGTGAGCTTCACTGTGTCTGTGTCATTATGTGTGTGAGCGTCACAGTGTGTGTGTCACTATGTGTGTGTTTGTGTGGGAGTGTCACTGTGTGTGTCACTATGTTTGTGTGTGTGCTACTCTGTGTGTGTGTGTCACTGTGTGTGTCACTGTGTGTGTGTCACTGATTGTGTGGGAGTGTCACTGTGTGTGTATGTGTGTGTATGTGTGTGTGTGTTGTGCTCGCCGGGAGCGTGGGACGGATACATGGCAAGTGAATAAAGCACCTCCGCCCAAAAAAAACAGAAATGCACAGAAAAATCTACAGATAAAGATTAAGTTTGCTTTATTGAAAACAAACCTGAAAAAGCCCTGAAATTCCCAGTAATTGTGGTCAATGCTCAATTCCCACCAAAACTAACGCTGGTGTCGTGCTCCGTACACACGAATGTGAAATAAAGTCTGTCTAGGAATCGTAAAATATAGCAATCGCTGTCACTTATGATGGGCTGCATATCACGTCACTTATGATGGGCTGCATATCATGCCACTTATGATGGGCTGCATATAATGTCATTTATGATGCATATAATGTCATTTATGATGGGCTGCATATCACGTCACTTATGATGGGCTGCATATCACGTCACTTATGATGGGCTGCATATCATGTCACTTATGATGGGCTGCATATCATGCCACTTATGATGGGCTGCTTATCATGCCACTTATGATGGCCTGCGTATCATGCCACTTATGATGGCCTGCGTATCATGCCACTTATGATGGGCTGCATATCATGTCACTTATGATGGGCTGCATATCATGTCACTTATGATGGGCTGCATATCATGTCACTTATATCATGCCACATGATGGGCTGCATATCACGTCACTTATGATGGGCTGCATATCACGTCACTTATGATGGGCTGCATATCATGTCACTTATGATGGGCTGCATATCATGCCACTTATGATGGGCTGCTTATCATGCCACTTATGATGGCCTGCGTATCATGCCACTTATGATGGCCTGCGTATCATGCCACTTATGATGGGCTGCATATCATGCCACTTATGATGGGCTGCATATAATGTCATTTATGATGGCCTGCATATCATGCCACTTATGATGGCCTGCATATCATGCCACTTATGATGGGCTGCATATCATGCCACTTATGATTGGCTGCATATCATGTCACTTATGATGGGCTGCATATAATGTCATTTATGATGGCCTGCATATCATGCCACTTATGATGGCCTGCATATCATGCCACTTATGATTGGCTGCATATCATGTCACTTATGATGGGCTGCATATCATGCCACTTATGATGGGCTGCATATAATGTCATTTATGATGGGCTGCATATCATGTCACGTATGATGGCCTGCATATCATGCCACTT
This sequence comes from Lissotriton vulgaris, assembly GCF_964263255.1. Taxonomy (NCBI): domain Eukaryota; kingdom Metazoa; phylum Chordata; class Amphibia; order Caudata; family Salamandridae; genus Lissotriton; species Lissotriton vulgaris. Next base: position 165,260,656 of record NC_141686.1, on the reverse strand, counting down.
ATGATTGGCTGCATATCATGTCACTTATGATGGGCTGCATATCATGCCACTTATGATGGGCTGCATATCATGTCACTTATGATGGGCTGCATATCATGTCACTTATGATGGGCTGCATATCATATCACTTATGATGGGCTGCATATCATGTCACTTATGATGGGCTGCATATCATGTCACTTATGATGGGCTGCATATCATGACACTTATGATGGGCTGCATATCATGTCACTTATGATGGGCTGCATATCATGTCACTTATGATGGGCTGCATATCATGCCACTTATGATGGGCTGCATATAATGTCACTTATGATGGGCTGCATATCATTCCACTTATGATTGGCTGCATATAATGTCATTTATGATGGCCTGCATATCATGCCACTTATGATGGCCTGCATATCATGCCACTTATGATGGGCTGCGTATCACGTCACTTATGATGGGCTGCATATCATGCGACTTATGATGGGCTGCATATCATGTCACTTATGATGGGCTGCATATCATGTCACTTGTGATGGTCTGCATATCATGCCACTTATGATGGGCTGCATATCATGACACTTATATCATGCCACTTATGATGGGCTGCATATCACGTCACTTATGATGGGCTGCATATCATGCGACTTATGATGGGCTGCATATCATGTCACTTATGATGGCCTGCATATCATGCCACTTATGATTGGCTGCATATCATGTCACTTATGATGGGCTGCATATCATGCCACTTATGATGGGCTGCATATCATGTCACTTATGATGGGCTGCATATCATGCCACTTATGATGGGCTGCATATCATGTCACTTATGATGGGCTGCATATCATGTCACTTATGATGGGCTGCATATCATGCCACTTATGATGGGCTGCATATCATGTCACTTATGATGGGCTGCATATCATGTCACTTATGATGGGCTGCATATCATGTCATTTATGATGATCTGCATATTACGTCACTTATGATGGCCTGCATATAATGTCATTTATGATGGCCTGCATATCATGTCACTTATGATGGGCTGCATATCATGTCATTTATGATGAGCTGCATATCATGCCACTTATGATGGCCTGCATATCATGCCACTTATGGTGGGCTGCGTATCATGGCACTTATGATGGGCTGCATATCACGTCACTTATGATGGGCTGCATATCATGCCACTTATGATGGGCTGCATAACACGTCACTTATGATGGGCTGCATATCATGTCACTTATGATGGGCTGCATATCATGTCACTTATGATGGGCTGCATATCATGTCACTTATGATGGGCTGCATATCATGTCACTTATGATGGCCTGCATATCATGCCACTTATGATGGGCTGCATATCATATCACTTATATCATGCCTCTTATGATGGGCTGCATATCACATCACTTATGATGGGCTCCAAATCATGCCACTTATGATGGGCTGCATATCATGTCACTTATGATGGCCTGCATATCATGCCCCTTATGATGGGCTGCATTTCATGTCACTTATGATGGGCTGCATATCATGCCACTTATGATGGGCTGCATATCATGTCACTTATGATGGGCTGCATATCATGTCACTTATGATGGGCTGCATATCATGCTACTTATGATGGGCTGCATATCATGTCACTTATGATGGGCTGCATATCATATCACTTATGATGGGCTGCATATCATGTCACTTATGATGAGCTGCATATCATGCCACTTATGATGGGCTGCATATCATGTCACTTATGATGGGCTGTATATCATATCACTTATGATGGGCTGCATATCATGCCACTTATAATGGGCTGCATATAATGTCACTTATGATGGGCTGCATATCATGCCACTTATGATGGGCTGCATATCATGTGACTTATGATGGGCTGCATATCACGTCACTTATGAAGGGCTGCATATCACGTCAATTATGATGGGCTGCATATCATGCCACTTATGATGGGCTGCATATCATGTCACTTATGATGGCCTGCATATCATGCCACTTATGATTGGCTGCATATCATGTCACTTATGATGGTCTGCATATCATGCCACTTATGACGGGCTGCATATCATGCCACTTATGATTGGCTGCATATCATGTCACTTATGATGGGCTGCATATCATGTCACTTATGATGGCCTGCATATCATGCCACTTATGATTGGCTGCATATCATGCCACTTATGAAGGGCTGCATATCATGCCACTTATGATTGGCTGCATATCATGCCACTTATGATGGGCTGCATATCATGCCACTTATGATGGGCTGCATATCATGCGCCTTATGATTGGCTGCATATCATGTCACTTATGATGGGCTGCATATCATGCCACTTATGATGGGCTGCATATCATGCCACTTATGATTGGCTGCATATCATGCCACTTATGATTGGCTGCATATCATGTCACTTATGATGGGCTGCATATCATGTCACTTATGATGGCCTGCATATCATGCCACTTATGATTGGCTGCATATCATGTCACTTATGATGGGCTGCATATCATGCCACTTATGATGGGCTGCATATCATGCCACTTATGATTGGCTGCATATCATGTCACTTATGATGGGCTGCATATCATGCCACTTATGATGGGCTGCATATCATGCCACTTATGATTGGCTGCATATCATGTCACTTATGATGTGCTGCATATCACGTCACTTATGATGGGCTGCATATCATGCCACTTATGATGGGCTGCATATCACGTCAATTATGATGGGCTGCATATCATGCCACTTATGATGGGCTGCATATCATGTCACTTATGATGGCCTGCATATCATGCCACTTATGATTGGCTGCATATCATGTCACTTATGATGGGCTGCATATCATGCCACTTATGATGGGCTGCATATCATGCCACTTATGATTGGCTGCATATCATGTCACTTATGATTGGCTGCATATCATGTCACCTATGATGGGCTGCATATCATGTCACTTATGATGGCCTGCATATCATGCCACTTATGATGGGCTGCATATCATGTCACTTATGATGGGCTGCATATCATGTCATTTATGATGAGCTGCATATCACGTCACTTATGATGGCCTGGATATAATGTCATTTATGATGGCCTGCATATCATGTCACTTATGATAGGCTGCATATCATGTCACTAATGATGGGCTGCATATCACGTCACTTATGATGGGCTGCATATCATGCCACTTATGATTGGCTGCATATCATGTCACTTATGATGGGCTGCATATCACGTCACTTATGATGGGCTGCATATCATGCCACTTATGATGGGCTGCATATCATGTCACTTATGATGGGCTGCATATCACGTCACTTATGATGGGCTGCATATCATACCACTTATGATGGGCTGCATATCATGTCACTTATGATGGACTGCATACCATGTCACTTATGATGGCCTGCATATCACGCCACTTATGATGGCCTGCATATCATGTCACTTATGATGGCCTGCATATCATGCCACTTATGATTGGCTGCATATCCTGCCACTTATGATGGGCTGCATATAATGTCACTTATGATGGGCTGCATATCATGCCACTTATGATGGGCTGCATATAATGTCACTTATGATGGGCTGCATATCATGCCACTTATGATGGGCTGCATATCATGTCACTTATGATAGGCTGCATATCATGTCACTTATGATGGGCTGCATATCATGTCACTTATATCATGCCACTTATGATTGGCTGCATATCATGTCACTTATGATGGGCTGCATATCATGTCACTTATGATGGGCTGCATATCATGTCACTTATGATGGGCTGCATATCATGTCACTTATGATGGGCTGCATATCATGCCACTTATGATGGGCTGCATATAATGTCATTTATGATGGCCTGCATATCATGCCACTTATGATGGCCTGCATATCATGCCACTTATGATTGGCTGCATATCATGTCACTTATGATGGGCTGCATATCATGCCACTTATGATGGGCTGCATATAATGTCATTTATGATGGGCTGCATATCATGTCACCTATGATGGCCTGCATATCATGCCACTTATGATTGGCTGCATATCATGCCCCTTATGATGGTCTGCATATCATGCCACTTATGATGGGCTGCATATCATGTCACTTATGATGGGCTGCATATCATGCCACTTATGATGGGCTGCATATCATGTCACTTATGATGGGCTGCATATCATGTCACTTATGATGGGCTGCATATCATGCCACTTATGATGGGCTGCATATAATGTCACTTATGATGGGCTGCATATCATGCCACTTATGATGGGCTGCATATAATGTCATTTATGATGGCCTGCATATCATGCCACTTATGATGGGCTGCATATCATGCCACTTATGATGGGCTGCGTATCATGCCACTTATGATGGGCTGCGTATCACGTCACTTATGATGGGCTGCATATCATGCGACTTATGATGGGCTGCATATCATGTCACTTACGATGGGCTGCATGTCATGTCACTTGTGATGGTTTGCATATCATGCCACTTATGATGGGCTGCATATCATGTCACTTATATCATGCCACTTATGATGGGCTGCATATCACGTCACTTATGATGGGCTGCATATCATGCGACTTATGATGGGCTGCATATCATGTCACTTATGATGGGCTGCATATCATGCCACTTATGATTGGCTGCATATCATGTCACTTATGATGGGCTGCATATCATGCCACTTATGATGGGCTGCATATCATGTCACTTATGATGGGCTGCATATCATGCCACTTATGATGGGCTGCATATCATGTCACTTATGATGGGCTGCATATCATGTCACTTATGATGGGCTGCATATCATGCCACTTATGATGGGCTGCATATCATGCCACTTATGATGGGCTGCATATCATGTCACTTATGATGGGCTGCATATCATGTCATTTATGATGAGCTGCATATCACGTCACTTATGATGGCCTGCATATCATGCCACTTATGATGGGCTGCATATCATGCCACTTATGATGGGCTGCATATAATGTCATTTATGATGGCCTGCATATCATGTCACTTATGATGGGCTGCATATCATGTCATTTATGATGAGCTGCATATCATGCCACTTATGATGGCCTGCATATCATGCCACTTATGATGGGCTGCGTATCACGCCACTTATGATGGGCTGCATATCACGTCACTTATGATGGGCTGCATATCATGCCACTTATGATGGGCTGCATATCACGTCACTTATGATGGGCTGCATATCATGTCACTTATGATGGGCTGCATATCACGTCACTTATGATGGGCTGCATATCATGTCACTTATGATGGCCTGCATATCATGCCACTTATGATGGGCTGCATATCATGTCACTTATGATGGGCTGCATATCATGCCACTTATGATGGGCTGCATATCATGTCACTTATGATGGGCTGCATATCATGTCACTTATGATGGGCTGCATATCATGCCACTTATGATGGGCTGCATATCATGTCACTTATGATGGGCTGCATATCATGTCACTTATATCATGCCACTTATGATTGGCTGCATATCATGTCACTTATGATGGGCTGCATATCATGTCACTTATGATGGGCTGCATATCACATCACTTATGATGGGCTGCATATCATGCCACTTATGATGGGCTGCATATAATGCCACTTATGATGGCCTGCATATCATGCCACTTATGATTGGCTGCATATCATGCCACGTATGATGGGCTGCATATAATGTCATTTATGATGGGCTGCATATCATGCCACTTATGATGGCCTGCATATCATGCCACTTATGATTCGCTGCATATCATGTCACTTATGATGGGCTGCATATCATGCCACTTATGATGGGCTGCATATAATGTCATTTATGATGGGCTGCATATCATGTCACTTATGATGGCCTGCATATCATGCCACTTATGATTGGCTGCATATCATGCCACTTATGATGGGCTGCATATCATGCCACTTATGATGGGCTGCATATCATGTCACTTATGATGGGCTGCATATCATGCCACTTATGATGGGCTGCATATCATGTCACTTATGATGGGCTGCATATCATGTCACTTATGATGGGCTGCATATCATGTCACTTATGATGGGCTGCATATCATGCCACTTATGATGGGCTGCATATAATGTCATTTATGATGGATGGCCTGCATATCATGCCACTTATGATGGCCTGCATATCATGCCACTTATGATGGGCTGCGTATCATGCCACTTATGATGGGCTGCATATCACGTCACTTATGATGGGCTGCATATCATACAACTTATGATGGGCTGCATATCATGTCACTTATGATGGGCTGCATATCATGTCACTTGTGATGGTCTGCATATCATGCCACTTATGATGGGCTGCATATCATGTCACTTATATCATGCCACTTATGATGGGCTGCATATCACGTCACTTATGATGGGCTGCATATCATGCGACTTATGATGGGCTGCATATCATGTCACTTATGATGGCCTCAATATCATGCCACTTATGATTGGCTGCATATCATGTCACTTATGATGGGCTGCATATCATGCCACTTATGATGGGCTGCATATCATGTCACTTATGATGGGCTGCATATCATGCCACTTATGATGGGCTGCATATCATGTCACTTATGATGGGCTGCATATCATGTCACTTATGATGGGCTGCATATCATGCCACTTATGATGGGCTGCATATCATGTCACTTATGATGGGCTGCATTTCATGTCACTTATGATGGGCTGCATATCATGTCATTTATGATGAGCTGCATATCACGTCACTTATGATGGCCTGCATATCATGCCACTTATGATGGGCTGCATATCATGCCACTTATGATGGGCTGCATATAATGTCATTTATGATGGCCTGCATATCATGTCACTTATGATGGGCTGCATATCATGTCATTTATGATGAGCTGCATATCATGCCACTTATGATGGCCTGCATATCATGCCACTTATGATGGGCTGCGTATCATGCCACTTATGATGGGCTGCATATCACGTCACTTATGATGGGCTGCATATCATGCCACTTATGATGGGCTGCATATCACGTCACTTATGATGGGCTGCATATCATGTCACTTATGATGGGCTGCATATCATGTCACTTATGATGGGCTGCATATCATGTCACTTATGATGGCCTGCATATCATGCCACTTATGATGGGCTGCATATCATGTCACTTATATCATGCCACTTATGATGGGCTGCATATCACATCACTTATGATGGGCTGCATATCATGCCACTTATGATGGGCTGCATATCATGTCACTTATGATGGCCTGCATATCATGCCACTTATGATGGGCTGCATATCATGTCACTTATGATGGGCTGCATATCATGCTACTTATGATGGGCTGCATATCATGTCACTTATGATGGGCTGCATATCATGTCACTTATGATGGGCTGCATATCATGTCACTTATGATGGGCTGCATATCATATCACTTATGATGGGCTGCATATCATGTCACTTATGATGGGCTGCATATCATATCACTTATGATGTGTTGCATATCATGCCACTTATAATGGGCTGCGTATAATGTCACTTATGATGGGCTGCGTATCATGCCACTTATGATGGGCTGCATATCATGTCACTTATGATGGGCTGCGTATCATGCCACTTATGATGGGCTGCGTATCATGCCACTTATGATGGGCTGCATATCATGTCACTTATGATGGGCTGCATATCATGCCACTTATGATGGGCTGCATATAATGTCACTTATGATGGGCTGCATATCATGCCACTTATGATGGGCTGCATATCATGCCCTTTATGATGGGCTGCATATCATGCCACTTATGATGGGCTGCATATCATGCCACTTATGATGGGCTGCATATAATGTCACTTATGATGGGCTGCATATCCTGTCACTTATGATGGGCTGCATATCATGCCACTTATGATGGGCTGCATATCCTGTCACTTATGATGGGCTGCATATCATGCCACTTATGATGGGCTACATATAATGTCATTTATGATGGGCTGCATATCACGTCACTTATGATGGGCTGCATATCATGTCACTTATGATGGGCTGCATATAATGTCACTTATGATGGGCTGCATATCATGTCACTTATGATGGCCTGCATATCATGTCACTTATTATGGGCTGCATATAATGTCACTTATGATGGGCTGCATATCATGTCACTTATGATGGGCTGCATATAATGTCACTTATGATGGCCTGCATATCATGTCACTTATGATGGGCTGCATATAATGCCACTTATGATGGGCTGCATATCATGCCACTTATGATGGGCTGCATATCCTGTCACTTATGATGGGCTGCATATCATGCCACTTATGATGGGCTGCATATAATGTCATTTTTGATGGGCTGCATATCACGTCACTTATGATGGCCTGCATATCATGTCACTTATGATGGGCTGCATATAATGTCACTTATGATGGGCTGCATATCATGTCACTTATGATGGGCTGCATATCATGTCACTTATGATGGGCTGCATATAATGTCACTTATGATGGGCTGCATATCACGTCACTTATGATGGGCTGCATATCATGCCACTTATGATGGGCTGCATATCATGTCACTTATGATGGCCTGCATATCATGTCACTTATGATGGGCTGCATATAATGTCACTTATGATGGCCTGCAGATCATGTCACTTATGATGGGCTGCATATAATGTCACTAATGATGGGCTGCATATCATGCCACTTATGATGGGCTGCATATTCTGTCACTTATGATGGGCTGCATATCATGCCACTTATGATGGGCTGCATATAATGTCATTTATGATGGGCTGCATATCACGTCACTTATGATGGCCTGCATATCATGTCACTTATGATGGGCTGCATATAATGTCACTTATGATGGGCTGCATATCATGTCACTTATGGTGGGCCGCATATAATGTCACTTATGATGGGCTGCATATCACGTCACTTATGATGGGCTGCATATCATGCCACTTATGATGGGCTGCATATCATGTCACTTATGATGGCCTGCATATCATGCCACTTATGATTGGCTGCATATTATGTCACTTATGATGGTCTGCATATCATGCCACTTATGATGGCCTGCATATCATGTCACTTATGATGTTGATGGGCTGCATATAATGTCACTTATGATGGGCTGCATATCATGTCACTAATGATGGGCTGCATATCATGTCATTTATGATGAGCTGCATATCACGTCACTTATGATGGGCTGCGTATCACGTCACTTATGATGGGCTGCATATAATGTCACTTATGATGGCCTGCATATCACGTCACTTATGATGGGCTGCATATCACGCCACTTATGATGGGCTGCATATCATGTCACTTATGATGGGCTGCATATCACGTCACTTATGATGGGCTGCATATCATGCCACTTATGATGGGCTGCATATCATGTCACTTATGATGGGCTGCATATCATGTCACTTATGATGGGCTGCATATCATGCCACTTATGATGGGCTGCATATCATGTCACTTATGATGGCCTGCATATCATGTCACTTATGATGGGCTGCATATAATGTCACTTATGATGGGGTGCAGACCATAATTGTTGAATTCATTTTTTTCCCAAACTCTTTTTATTGAGGTTTTCCCTTGTCTGTTGCATTGCAGTGTGTGACAGTATCATTGCAGAGAAGCAGTGAACATACGCCTAGGAGTGATATCGACATTATAAAGCAAATGGTAACACAAGCTTTGTGCAGGAGACACAGGCTCACACAACTCATGTTTGGAAGAGAGCAGCTGAGCTGTGACACCATGCATGGCTTGGGTCCTGGCACATACAGGGGTTGATCGCGTGCTGCATCTCAGCGGCTGGAATGGGGTGTGGCCCTTAATCTAGGCAAAGGAGGATGCGAACCTCTAAGTAAAAACTGGGGAACGGGGAGTGGGGGAATGAGAAACTATAGGAGGCGGGGGCGCTAAACCACAGCACGAGCGAGGGCTGCAGCGCCGGCTCCTCCGCTATGGTGGAGGAGGGTCACCCTTCCCCCGCTTGTTTATTATCATCTTATTTTTGCTGTTGGAGCCAAGGCAAGTGGGTGGGGCCAGGGGGGTGACAGGCACTAGAGGGAGTGGTTGCACTGCTCTCAGCGCGCATGACGGTTTGGTTGGCCACCTCAGGACAGCCAAACTATCATGGACACTGGACCTGTCTCCAACCCAAACTGTGTGGCCGGGTTGGAGAACGCAGGCACAGGCTATCAGTCTAACTGGCAATGCAAATCGAAAGTGCTCCGGCCAATACTGAAACTGCTAGCAGCATGAAAGCAGCATCAGGATTGGCCGCAGTGGACTGTGGGTGCCTGAGTATGTAGTGGAGAGGAGAACAATGCAGGGATCCGCAGGTAAGTGTTTTTTGGTTTTCGTTGTCTCTAAAACTACAAAAAAGGGTAGGGGGCCATGTGGGCTGCTCCTCGAGTCCTATTAGGCCCTGTGGACCCCATCCCCCAGAGAAGTTTTTTTAATTTTAAAGGGGAGGGAGGGACACATGACCCCCCACCCCCTCTCTCGAATTTATTATGGACACCAAACCCCATGGTCATATTTTTTAACAAGCCTTATTTGACCCTGTGGAATTCATTCTCCACAGTCTTTTTTTTTTATTTCAAAGGGGAGAGGGCCCGGTGGCCCACCTCCCCGAGCTTATTATTGCCCTGCCACCTCACTGAGCCTGTTATGGCCCTGGAGACCCCATCCCCCAGGGGCATATATATTTTAAAGGGGCCCCATCTCCCAGGACCCACATTGATTAAAGGGCACCCAGGATGCTCATCGAGCCCCCACTGCCGCAGTCGGCTCCCCTCATGGTGCTAGCATTACTCCTGCCCAGAGGAAGTAGCTACTTACTCTGTTCTCTCTGGGTGGGGGCAATCTGTTGATCTGTTTCCCTACCCGCGTCAATGTGGGCAGAGAAACAGGTCAAAAGTCTTCTCCCAGTTGGTGGGATCAGTTCCCGTCCAATGGGAGCAGACTTTGTGTTTGCTCCCAGGTGGTGGGAGATTAAAAAATACACCCCCCAGGTGGGAGCAAACACAGGTTTTCCTGCCCGTTCCGGTGCAGGCAGGGAAACTGGTGTGTCCTGGGGGTGGGGTTCCCGGGACGCCGCTAGTGAGCCTGCCCCAGGGGATCAGGGCCGGACTGGGAAACAAAACTGGCCCTGGCAAAGTGCTCGGCCGGCCCCCCCTCCCCACTCAGGGGGGGTTGGAGGTGCTGCCGAGCGCTTTGCTAGGGCCGGTTTTCGGCCGATTTCGTTGCAGGGCCGATTTTGCAGCTACGCTGCAAAAACTGCCCTGAATCACATTCGGCCCCCAGGGGCTCAAAACCGGCCCCCACCCTTGCGGCGCACCGGGGGATTGCCCGGTGCCCGCTATGGCCAGTCCGGGCCTGCAGGGGATGGTTTCTCGTGCTCATAGAAAGGAAAAGGTTGCCCCTTCCTTCCTTTTTAAAAGTTTAGCCGCCCGAGGTATTGGAACGCTGGGGCCTTTAGAGGCTCAATGAGAGTGGCATGCAGCCCCCCTCCCCTTTTACTGTATTGGTGGGCCTCCGGATGCCTGTAATGGTTTGGGGAGGGAGGCATCGAGCCTCCCTCCCTCTATGCAATGCAGCCGGGAGGTGGGCTCCCTGGTGCCTATAATGGTTCACGAAGGTGGGCACGTGCCCCCCTCCTTAAATGAACAATATAGCAAGAGGGATGGGAAATAATTGGTGTTTTTTTAAACAATTTTGATCCTGAAGGTCCCTCTGTCTCCCCCATGAGGCCTAAGGGGGCATGGTGTCCAAACCCGGCCCTCTTATATTAATTGTTTTTATTTACTTTAAGACAGGGGACTGAGTGCCAAATGTACGACCCTATATTGCACGCACAAACGGGCTTGCGACCCATTTGAGCATGCAAAATGGCCCGGGGCCATGTACAATTCCTAAATAGCGAGTCACAATTTATTTGCTACTCGCTATTTAGGAATTGGAAGTCGCAATTAGGAAGGGGAGTTCCCTTTCTAATTGCGTCTGCAAATCAATGTATAAATGTTTTGTGACCGCAATTACAGTCGCAAAACACTCGCAAATTACCACCTTCTTCAAGGGGGTGGTAATGCAATTGCAATTTGGGAGGGGTCACCAGGGGACCCCTTCCACTTTGTGACTGTCTCTAAAAATATTTTTTAAGGGCAGGCAGTGGTCCCACGGACCTCTACCTGCCCTTAAAAAATTAAACGAAAACGTTTCATGCTTTTAAAAAAAATGCAGCTCGTTTTCTTTTAAGGAATCAATGTCAGAGCCATGGTGATGTCCATCAGTGCTATTGTGATCTCCAATATCAGTGCCATTGTGATCATCAATATCAGTGCCATTGTGATCTCCAATATCAGTGCCATTGTGATCGTCAGTGCCATTGTGATCTCTACTATCGGTGTTGTTAAGATCTCTGATGCCAGTGCTAATGTGATCTCAGGAATTAGAGCCACTGTGATATTGGTGATATCGTGATCTCCAATATTAGTGTTCTGTGCACTTAGTGGAATGATACTCTTCAATATCAGTGCCAGGGTGAGATATCATGTTAGTGATGGTGATCTCCAGTATCAGTGCTATTGTGAGCTCCAGTATCAGCACACTATGATCTCCAGTATTGATTCCCTTGTAATTTCCACTATCAGTGCCTCCGTGATCTCCAATATCAGTGCTAATGTGATCTCCACTATCAGTGCCTCCGTGATCTCCAATATCAGTGCTAATGTGATCTCCATGATCAGTGCCTCCATGATATCCAATATCAGTGCTAATATGATCTATGCTATAAGTGTATATGGGATCCCCAGTCTCCTGAATCAGCATAATCTAAAACTGCAGCATCACTGCTAATCTCCGGGAATGAGCGGCCGCACTATATAAGAGCAGATCAAAAGGTATCCACGTTAACGGCTAAATGTGGATCCATAAACTATATGGATCTCCAACACCTGGCTCCTCAGGACCTCTAATTCCTCTTTCCACACGATTCTTTCAGTCAGTGGTACCAGCATCTCTAAGACACATCAAGTGAATGTTCAGTCCCAGTGATTCTACTCCATAGCAACAGCTGCACTGGCTTCCTTCATGCCTGTTGCATTGGATGCCTCACTGAGTTTCCCACAGGGACTTTCATTATTGTGTCTGAAAAATCGGATCCAATTTATCTGTGCCTCTAGGGTCTACATTGTTTTCCTACTGTGATCTGTATTGTTTTTCTGAAGTCATGTGTGGCTTACGCACACCCACTGTGTTCTGGATAACATTGAGTCTCTTGGTGATCTGTGTGATGATGCCAACATACCGTGGCCCTCCTGGGTGACATGCATGCCATACAAATACACATAAACTGCCATAACATACCATGAGTTAATCTACCATGAATAAAAATATCCTTGGCATGTATATTCTCAGCAAGCATATCATCAATACATTTTTTCCTAATAAATATATTCTCAGTTAATGTATCTTCAGCATATGCACCTTCACCATATAGATCCTTTGCGTCTGCCTCCTCAACAAGTATTTCCTTAATAAACATATCATCAGCAAATGTATCCTGGGTAGATGTTCACTTAATAATTATATTCTCAGCATATGTGTCATCAGCATACATATTGTCAGTATACGGTTGAGCATCTTATGCAATCACATTTCATGTATACTGAGTATTTGTGTCCTCAGCTAATGTGTCCATGGCATATGGATTTTCAGCATATATATCCTCACTAATGCAACCCCCAGTAAAAATGTGCTCATGGTATGGATCCTCAGTAAATGGATTCTCAGCATATCCCCTTCTTGATTTATGGACTCTTAGGGGCACATGCATCAACCTATTTAGGAAGTGCAAACGGTGCGAATCGGTAAATTCGGCCGTTTGCACTTCCTAAATATGTGTTTGGGATGCATCAAGCATTTTTGAGTAATTCGGTATTTTTACCGAATTCCAAAAATGCGATTGCTTTTAAGGAATTGCAAATTTGCGATTCCTTAAAAGCTATGCATCATTTAAAAAAAAATTGTGATTATTCAAATTGGAAGTGCAAATTACCACGAGGTTCAACCTCGTGGTAATTTGCGAAATTGTTTAAAAATGCTTAAAAATGCATTTTTTAAACTGTCCAGTTACAGACACACATGTCCTTAGGACATGTGTGTGTGAAACATGCACTTTCAAATGCATTTCAGGGGTGCAGGGGGGGGTCCTTTGGACCCCCCCCTGCACCCATGAAATGTTCTAAGTGCCACTCGCAATTTGCTACTGCCTTCCAATTGACTACATTGATTCCTATGGGCCTCTAGGCCCATAGGAATCAATGTAATGCCATTCCTTAATTGCACTTCGCAATTAAGGAATCGCAATTTCCGAAAATTAAGAAATCCTAAAAACTTTTAGGATTTCTTGATGCCTAGCATTTTGCATTTCCTAAATAGCGATTCCTTAATTTTCGCTATTTAAGAAATGCTAAATCCTAGATTGATGCATGTGGGGGTATGTGAATTTATCCTCAGTGCATATATTATTCGTATATATGCATCCTCATTATATGAGTTCTTAGCATGTGGTCCTTCATAGTTATTGGCATATTTGAGCTTCATTATCTATCACTTTCTTATTGTAAATTTCCATATCTGTTCCATTCATGACCCCGCTCACCATTTACAGTAGGTTGGACTTACATTTATCTATCTATCTATCTATCTATCTATCTATCTATCTATCTATCTATCTATCTATCTATCTATCTATCTAATCTAATCAATCTATCTATCTATCTATCTATCTATCTATCTATCTATCTATCTATCTATCTATCTATCTATCTATCTATCTATCTATCTATATATATATATATACATATATATACATATATATATATATATATATATATATATATATATATATATATATATATATATATATATATATATATATATATATATATATATATATATATATATATATATATATATATATATATATATATATATATATATATATATGGCGGAGTGGTGATGAGGATTGAATTGGAATAAACTTACCACAACCACAGAAATCGGGTTTGCTTCGTCTATTTTGCTGCTGCATGCTGTGGCCACGGACGTTCTATGCCGAATATATATATATATATATATATATATATGGAAAGAAAAAGTTGCAGCTAGGTGGGGATTCGCTTACAGGTAGGAATTGATGCCAACGCAAGGGCGCGAGCTGCGAACAGAGTCCCTTTCCTGCCAGACGCATTTCGGGGCAATGCCCTCTTCAGTGGCAGCACATGTGACCTGACGGCAAGCTGCAGGCACCAGTAAATACCCTCAGTAATTATGCACAGGTGTAAAACCTGAAGCAATGCTCTCTGGGACTGGTGGTTCGGTAAAACCCAAGTGGGTCGCCGCCGCCATTCGCATGCAAAATTTTTTTTATATATATATATATATATAAAACATTACGATACTAATTGCGCGATCATTTGTTATTTTAATGAAGATTGATCTTGATTATAGGGTCCACTGCGATCAAAGATGAGAAGGTGAAAATCCCCATTGCCGCAAGTCCAATCCATTCTTTCTGTTGATGATTTGAGTTGGAGCCCTGGCATCTGTTCATAGTATAGAATCCACACCACTGATTCTCCAGGACCCGTCCAATGTAAGGAAATCATTTCCATGTATAATTTAGACCTCAGGAATCTAAAGCTACTGCTTCCAGGGACAACTAATGATCCGTTCAATTGAGGCACAAAGCAGAGATTATAGTTATGCAAATGTAGGATGCCGAACGGAAAGAGATAAGTCTGATGTTTATCGATAGTATTAAATCATGCAAAAATTGATTTTTCTCTACTATTCAAAATGCATTATGACATGATTAACAGTCACCAGCAAAACATTGGCTGCAAAGGTATTAGCTTTGCCAATGCTTATATTCTAATATATAGTCTATCATAAAGTTACAGTTCTAACCATACCGGTGTGTTTGGATGCAATGTGTGGACCATCTTGAAAAAGTAATGAATGATAAAGTATTACAAAAGCATTACAGGAAGACCGCCCGTGCGCACACATGCGTGTTGACACACAGGCAGCCATCTTGGATTGTTTTTTGTTACACTTTGCGTAAAAACATTAAAAGATTGCGGCCTGTATGTCTACACATGCTCATCCATGGGCAGCCATCTTTAAATGCTTTTTGTCATAAAGCATAACAAAAAGCATTCCAAAATGGCTGGCTGTAAATTAGCAGACAGTCCTAAGCCTCCACACGCACGGGAGGCCAAATAGGAATACTTTTAAAGCCAATTTAGTGCAATAGGGTTGTATACATTAGGAGAATAAAGGGGACAGCAGTTGGTATTTTGTCACTGGGCCACTTTACATGCAGCAAAAGGGCTAGAAAAGCTGTTCCATGTAGATGGTCGGTGAGATATCCCCAGAAAATGTGTGATATTAGCTTGTTTCTTACAAACAGGACTAATTAAGCCTGATATGGCGTGGGTTGCAGTTCCAGATCCTTGGGTCGTAGCTTGAAATGGTTTACATACATTTGGAATTTTGAAGACTTGACTTCCTCTGTAGTGGAGGCCTCCCGAGATGGTAACTAATACTGCAAGGCATCTTCAAAATGATGCAGCCTAAAGGGGCAGGGGTGAGTTGGAGAAATGGGTTCCCACTTCTGTAAGTCCTAGGCCAGTTGAACACCTCAAATGTAATGGACAATAGATACAGTTGCTTTAACTCTTCTCATAGTCTGGTAAACACTAAATAGTATTCACCTCAAGGGCATGCTCACATAAGCTGGGCTGTCTCATGAGATTGGTCAAATATATCCCGATGGCTTACCTTACAAACAATTCCATCTGATCCGATCCCATCCTTATTGCAATCCAACCCAACCTATAAAGCTCTATAAGAATGAGATACCCAAAGTGCTTTACGGAAACCTTATCATTGACCATTAGGCGCCCATCTGAACCTCAGCCCTGGCCTCCCCCAAAGATGACCCCATAGGATTGCATTGAATTTACGTTTGTGCATTGATGGCCAGCAGGCTCTCAGCTCTGAAGGAGCTCTATAGGAAAATAAGGACAGCCTTCCACGGTGAGTCTTTTTTACCAGTGGACTCCCCATGCTGTAGACATTTGCAATACATTATTTGCAGGTTCTCTGGCATCAGAGGCCCGCTGAGCTCTAGCAGACCCTTTCTGCACCCTTGCACTCCAAGATGTCCACAGTCACGATCGCTGAAAATTGAGCATACTGCAGTGTCGGAAAAGAGCACGGATCCCTCCTGCTGACAAGGCTCCCGGCTGTGATCTCTCGGACAAAGATAATGAAGTCGTACAGCATGGACGCAGTTACTCTAATGGAGGGGGGAACAGGACGGGAGACAAGCCAGGGTGGGCAGGTGAGAGCAGGTTATAACGGTAGACAGGACAACATACACCCGACAGAAGACATCAGATACTGGAAAGTGAGACGTACAGGGGTTCTGCATTTGAAGACTTTGTATTGTTTGGCCCCACAAACTCAATTCACCAAAATGCCAGGTATTTTGGATATGACATTGGGCACCATATGACGTGACGGGGTCATCCTTAGACCCTCAACATCTCCTACTTGCGGCTGAGGAACCCAGGTAAGGACAAAGCGTGGAAAATACAGAGCTGAAGTCTTGTTTATCTTCTGTTCCTGTTACTACCTTATTTACAAAGCGACCAGGGTTGCCGGGGCAGGAGAGAGGTAGCAATGCTTGCGCCAGGGGCTGCAGCTGCTTCCTGTGGCATCTCCTAAAAGATGACCGTGGTAGCGTTTGAATAGCATTTTCAGCAGAGGCACATTGCATAGATGACAAGAGCAGTAGCTATATTAGATGATTGGAATTCTGAGTGCTCCATTAAACACAATGGAGTAGCTCCGGGCTGATAACGGCTGGTATAAGCCCAGAGCTCCAACACTCCAATGTTTGTCTTCCTGTTTCCCCCTTTTTTATTTAGAACATTATACCCTTAGTGGGTGGAATGTTCTAATAGCCTTATAGCCCTTCTTACTCAGTCTATACCAGTTGTTAAAGACCCTCTCCCTCGTTATAGGCCCTTGCCACTCGGGTTCAAGGCCTTTAACAACCTTTAGAGCCCTCAGCCATGGGCTACAAGGCTATAATAGCTGTGAGATGCAAATATCATCAATAACCGTGGGTGACCTGGTTCTTGGGGGTAGTGGCATGAATGCATGCCACAATAGTTTTTGGATCATTTGATATCCACCAATGATTTATGTCTAACTTTTATATGTGTTCTGGAGGGTAGCCTGTTTATTTTTAATTTACTGCTTCTAAATGTTGCATGTACATGAATTGTGTTACAGCGATGGCTTGATTTGGACAACAGGAGGATCTGGCATTAAGGCACGGGTTTCTTGCTTCCAACAATACCAACTTACCCAACAGGCCTCAATTCTGAAAATCGTAGGGAGGGCACACTAACCAAACAACCATTGGAAAAAACAAGCAAAGAACTATAGAAACTGGAAGGTCCACCGGGAGGCCATATTTGTTCTTCGTCATTATAGTTGCTTACTCTTTGCTGATCTACCTCGCTTCTTTCCTCAGTCCCTTTTGGAGTCTTTAACCACTCATCGCACTCCTGCAGACCTGTGTCTCTTTCACCTCCGAGTGAAACATCAGACCCCTGCTCCCCAGCCCAGCTGATGGCGCCCTCCCTTGTCCTAGAACACCATGCAGTCGTCACGAGTTTGCATCTCTCCATCCCGCATTTGCTCTTTTCTTTGCCTCTTCTCGACAGGCATTGCATACATTCCCACGAGCTCCTCGGAGTCTAAAAGCACCGTCTTCATAAAACAAAACAAACACAGAAAACAGCTGTTTTTGACTGATTACGGGCCTAGTACACTGCGCCATGATTGATTTGACTTGAAAAAGTGCATCATTGGTGTTAAGTTGTAGGATAGAGGGAGCATTGAGGAGACGTGGGTCTAGATGTATCAAGATTCCATTTTGCGAATCTTAAATAGCGATTTTTTGCGAATCGCTATTTAGAATTCGCAAAATGGAATGTATGTAAAAAATAGCATTTTTTTTGCGATTCTTTATTTATCTTTATTTGCGAATTCGCATTTTGGGAATTCGCAAATAAGGAATAATTCCCCATGCATTCCTATGGGCCAGGAGGCCCATAGGAATGATTGTGCAGTAATTCTCAAATTGCGAATTCGCATTTTGCTAATCGCAATTTGAGAATTATTTCAAGGGTGCAGGGGTGTCTCATAGACACCCTGCTGCACCCCTGAAACTTACATGTGTGTGCATATGGCACACATACATGCCCTATGGGCATGTATGTGTGTCACATGCCACCTTCAAACTAGTCATATTTTGTTTTTTAAAAGGATTTCGCAAATTAATACGAACCTCAAATTGGTGTTAATTTGCGATTCCTTAACCCGAATTAGCAATTTTAGAAAGTTTCATACATGCCATTTAAGGAATCGCAAAATTGCGATTCCTTAAATGCATAAGCAAAATAAGGAATCGCAATTTTTTGCGATTCCTTATTTTGCTAATTTCTGATACATCCCAAAAGATGCTAAATGTCCGTTTGCGAATCCTTAAGGCCGAAATTCTGCGAATTTCGGCCTTAACAAATCGCAAAAGGCTTGATACATCTAGGCCTGAGTCTGCTTCAAAGGCGCTATGCAGCTCCCAGTGAAAGACAAGCTTTTAGTATCGGTCAGCATTGTAGCATTCTGCTCTAAAAAAGCCCTTTATACTGCATGAGGTCAGTGAGTACGGTCTTATTGGAAGGACACATAGACATGAAATGCACTAATTATGCAGTTACTGTGCAAGATTCTACTCCTCTTTCTTGCTTTTTAACTTGTTAATTTGTTTAGGCGAGTGTTGGCAGCAACCTTAGGCTCTCATTTTTGGGCACTAGTGCTTATTATTGATCATCAGACTTTTAACCAGTACAGAAGGAGAGGAAGATGGAGGGAAAGAAAGGAGCAGCAAAAGACCCTGAAAAATAAAGGGCCAGGAAGTTAGTGGTGCTGGTAAAAAGAGGTGAGTGGTGGAATTAAGACTTGGCAGCCCTGGTATTCAAAAGATAAAGAGCCAGGCAGTGTGGGGTGGTGGAAGAAAGAGATGTGAGCTGGAATCGGGACTAGGCAGGGCAGCCCTGGCATTCATGAAATATAGAGCCAGGTAGTGTGGGCTGGTAGAAAGAGGTAGGAGGTGGAATCAAAACTAGGCAGCCCCGGTATTCAAGAGATAAAGAGCCAGGGAGTGTGGGGTGGTGAAAGAAAGAGATGTGAGGTGGAATCAAGAAAAGGCAACCCTGGTATTCGTTAGATAAAGAGCCAAGGATTGTGGGGTGCTGGTAGAAAGAGGTGTGAGGTGGAATCAAGACTAGGCAACCCTGGTATTCCACACCAATGTAGAAAAAGAGTAAAATGTAATAAATGATTTGACACCAAAATGACAAAAGTCTAATCAGTGGAACCGGTGATATGCAATGTTAAAGATTTAGGTAAAAATTGTACCTAAAAGAAACAAAGCACCAACTTTGGTTATCTGGTTGTGCCAGACTGGGAAAAGTCACAAGCTCAGGTCAACCATGATCGAGAGTGAGCTAGATACAGGGGCCAAGTTAGGCCCACTGAACAAAGTACCTTAAATCCTGGTTGCAGAGTGTTGTGAGGTTCCATGTTGAGGATGCATCACACAGTGATGATTCAGGGTTGCGATGCAAGGTCCTGCATTGAGGATGTGTTACACTGCGGCAGTTCCGAGGAGCTGAGGTGCCATGATGTGAGGATATGCATCATGGATGCATCGTGCGTAGCGGTTCCAAGGAGCTGTAAGGCCCTACATCAGAGATGCATTGTACAGATGCGGTCATGATGCAAGACCGCAATATGATACATCGCACTGCATTAGTTCTTCTTGGTCCACAGTGGGACTGACAGAGCACCTTCATGTCCACTTACAAGGGTCATGGTGGCATCACTTGGGGATCACGACTCACAGCAGGCGGAGTCCAGGTGCTGGGTTCAATGTGGTTAGAACCTTTTCTTTACCTGATGCTCTGATAAGGAGGCCAGCCAACTACATCCTAGGTTCACTCTAGCGCATTTATAACACATTCTGTACAGGGAAGGTTGCTCTCGCACTTTGGGAAAACTCCTCTAGAGTCGCTACGCCTCATTCCCTCCAGGACCTTCCACCCATGTCCCCTAAAGACATGAAGGCTCTGTCGGCCAAGGTAAAATCAGGTTCCCCTGATGACCCTGTTAAACCAGACCTCTTCAGGAAATTCCGCGGTTGCCCACTGTCGGGGGCTGATTAACAAGTCCCTATCAGCAGTGGTGAACCCCAAGTCATGGAAACATGCCAAAGTTATCCCTCTGCTAAAAAAAAACAATGTTGGATGCATCTCTATCAGAGAATTTCCGCCCAATATCCCTAATTCCATATCTTGCTAAAATCATGGAGTCCCTTGTTAACACTACTCTGACTCTGTATTTGAAAGCAAACTTGGTTTTAAATAGGTCCCAAACGGTTTCCGGCCTAAACATAGTACAGAATCTGCACTACTTGCAGTTACAGAGCTGTTACTGTCCGCTTTGGATGAGGGCTGAACCTCGGCATTGATCTTGCCGGACCTGAGCGTGCCCTTTGACACGGTCTACCACAGCATCCTGTTACATCGGTTAGAGGAGATCGGGGTCAAGGGTAAAGCCCTGGCATGGTTTGCGTCCTTCCTGACCGATCGGCCGTTTCAGGTCTCTGCCCCACCTTTCACTTCTAATGTTTATCCTCTTGGTTGTGGTGTACCACAGGGATCTGCTCTTAGCCCCACTTTATTTTATATTTATGTTTGGCCTCTGGCCCTTCTGGCAAATGCTTGGAACATTGCCATGGTATCATATGCCGATCGTACCCAATTGGTGTTCTTATTCTCCAATAACTCCAAGCAAGACCAGGCAAAATTTCAAGATGATCTTTTGGCCATCTCGGATTGGATGGCAGACAACTGTCTGCAATTATACTCCACCAAGTCCGAGGTGCTTTTGGTGGGCCGGGACACTCACTTATGGGGCAAACGTTGGTGGCTGTCAGCCCTGGGATTCCCTCCTCAACCGAAAACTATGGTTAAGAATTTAGGAGTTTTGGTGTACAGTGCCCTCTCATTTGAAGGCCACACCAAGTCAGTGACTGGCACTTGTTTTGGCCTCCTACGCGGCCTGAAACCTATCCGAGGATTCTTTGACGCACCCACCCGTCAGATGATAATCCAATCCACTGTACAGTCTTGCCTAGATTATTGCAACGGGCCACTACTTGGCGTAAATAAAGCTGTGACAAAAAGACTTCAACGGGCCCGGATGCGTTTCGCACTACCTAAGTATTGCCATAGCTCCGATCTTCTCCACCGACTTTTTGATTGCTGATAGAACAGAGAGTCTACTTTAAGACGCTTTGTCTTATACAGAAGATCCTGCGTGGAATAGGCCTGCAAATCCTGAATGAACTGTGCTCGATGTATGTTCCGGCTAGAGCCCTGCGCTCCATGGACGTACATCTGGCCTGTGTCCAGAGAGTGCGCAGGTCAAGAGCTGGGGGATGCTTGTTTAAGGCTATGGCACCTGCCCTCTGGAATTCTATTCCTCTTGCTACTCGCGGCACGCAGGATCATTGGGCCTTCAGGAAAATTATCAAGACGTGGCTTTTTTCCAGTCTATAGTTCAATTCTCTTCTATGTCTGCACCTACTATCCTTAGCGCTGGGACGCTTCTTTGCTGGGGCAGCCATGTACTTTACAAGAGCAGCTAACATAACATAACTCTGATGGTCCTGGGTTCAAGATGCAGGTCCAGTCCTTCTCACTCAGACAGCAGAACAGCAGAGTTGCGGGGCATCAGAGTAGCAGTCCTTCTTACAGCAGATTAGCACAGCAGTCCTTCGGAGTCTTCCACAGGTCCAGAGATGTACTGAAGAGTTGAGTCTAAGGGTCCAATATTTATACATGGTGCCAGCTTTGAATTAGGGGAGGGTTCTGGATGTTTCCACCCCAAAGTTGTTTGGTCATTTCATGCCTTCCTTCCTTGGCCTCAGCTTGTCTGGGGCACAAAAGACTAATGTTGAAACTCTTTATGAGTGTGCTGATGAGAGCCTTTGTGATGTGTAAGTGTGGTAGGTTACAGCTCCTCCCCCTATCAAGTCAGAGATGGCCAATCCTGCCATGGTCAACCTTTTCCTCCTTTGTCTTACTATCTGGGAGTAATACACAAAGACCAACTGACAGCTACACCTAGTCATGTGACCAAGGATATAGGCTGCAGGCACCAAATAGTTAGGACAAGAAAATGCCAACTTTCTAAAAGTAGCATTTTCAGAATTGTGTCATAAAATCCAACTTTACCATGAAAGAGGGGTTTAAATTACAATTCTTTAGACACCAAAGTCAATATTCCAACAAGCCTCCCAATTAAAAGTTATCACTTATTAAATGTAATTAGGTAACCCAATGTTATGCTATGGGAGAGACAGGCTTTGCAGTAGTGAAAAAACGAATGTAAGAGTTTTTCACTACCAGCTCATGTAAAAGTTAAAAGTGTACGTCTCACTTTTTAGATACACCACACACTTCCCTATGGGCTGTTTAGGGCCTATGCTAGGAGTGACATATATGTAATAAAAAAGAATGGTTAGGCCTGGCAAATTGTTGATTTCACCAGGTCGAAATGACAGTTTAAAACTGTATATACAGATTGCAATGGCAAGGCCGAGGCACATTTTCAAGGGCTATTTCAGTGAATGGCACAAGAAGTGCTGCAGGCCCACTATCAACATTTAATTTACAGGCCCTAGGTACATGAGGTACCATTTACAAGGACTTACAAGTAAATTCAATGTGCCAATTGGGTGGAAGCTAATTTTACCATGTTTAAAGGAGAGAGCATGAGCCCCTTTGCACTGGCTAACAGTGGTAAAGTGTGCAGAGCCCTAAAGCCAACAAAAATGGCTCAGCAGAAACAGGAGGAGTAACGGAAAAGGTTAGGGTTAAGGCTGACAGATCTAACACTTGCCTACCTAAAACACCATTCTGAGCCTAAATCACCAAGCTGGTTCATCTTCTTTTCAACTACCCACTCACCCTGCTCACTCCAAACTGGAATTTATCATTCTACTTTGACAGACAGCTCTGCGTGAGAATCCAAGTTGTAACTCTATGCCGGATGACCTTCTCTCAATGAATCCTTTGAGAACATGTCACTTTCGTGGACGATATTTAATGGATTAATAATCCTTTTTTTTTTAAAGTGGCCACACAATTGACTGTTATGGAATTTTTCCTTAAGGTGAATCTAAGCATGATATTGACTTTTTAAGACCCATCTTATGGTGGTGAGGATTGGGGAAGTAGGGGCCAGAAGTTTCCACTAGTCTAAGAAAGATATTGCAAGTCACCTTGGAGTTCGACAACAATATGGAAGAACAAGGCTTGAGAGCAGAGTTCATTAAAAGAGTCAAGTCTCCAGGGAGACTTATAAAATGATATTCACAAATGATGAATGGTACTTTATTCCTTATAATACGTGATCACGCACACCATCGCCCTCTCCATAACTGTCTTTTAAGTTATTGGGGTCTTGCTCCTTCTAATGCATGACACTCTATGGCTACAGGTGTGTAGCTTCCTTCACCCACTGCTGCTGCTAGCTGACCCCTTATCATAAGCGTGGCTATTGGCTGCTCCTGGATTGTCAAACAGCCCTTCGCATAACGAGAAGTGTAGACGCAGACTGGTAAATGGAACACTGAAGCATCAAGCCCCACAGTACGTTGTGCTATTGGCTGAAAAGTCAGGCTAGCTGAAAGGCACCATTATGAGCCACTTGACAATTATGCAAGTCACTCAAAAAACATACGTTTCACAAAACCCAGCATTTTCTTGCATCTTGACCTAACTTGAACCCACTTGTCAACCCTGATATCTATTTTACATTTCTAAGATGTGCCAGACTGCTCTCCATTAATCACCTCCCGGAGACAGCTTGCTGTCAACCCTGATTGGTGCTGGCATGCTTCCACTGACAGATATAGGATTTATGTTTGGTTTCACTGCCCTGCAGTGGAGTCTGATAACAGATGCAAGAGGCTAGTTTATTTCTATCCAGCTCTGAAAATGAATCCAGACTTTCCGAAGTAACAAAAAGAAACTTTCAGATGTATTTGCTGTTCCCTTGTAGTGAGCCTTTGGCCCAGACTCTAATGTGTTTCCATGTCAGGTGTGACCCAAGGCAGAAAGACTATAAATGCTATTGGAACATTGCACCCACAGAGGGCAGGAGTTTCCAAATTAAACAAGGAGAACTAGAAGGCAACTATTGGAACATCTGGGAGAGGGTGTAGAGCAGAAGCCAGAGCCGCCGACTCAGAAGCTGGGGATTTGGGTTCAAGGCTCAGCGCAACATCCTGTGATTCTGGGCAAATCACTTAGGGGCAGATTTATGTTAACTGGCGCATCCCCAGGGATGCGCCAGTAAATGTGCGCCACAGTGCGCCACCGCTCCGCCACCCATGGTGCGCCGCATTTACAATGCGGCGCACCATGGGCCAAAAACGGCACAGATGCGTGACGCGTCTGTGCCGTAAAGGTGGCGCATTGCTGGAGTTACGTCGCAAACGCGACGCAGCTCCAGCAAGGCTCGGGGGTGCCCCATCTTCACAATGCTGCGTCAAGACCTACGCCTGCTTCAAGCAGGAGCAGGGTTTTGACGCAGCATTGGACTGAAAGTGACTGAGTGAAATCTTATAGATTTCACTCAGCCACTTTTAGGAGGCGTTACTGCGCTGGAACGCCCCCCCCCCCCCTGTGCAGGAACGCCTCCTTATGGCGCAGGGCTTTACAACGTGACGCATCTCCTAGATGCGTCACGTTGTAAATAGGGCGCATTGTTTGCGCCGCCGTTGCATCAAATAAAGTGACGCAATTGCGGCGCAAAGAGGCGCACGGGCATCATAAATCTGCCCCCAAATCTCCCCTGCTCATGGACAGCGCCTGGATACCGTCACAGGCGATAAAACACGCTATATTAATCTACAAACTACGCTAAAAATTGAAATCGAAACTAATAAACAATTAATGCCCAAATAGTCAAGGAATGTCTTTAGCGACAATAGTTAACAATATATTTGCATATAAAACATGAGCGGTCTTATAAACCAATAGAGTCTGAAAATCTTCGAGAGGGCTTGCAAGGAGCAGCATATGAATAGCAATTGCTGTACTGTGCCCTGCCTCGCCCTAAATGATGGAGCGGCTACCTCCTTCGATTCTCATGAACTGGAAATACAAAATCCACAATCCATACAAAACATGTGATGCACCACAGCCCTGCCATCAGCTATGAGCATAGCATGGGCCATTAGACCAGCACGGGAGGGCCCAGCTGGGAGCCTAAAAGAGGTCAGAGAGCTTCATTATACCTCCTGCTGGGGAGACAATTTAGAAACTGGAATTAGATTGTGACAGATCACTGCAAAAAAAGAAAGTATGCACCACAGACGGGCCGTGAAACTCAGATAAACCATTACACAATGCTGCAGGCCTACCACAGGGGGCTTCAAGGGAGCAGTGACATCATCAGACCTGCCAATCTGAACAAAAGTCTCACAGTGTGAGGAGGGGGCAGGGCCTTGGAGGGAGCGGGCCTCATGGTGAGAAATACCAAAGAGGCACTTTTACCCCCACCCTGCTCCCAAGTATCCTCCTCCGAGGAAAAAAAGACTTGCTGAGGCTGGTGCTGACGTCCCGGGGTGTTTTCACGCCCCTTCATGGACGTCAACAGTTCAAAGTCTCGAAAAACGAGTTTGGAACTCACTATTTACAGTGATTTTCAGCTGGTTTTCCCTGCCACCGTGTGATTTCGGCTCCTCACCGTGAGAGCGTATGTTGGAAGCTGATATTGTGTGTTGCACAGTGGCACCGTGTGAGTTGGCAGGTCTGCATCATACAACCCAGAAATATGTACCGACAAGAATTAGGAAGGCCTGCATCATGCACAAGAACCTACACACCTGCTACCCAAATATATTGCCTCTAATTTAAAAAAACATTAGGAGAGGGCAGATCGTTTCGCAATACCGGAACGCTGCTCCAAAGATCCCTGCCTTCAAGAAGGAAGCTACAAGAGCATATACTTTTTCTGGCAGTGTGACCAGAATCTGAAACCCTGCCTCTCCCAGCCTGCACACCACCACCTCATCAGACAACTTAAGGACGGAGCTGAAACAACTTTATTTATAAAGGTACCTTTCAATCTGTTCTTAGGGTACCCTGACCCTGGCTCCACCTCCAAAGGTTTCCTCTTCTCCTTTATCTCTTCTCGTTTGGATTTGCGAGAGTTGTCCCGTGGGTACTGATGACAATCTGTCTCAAACCACACAATGTAGCTCTCCCTGTACAAAGCAACAGTTACGCGACAACACCAACTACTGGTGGGTAAGGGAGGTGAGATTGAGAGAGACACACAGCACACCCAGGTCTTCGTGAACACAGCTTTCTCAGGCGTTACACCTCTGAATCTAGTGAAGTTATAAATAGAGGCTCTCTAGTAATGGAATGAGTGTCTAACCCGGCAGCTCACACAGAGCTGTAGTACTGGCGAAAGTCCTGAAACATTTTAAATGACAGGTGCATGCCTGCCAACTTGAAGAACAATCTCACCATGTGCAGAGAAGTACCTATGAGGCACTTTTGAACTCCATCCTGCCCCCCAAGACCTTTCCTCCCAAAATAAAAGAAAAGCTTCCTGCGTGTGGTGCCGATGTCCTGGGGTGTTGTCAAGGGCTTTAAGTTGGATGAAAAAACTGGGGGGTCTCTCAAAGGGGCATGGTCAAAAAAATTAAGGGTGTGGCTTAAAAACGTGTATGCTAAAAATCTGTTTATAGCATAGTGTGCCGCCCGACTTGTATTTGCTGTTCCTGTCATTGCGTCCAGATGTATGATACAACAAGTCAAATTATACTTACAAGTCAGGACTATTGGCTTTGTCAGTGGTAGCTCGTTGAATAAGATAAATAAGCAGCAACTATGGCTTGTATATAATACTGAAAACACTTCCACTTAAAGCCCTGGTGACACCACGACAATGTTGCTGCTCCTGAGATTCAAAAAGAGAAGGGAAATCCAGAGAGAAAATGACTCTTGTTAAAGGATTTCCCTTCCTCTACAACGTTCACCACGCGCACATGGATGTGCCTGCTGTCATTGCAGTCCGGGAAAAAAAACGGACCGCCTGTGCCAGGGCACAAAACAGAGCCCGAAAGAGACCCGTTTCGCGGCCCCCTTAAAAGAACTGACGGTGCTCAGCACCGGTGAGACCCGGCCCACTTAAAGCCCTGGTGTTGTCACACCCCTTAATGGAAGTCGCAGTTCAAAGCCTAAGAAAACGAGCTGGAAAACCACTATTTACAGTGGTTTTCAGCTTGGTTTCCCTGCCACTGTGTGATATGTACTCCTCACCAGGGGACCGTGTGATGGGAGCCGATATCATGTGTCACACAGTGGCACCGTGGGAGTTGGCAGGTATGAGAATAACAGACAAGTATACTCACTGACCTGGAGATGACGGGCCACGGTAAGCCCACGCCAAGCAGGAAAGAAGGAGGTAAGTCCACAATCAAGGTTCGAGTCAGGACTCTTCTGTGAAGAGAAGGGGAGAAGGAAAGGCACAACAACAACGACAAAACACAATCCAGAGCCCAAGGCCAATATAACAGGCAAGAGGCCTGGTAACTAAGGGAACGGCAGAGGGAAAACACATAACAAAGGGGACGGATGAAAAAATAACAAAGGTGATGGACAGGAAACAGTGAACGAACTATACCTAAGCGGAACGCTAATGGGCCCAGAAAGTAGCAAGTCAGCTGTGTACGGCTCATTTTGTTTAAATAGGGTCACTGCATGTCATGATCAGAAAGCCCCAGCCCTGAGCCAAGCTGACCTACTACTCGTGTTGGCCCAACTACTCACGATGCGCCAGTCCCATACTAACACACCTCAGAGGTCTTCTTACAGCAGTGCTCAAACCCCAAATTCCTTGCTGGCTCCTGACACTTCTTCCGTTCCCCACTCTTTTCTAGTTACAAATAATGACTACTCTGGGCCCCCTCACACCAAGAGTAGACCCCTTCTCTTCATCCTCTGCTCCCTCGCTACTTTGATTGGGGTTGTTTTTAATCTCACTGTATTTTTTTTCTGTATGTAGGTGAATGTGTTATTCCTTCCGCTGCATGTTTTCTGTGCACAGATGATCGTATTGTACATACATAACCTATCCCTTCTCATTTTATTTTTATGTTATGCTCTATACATTCTTACTCCACCTCTGTAACTCGATCTGATGCCTCAGAGCTACACCCACACTATATAAGCCTGCACACACAAATATATAAATAAATACATTAAATAAATAGCTGTGACTACCTGCCCTAATTTATGAGAAACTCACCCCCATTCAGTCCTTGAATTGCTGTTTTTATATGTTTCTTCATTGCCTCTCTTAAAAATCTTTTAAGGTCAACAGATTCAAAATGGAATTTGAATTGGCTTCAAACAGTGTCGCTCTCACCTTGGAAAATGTAGACACAGAGAAGCAATATACGCATATACGCGTAGAAGAGTAATTCTTAAAGAGCAATGGGTCCTTTTGATGCAAAAATATAACCCGGAAGTCAATTCCTAACAAGTTATTGCTTTATGACATCTCGAGCCACATAAATAATTCGATAAAATACATGCGCTTTTGTACAAGGGAGCGTCCATGCACAGCGGACGCCGGCCCGGGGCTGAGTGGGTGAGTTTACGGCGCATTGGAGGCGAGACAACATTTCATTTTTATGTCAGGCATATAATTGGAACCAGAAAGTTGGGCAATAAAAAGGGGCGAATTAATTATAGGAAGACCTTCCCAAAGGCCACGGATTGTCAGTGTTCCATCTGTGCCCACTTCTCTTTCAATAAAGATTCAGCAGTCAGTCGCAGACTGCTTGACTTCTAACTCCACGAGAAACACAGTGATAGGTGACGTGACATCACGCATCCTTTCTCACAGATGACATCATAGAAAGCGACATCATATGACGCTTGATCGGTTTCTAATCTGCTGTTTGTAGCGTTCTAGTGGTCCGAGGGTCTCGGCTGAGCCCCGGAACCACTTGCACACATTGTTGCACCTTCAGGCCAGGCGTGGCCTGAAGGCTATAAATAAACGGTTGGAAGTCGCTCGTGACTTCCTGTCCAACCAGAGCTCCATGTGTCTGTGTCACGTCATTATTCGACCAAGGTATAGGCCTATGCATGTACTTAGCCCCTGCCCTGTATTAGCAAGGGCCCATCAGCAACACGAAACCTACACTGGCGACGAGGGTGGGATAGCCCTGTCCCTACCTGAAGTGCCTGCTGCAGAATCGAGAGCGGAGCAGCGAGCCGAGCGCAGCTCCTCCCCCACGACGACGACGACGACAAACTTGTTCCCGTCCAGAGCCACAGGCGACCAGGCGCTCCAAACCCGGTAAGCAGCGAGGGGCCAGAGCTGCATCAGGCACCGGGAGGAAAAAGAAAGCAAGCGCGAGGCCTAGGAGCGCTGCGGAGGCCGCCACAGAGCCCCGCGCATGCGCACACGCGAGCCGGCACCGCGAAGAGCCGGGAGCACGCAGAGACCGCGTGTGAAGTCCCGCGCAGGCCCAGCAGACAGTGAAAGCATCGGCAGAGCCGCCGATGAGCAGGAAAAGGTCGCGCACACCCGACAGGCCAAAGCAGCAGACAAAGGGAATTTGAAAAAAAACAAGCACTGGCAAAACCAAGCGCTATCACGCAAGCAAAGCAAAGCTATCACCAAACAAAGAATACCCCAGCACAGCGTGCAGCACCATACGCCACCTAACAAATGCCCGACGGACCAGACGACAATGCAGCGCCGCAGCAGGCCGCAGCGCCAGGCAACAATGCTGCACAACCACAGAACAACACGCACAGCCTCCACCCCTGCAACATGCGCAACACGCACAGGTACAAGCGCTGCCACCCTTCAGTGGACTAGCGGACCCCTCAATTGCCGCACCCAGGTGGGCCACATGGCTGGGGAGATTAAACAACTACTTCATAGCTACAAGGGAGAAGGACAACGAAGTGAAACGCTCCCTGCTCATTCATTTCGGGGGTGAGGAGATATACAAGGTGTTCAAGCACCTCCCGGACACAGGGGAATCAGATGACTACGACGCAGCAGTCCAAGCTCTGACCGCACATTTCGATCCTCAACTAAACCCACATTATGAAAGGTTCAAGTTTCGGCAATCTCGACAACGAGAAGGCGAGACCATGGATGCATTCCACGCTCGCCTACGAGAGCTCGCCAGCACGTGCGCCGAGGACGATCAGAACAAGGAAGTCACCGCCCAACTGATTCAAGGATGCCGAAACAAGCCACTGAGGACGCTGATCCTCCGACAACCCAAAATCACACTAGAAGAAATTCTACTACTGGCAAGATCTCACGAACTGTCCGATGTGCGAGCATCGGCGATGGAGGCAGCACTTAACACCAGCGCAAACCCTGGAGTGACAATCAAGACAGAAAGAGTTGATGCGATCAGAACGTCCTCGAAGGGCGGAGGAGGCCGATGGCCAGCCCGAACGCCGAGAAAAACAACGTGTGGTTACTGTAGACGAGAAGCACATGACGCAGAAAGCTGTCCAGCACGTGGGAAGACCTGCTCAAACTGTGGGATCCCGAATCACTTCTCCAGTGTGTGCCGAGGAAGAGCCAGAGGACGAGGGCCGTCCAGCAAGAAATCACTGGCTGGGGCAGTCAGGCAACTAGAGATAGAAGAAGGACATTCACCGCGGGACATGAGGCCACAATACCGACGGTATGACAGACTCGATGACTCATCCGACGACGAAGATGACGAATGCTACTTCGTCTCATTCACGAGCGACCTAAAGAGGCGGCGAAGACCACAGCCCAAGTGTAACATCCTCATAGACGGCTCCCCGGCTGTTGGAGTAATTGACACTGGCGCAACAGTTAATGTCATGGGGATCCAGCATTACAAGAATCTACACCCAAAGCCCAGACTAACTCCATCGAAAGTCCGCATATTCACATATGGCGGGAAAGAGCTGCTCCCGCTGCGAGGCAAAATGGTGGTCCAAGTGAAAGCGGAAGAACACGAAGTCACCACGACATTCCATGTGGTGGACAGAGAAGCAGACCTCCTCGTCAGCAGCCACACGGCAGAAGACCTCCAGCTCATCGCGTTCGCCAACGCTGTGAAAAGCACTCAAGTTGACGAGTTACTACTGCAGTTCCCAAACCTATTCCAAGGCTTAGGCATGATCAAGAGGCCGCCAATAAAACTACACATCGATAAGACAGTACAACCCATCGCTCTCCGGCACAGGAGAATACCGTTCCACCTCAGAGCAGCAGTAGAGGACGAGCTAGAAAAGCTGGAACAACAAGATGTGATTGAGAAAGTCACTGGCCCCACCCCGTGGGTTTCACCGATGGTGATTGCTGAAAAGCCCCACCAACCGGGGAAAATACGAATTTGCATAGACATGCGCATGCCCAATAAAGCCATCAAGCGTGAACGGCACCTCACACCGACAGTAGATGACATTTTAGCAGACCTCAACGGAGCCCAGTGGTTCTCTAAGCTCGACCTTAACGCCGGATATCACCAACTTCGGCTGGCAGAAGAAAGCAGATACATAACGACATTCTCCACGCACCTTGGGCTGCGAAGGTATAAGCGTTTGAACTTTGGCATCTCGTCAGCTGCCGAAATCTTTCAAAACACGATTAAGGAGGTGCTATCTGGATTGCAAGGCGTACTAAATGTCAGCGATGACATCCTCATCCACTCAAAAACCAGCGAGGAACACCACCAAAGGCTACGGGCTACACTAAAGCGGCTTTCAGATCACGGCGTCACACTGCACCAGGAGAAATGCAAATTCTTCCAAAAGACTGTCGAATTCTTTGGGTACATCTTTGACAACCAAGGAGTGAAAGTAGATCCACGCAAGTCACATGCCATCAAACACGCACCAGCCCCATTGACAGCGTCAGAGGTGAGGAGCTTCCTCGGAATGGCGCAATACTGTGCGCGCTTCATTCCCGGTCTCGCAACGATCGCTGAGCCACTCCGGGCCTTAACCAAGAAAGATGCACTGTGGAAATGGGGCTCCGAAGAGGAACAAGCGTTTGCAAAAATCAAGACAGCACTATTGGATACCACGACTCTTGCGTACTTTGATACAGCCAGAAAAACCGAGATCCTAGTCGATGCCAGCCCAGTAGGGCTTGGGGCCTTACTCACTCAAGAAGCAGAGCCAGGGGTCTGGACACCGTTAGCGTTCGCCAGCAAGGCACTAACGGCCACCGAAGCTCGCTATTCTCAAATCGAGAGGGAGGCACTGGCAGTAAAGTGGGCCTGCAACCACTTCCATCTATATGTGGCCGGATGCCCTTTCAGACTAGTCACCGATCATCAGCCGCTGATACCTCTCTTCAGAGGAACCGCACCGCATCCACCTCCCAGAATCGAAAGGTGGGCAATTCAGGTACAACAGTACCACATGGACCTTGTCTACCGACCAGGAGAAAAAAACCCAGCGGACTTCCTATCCCGTCATCCAGCAGCAGAAGCCATGGAATCAAGAGAAGAAGAGACGCTGTTTGAAGAGGAAATCAACCTCCTAGCACAAGGTGCGTGCCCCCAAGCCATGTCAATACCCTCGATACTGGAACACTACCGCCAAGACAAAGTGCTACAAAAGGTAATAGACACCATCCAGTCTGGGACGTGGCAAGGATTTCTGAGAGACAACCAGGACTGGCCGGAAATCGATCGCACTAGGTTGGGACACATCTGGAAAATCCACAACGAGCTCAGCATGGCGGAAAATCGACTAGTCCTCAGAGGACGCCGCATACTAATACCCCTAAGTCTGCAAGAACAGGCCACCGCGCTGGCACACGCGGGACACCAAGGCATACGACGGATGAAGGGTCGAATGAGGGAAAACGTGTGGTTCCCAGAAATGGACGCCAGCATTGACAATTTAGTAAAGAACTGCCGAGCATGCCAGCTCACCAGCGTCCATGAAACTCCTGCACCCATCATCACCGAGGAACATGCCCCAACACCCTGGTCATGGGTCAGCATGGACTTTGGGAGTTTCCCCGATGGGCGTACAACAGTCGTGCTCATCGATTCTTTTTCCAAGTATCCGATTGTGGAGCTAGAAGACTCCACCAGCTTCAAAAACGTCCAGCCCATATTAGACAAAATATTTGCCATGTTTGGACGCCCCCAGATACTCAAAACGGACAATGGGCCCCCGTTTCAGGGAAGCGAGTTCCATGAGTTCTTGAAGAACCTAGGGATCCAACATCATCGCATAACGCCGCAATGGCCCCAAGCGAATGGTGAGGCCGAGAGATTTATGCGAACAATTAACAAAGTGCTGAGAATAGCCGGAATAGAAGAGAGTGACCCAGAAAAGGCGCTGCAACACTTCCTCGGCGAGTACAGAAGCACACCACACAGCACAACACAAAGGACACCGTGGTCATTGATGTTTGCAGGAAACCGCCGAGACAGCCTCCCGATGGCTGAAGGATGGACAACAGAGCAATACAAACCTGAAGAAACCCAAAGGAGGAGGAGAGTGAACAATGACAGAGCAAACAAAAAGAGGAGAACACATAGTCGGACACTAGCACCGGGTGACACAGTGTTGTTAAGAACTCGGTGGCCGGGAGGCAAATTCAGAACACCATATGAACCTGACCCTTGGGTCGTCAAGACCACAAAAGGAACTGCAATCACCGTCCAGAGAAATAGAGAGGAAGTAACCCGCAACATATCCTGGTTCAAACGGATCCCTGCAAAATCACCAGCAGATGAAGGAAGCTTCGAAAATTACATGGACATCATGCCCACTGATCGAAATGAAGTTCATGAGCAAGCAACACCACATGAAGGAGAGAAAACCCCAGTAATTGCTACACCTCCAGCGCACTCCCCAACGCCGATAATAGTTCCAGCGAGAGGAAGGAACATGTACCATCTGAGGCCAAACCCCAGGCCCAGCCAAAAGCTGGCAGACTTTGAGTATGACTAATGAGCAACATCTGAACTCGAAGAAACAAGAACTAATTTGGGGAGGGATTAAGCATGGGCGAATTTTGCGGATCTCGCGTTCGCGAATTTTGCGGATTTGCAAACTCGCAATCCGCAAAATCCGCGAATTCCCGCGAATTTGCGGATTTGTTTTTTGTGTTCGCCCGTGTTTCTGCCAGTTCGCGAGGGTTTTTACAATTTCGCAATTTGCGAACTTACCTGTCGGGTCGCAAGTTTTGCGAACTTGTTGTTTCTACGTGTCCAGCCTGTTTGGGACACTCTTCTTCATCACTGCCACTCTCTGTCACCACTGCCACTCTCTGACTACTCATGCCACCCTCTGGCCCACCCATGCCACCCTCTGTTTCATCACCACACCCTCTGGTTGTCCAGTGTACATTATTTTCGGCAAAGCAGAGCACACCTTCCCTGCCTCAAGTGACCTGAATCAATTTGGGGCTGATTAATGTGTCACAGAATATTTTTTTAGCTGGCACCTGCTTCCTTAGTGCGCCCTGATTAGTGATCTTTTGCACTTGCTAAGTGCTTTCATTGTTGCAAAATTAGTTACAACACCTGCCCTGCCCCAACTGACAATAATGAATTAGGGGCTGATTAATGGATTTTAACTTCCAGCCTGGCTCCTGCTTGTCTCCCTTAGCTGTAATTCAGGACCTTTGTGGCATATGTGTAACTATTCTGAGGTTCAGAGCAGGGTCACATAATAGTTTCAACTGGCAACTGAACTCTGGAGGGGCCCCTCAGGAAGCACTACAGGAAATGGCTACTAATGATGAGCCTGAACTTTTGAACCTGGTAAGTAGTTACTTTCAGTTTTGCTAAGATCGTATTTCTGCAATTTTGCACTTATTCGCGGGGCGCGAACTCACGCGAACAGTGCGAGCAGTGCGAGCAAAATCCCCTGCTCGCATTTTGCGGATTTTGCGGGAGATTCGCGAATCTCGCGGATTGCGAATTTCCCGAAAATCCGCAAAATCCGCGAGCGGAACGGATTTTCCGCCCATACCTAGGAGGGATGTAGCGTTCTAGTGGTCCGAGGGTCTCGGCTGAGCCCCGGAACCACTTGCACACATTGTTGCACCTTCAGGCCAGGCGTGGCCTGAAGGCTATAAATAAACGGTTGGAAGTCGCTTGTGACTTCCTGTCCAACCAGAGCTCCATGTGTCTGTGTCACGTCATTATTCGACCAAGGTATAGGCCTATGCATGTACTTAGCCCCTGCCCTGTATTAGCAAGGGCCCATCAGCAACACGAAACCTACACTGTTCTGCCGTTATTGTCTTCGGAGTCATCCCGTCCACCTCTCACATCAAGGTGTAGAGCAGTGTCACAGAAAGATGACCAGGTGGTCACGCCCACTATGGTCTTAGCTCCAGCCCTGATAGACGTGGTGCTCCTTAATGCACCCCTTCTGGAACCTTCCACGTGCACTTATTACATGCATTCCAGACCATGACACACCCTTGGTCCACACTAAGGGCCCGATGTAGGTAATCTCAATTTACCTATTCTTAAATACCGAATTTTACCGATTCGGTATTTAGGAATCGGTAAATATGATGTAGGTAAAAAAATCGGTAAAATTTACCGATTCTGTAATATTCCTTATTACCGAATCGGTAATACCGATTCGGTAATAAGGAATACCTTCTCATTCATTCCGATAGGCCTGGAGACCCATAGGAATAAATGTGAAGCCATTCACTATTACCGATTCGGTCATACTGAATCGGTAATAGCGGGAGCATATTCAAGGGTGGCAGGGTGTCACATTGACACCCTGTTGCACCCCTGAATCGTGCATGTGTGCACATGTGACGCACATACATGCCCTAAGGGCATGTATGTCTTCCACATGGCACTTTGAAAAAAGCAAATAATTGCTTTTTTAAAGGTATTCGGTATTTACCACCAACTTGTAGTTGGTGGTAATAACAAATCCTTAAAGCAAAAATGCACTCACTTAAGTGCTACCTCAATAGGTTTTAAGGATTCGGTAATTTACCGATTCCTTAAAATAAGGAATCAGTATCAGTATTTTATCGATTCCTTAAAATAAGGAATCAGTAAATTACCGAATCCTTATTTGCAGCCTCCTACATTGGGAAGGGCTAAATACCGGTCAGTAATGGGAATTACACAGATTTTCGGCCGTTACCTACCGGTATTAATCTACCTACATCTGGCCCTAAGTTATCAGTAGCGGCTGGTGCTTGAAGATTGGAGAGGTGGGTTAGGAGTCGGGGAACAACAAAATAAAGTAATTTATAACAAAAAAAATTACCTGCTGCCAGCCATGTCATGCTCCTTTGCTCCTCGCCTCCTCAGTCTCCCAGACTCCACTGCGGCCAATCATGTCATGAGAGCAGCTTCAGGATTGGCCTGAGCACTCTGAATTTGTGTTCCCAGGGAGACTGGGAGCCTGTGCCTGCTGTCTCCAATCCTGCAACGCAGCTCGGGTTGGAAACAGCTTCAGTGCGCATAATGGTTTGGCCAGCGTGAGACGGCCAGCCAGTCCGTCATGTGCCCTGACAACAGTGCCCACCACTCCTCCTGCAGCCTGTCATCCAGTGGTTAATTTGTAAAAAGAAAAGAAGTGCTGGGGTTCTAATCTCACCATTTCTCTTGTTAGTGCTATCTAAAACAGAACAGCCTATAAAACAGAACCATGAAAGTAGGGAGAGCATGTGGTGTAACGTCCAGAGATGGTGACTTTGGAGATGGGGAACCAGGTTCAAGTCTCAGCGTGGGCTCAACATCCTGTGATTCTGGGCAAATCACTTAATCTGCCCGTGCCTTCTATAAATAAATGTGAATGTGTCCTGTCCTTCTGAGAAGTGCTGGTGTTGATGATTAAGTGCCCGTGCTTAGCACCGGAAATCACCAGCTCAAATTAAGCACTGCTGTCATCCCCAATGACCCCACCCCAAAGACTCAGCAGCTCAGGGGGTGAGGAAGTGGCACGCTTCTCCATCATAGCGGAGGAGCAGCCGCTGCAAGCTATCACCTGACCATAATGCCTTTAGGAGTGTTCACATTCCATCCCGATGCCACCATTTTGGGAAGTCTTTACTTAGTCTTTATTTAGTGAATGGCCTCACATCTGGAATGTAGCATTTGGTGAGTTCAGGGCCTCTTTGCTGATACTGTAGGTAGTGTGTGTAGTGTATGAATGTGTTTGTAAGGGGAACAAGTGCCAGACCCTGATGTTTTAGGGCTCAGTCACTCCTTAGAGATGAGTCATAGTTACAGGCTGCTGTGACCCCGATGCCTAAAGGGGACTCACGCCTTACAAGGGCTCCATAGTCGTTGTCTTGATCCAGTGGTGTTAGTAAGGTCATGTTCATGCTTTTCTGGTGCATCTACTGCCCTAAACTTGAACAGCCATAACAATTTGAGATATTGGTGACAAAAAATATGAAACACCAGTGGCCATAGTGCATTAGGTTCTTCAACAGCCTTGCTCAACATCCACAAACAGTGATTCATTCAACTGTACTATAACAAACAAATGGCTGCGTATTCATTATTTTACTGATTGTGAGGCTGATTGAAGCCTTTTTCTCATTGTAAATAATCGTGTGATGAATTTATTGTCACTACCCTTCCTTTTATACTCCTTCCACCCTCACTTGATGCACTTTACCTTTCCCTTTTTCACCCTTTGTCGTGGGGCACGTGTCTGGTAGTGGTTGAAGCTTTTATTCGATATGCAAGATATCTTGAAAGCGTACACAAAATACAGCATTTACAAAACTAGAAAAAACATTTTTAAGGAGCAATATTGAATTTACATTTAAGAAAGATAAAAAGACATGTAATGCCAGAATAAGTTAGCTAAAAACGAATTAAACCGCTATTGACAATCTCTTGCAACGAATCAACCAAAAATGCTTTAAAAATTTGGCTACACCACAAACAATGGGAGGGCAAGTGTCCGTCATTAGGATGCGAAGGGCTACCAGATAACTACGCGTACCCATATTGCAACAAAGGGGTTTGAGCCAAAAACTCCTGGGTTTAGCATAGTCCGGACATTCAAACAGGATATGCGGTATAGACTCTGTCCTAGTGGTACAACGGGCACAAAAGGGGGACGTGTGGGTGTAGGAAGGTACATCCTGACTATGGTTGCCCCCAACTTTTTGCCCTGTGTTTTAGCTGGTTTTGGACATAGTCGACCTGGGACCCTGCCAATCAGGACCCCAGGCCTACTGCTCTCTCTTTAAAATGGATTCCATGTACCCTAGGTACATTTCCAATTGGTACTGGGCCACCTTATCAGACCCTGTAACTCAGGGCATAGGTGTACCCAGGGCTGCCAGGGGCTGCAGCATGTATTATGCCACCCCTGGCCGGCCTCCTAAATTTGACACAACTGGCTGCATGACAGCTGGGGCAAAGTCGTGTAATCACCCTTTGCTGTAGGTGTAGTATACCTATACCTAACCCTAAAATGGACACACAGATTCCTATCAGTCACTCCTATGGCAGGCCTTGACAATCCTGAAGGCAGAGTGCTTGGAATCGTGTGAGATGGTGCTCTGGCATGAGCTGAGCCTGTCTGCAGCTTGCGGAACCAAGTCCTAATAGCTGTTCCATGATATCGCATACCATATACTCTTAAGTGCATTATAATCCTCGCGGTTAAATGCTATCTTTGGTATTGCTTTATCAAAACATGTTGAGTAAGGTGTCATACGAATTGGAATACTAACCCCTCGCCAATTCTGGCGACGGGGTTAGCATTCCACCCTTCTAGAGGGACACGACATGTATGTAACTGTGAACCCCGGTTAAAGTTAACTGAAGCCTCAGCTCCAAAAAATGGATGCTGCCACCACAGACACGAGTCTGACCCCCTGCAGCTGGGAGTCCTTCCAGCAAGGGAGGCCTGGACAAAGGGTTTCCTGTCCGGGGCGGTGCTAGCACCATCCCAGACATGGTTTTGTGTATCCTGGGTAGGCAGGGCTTTTCAGGAAGGTGACTGCTGAGTGGCACCCCGGTGCTCACTACGCATAGGCCAGTCAGAACCAGTTCCAGGGGCACACCAGCCCCTGGCCTGGGGAAGTCCGGCAGGGGAGAGGGGTGTAACCACCCCCCTCCTAGTCCCACCCATAGGCAGGACCTAGTCACCGGGTCAGCCCCCTTTTTTAGTATAACGATAGGAGCTGGCCCCCTGTTCAAATTAGATCATCTTTGGAATCAAGATACGACTTTCTTCGAAAGGACTTCACGATTTCTTCATCAAGATTCTCCCTTGTGGCTAAGGAGTAGTCACCCTGCATCAAGCGGGCACCATCCTAAGAAACACTGCGGTCTGCTGCAAGTCCTTCTTCAAGAATCCGACGACCCAGCTCGACGAGACCCGGCTTCCCTGGCACCTCTGACCTCTACTCACCTCTACAGCAAAGCTGAGAACCGTGAGTGCGACGAGACCTCGAGGGACCGACGATCGCCAAGACTGCACGACATCTTTCCTGCAAGCCCACCGTGTCCTCCACTGGTGAGTGCTTTGGGGTCCGAGAAGCCCCGACCCTGCGCAGCTCCAGCACCCAAGGTCAGCCTCCCTGCATCTCCACGATCTGCGTGGGGCCCTTCTGCTGTTTGCTGTGCACCGCGTTGTTTGGCTACTAGCCAGCTGGCTTGTGGCCTTCCGAACGACCCCCGACGACATCACTGCTGCTGGTCTGGTTGCTCCAGGCTGGCCCTTGCTTCCTTCTTCAAGAGAGGCACCCCGGACCCTCCTGGTCCACTCCAGACGCCATTTTAGGTCCACCGCGTGGGCTTGAATTTGCCAAGGCTTTGTTGCCCAATCCTGGGTCCAGCGACGCCGACAGCTTCTATCTTCGTGGGACAGCTCGATCCTCCATCCTGGTCGCCGACAACGCCTCCTGGTCCGTGAGATCTTCGAGTACAGCGTCACCCACTCACCTAGTCGAGGTGGCTACCATCCGGTGCCCTCCTGGTGCCCACTGACTACTGGCTAGTAGTCTCGAACTTGGTCCCCTCTGCTTTCAGGTGTCATCTATCTTCAAGATCCAGGCTTGGATCCAACTGAACTTTCTTCACTGGTCACCGGCCAGCATCTTTTCTTCCGGCTCCTGGTCCGTCTACGAGGATTCCCGACGTCTTTTCAGACCTATGCAGCTGCAGCCCCTGGGCTAGGTAACTTCGGCATTTCGGTGCCCCAGCATAGCCTCACTATCTAAGGGTCAGGATCCACTTTCGTTTTCCTCCTACCAGGTCGGGTTCGCCCGAGAACACTAACTTTGCAATTTCTAGCTACCATAGACTTTTGTCCGCATCTCGCGTGAGAGTGCACACACTGCACCCGAGTCCCCTAGGCCTCCTAGAAGTAATCTAACGATTCCCTAGTCAAGTCCTAGCGATTCCAAAAGCTATTAGTACTGTACTTACCTGCTAGTAATTTCGCATTCCACTTCCAGAGTATATGGTTTTCCGTGCCCCTCGGGCATTTGTATATACTGTGCTAACTTAAGTATTTTTGTAAGAGTTTTGGTTTGTGCTTAGTACCCTGTCCTCATAAAGAGTACAGGGCTGTTGTTTTCTTTAATAAATAACTGTTTATTTTCATAACACTTGTGTGGTGTCCTTTCACTTGGTATTCAAGGGGTATATGTGTGGTAAACAGCTGGCTTAACACGCCCTCTCGAGTCTTTAGCCTTAGACTGCTCGTATCCACGCTACTAGGATAGCTGGTCTATAAGGTTGACTTACAACCAATCATCAATAAGGGTTGCTGGACTGATACATAGTGTTCACTAGAATAGTGAGCACTGCATATCAGGCCACCTTCTCACATTGGTGAGCAGCGGTTGGGATTTGAGCTTGCTGTTGTTTTACCACACGTATCCTAAGAATATCTTGTTGAAAGATCACATAAGTACTGTTAGTACATATAACTAAGCTTAGAATACTCTGAGTTCTACTGAACCAGCTGTTGCAGCTCCTCAAGGCCTAGCACACCTTGGCTGCAACTCTTAGCAAGGGATCAGTAGGTAACACATAGTGTAGGTAGGTGCATCACTTACACCACACTAGAATCAGCATGTCAGACAAAGGAGGAAACTCTGAGTATCCCCTTGTGTCAGGGGACCCTCCACAGGTCCTTACTTCAAAATATGCTGCTCTTAGCTTCCATGAGATGAGACAAGTGTGTACTCTCAGGAAACTAAAACAGGGGTCTAACCCCACCACTTCCTTTCTGATTGGTCTCTTAGAGGCTTATGATGCCAGTAGGGCTGGTAACCCAGACCCTGCTAATCCAGAAGGAAGTTTGCCCTCCTTACAGGGACCCTTTGATAGCCAGGACCATCCCCTCCAGGAAGCAGATGATGCTGAGGATGAGGATGATGACCAGTTGTCAGGGGATGAGGCAGATAAGGGACAGGTAGAAGTCAGAAGACTAACCAGGTCCAACTTAAGCAGACATGAGATTGGTACTGGGGGACCCCTGGGGCCACTCTCAGGTCAGCTTAACATTGGGAATGGACGAGTTAGGTCTCTATCAAGAGGCTCTAACAGATCCTTTCGAACCAATGGCTCTCTCAACTCTTCTCACAGA
Source organism: Lissotriton vulgaris (assembly GCF_964263255.1). Classification (NCBI taxonomy): domain Eukaryota; kingdom Metazoa; phylum Chordata; class Amphibia; order Caudata; family Salamandridae; genus Lissotriton; species Lissotriton vulgaris. Next base: position 165,217,730 of record NC_141686.1, on the reverse strand, counting down.
GGGATGTCTTCCCCTAAGAGGAGAGTGTATGAAGCTGAAGAAAGGGCAGTCAAACTGAGGATTGAAAGGGAAGAACTTGCCCTGGCCAAAGAGAGACTTGCCCTTGCTAGAGAGCAAGAATTATGTGGGCTACAGCCCACTGGTGGCAGCAATAAACCTAGCAATAGGGAAAGGAGTTTTGATACAAAGCACCTGAATAAGATAGTGCCCCCCTTTAAAGAAGGGGATGACATCCACAAATGGATTACTGCTTTGGAGAGAGCCTGCACTGTGCAGGGTGTTCCCCAAAGTCAGTGGGCAGCTATCTTGTGGCTCTCCTTTGATGGTAAAGGTAGAGATAAGCTCCTCACCACAAGGGTGGAGGATGCTAACAATTACCAAGTCTTGAAGAATGTACTGGTTGATGGGTTTGGTTTAACCACTGAACAATACAGGATGCTGTTCAGAGACACCCAGAAAACTCAGTCTCAAGATTGGACTGACTTTGTTGATTGTGCCACTAAGGCTTTTGAAGGCTGGCTACTGGGTAGTAAGGTTACTGATTTTAAAGGATTGTATAATCTAATTATGAGGGAGCAAATCTTAAATAATTGTCAGAACCAGTTATTACATCAGCACCTGGTAGACTCTGATCTGACCTCTCCACAGGAATTGGGTAAGAGGGCAGACAAATGGGTCAGAACCAGGGTTAGGCCTAAAAACCAGGGTGGTGACCAGAAAAAGGAATCAACCAAGCCTCAAGAGAAGGGTGGGGATAAATCCACAGAGAAGACTTCCCAAGGGCCCCAAAACTCCAACAAGGGTGGTGGGTCCCAGAACACTCCTTCAGAACAGAAGAAACCTTATTGTCATACCTGTAAACAGGTGGGCCATTACAAAAGTGATGCCAAGTGCCCTAAAAATAGCAATAAGGAAAACATACCCCCAAGTAACACTCCCAGACCTCCTGTTACCACTAGTGGTAATCCCCCAGGTGGTGGGAGTGCCCCCAAGAATGTGGTGGGCATTACTTTGGGCAATCAGGAGGACTATGGCCTAGCCAGGTTCCCTGACCACACTCTTGTCTGTGAGACTGGCATGGGGTTTGCCAACTTCACTACTGGACCCCACATTTTGGGAAAGTATAGACAAGAAGTTTTAGTGAATGGTCAGAAAGTTGAGGCATTCAGAGACACAGGGGCCAGCCTCACCATGGTGAGTGACCATCTGGTCCCCTCTGCTCAACTGACCCCTGGTTTTACTTATCAGGTGACAGACATTCATGGAGTGAAGAGAAGGCATCCCATGGCAGTAGTCCAGCTCAGCTGGGGTAATGTCACAGGGCCCATGAGAGTGGCAGTGACAGATAACCTACCTGTAGATTGCTTACTGGGGAATGACCTGGAACTCTCAGCATGGGCTGAGGTGGAGCAAGAAACTCACTCCAGAATGATAGGCCTATCCAGACAGGTTAGTGGGGCAGTAATAGCTACAGCCCCAGTCCAAGCACCATTCCTCCCTGAAAAGGTTGGAAGGGCAGTGGTAGCCACTGCCCAGGCTCAGACAGACTTTCCAGAACAGGATAGGAGGGCTGTGACAGTCACAGCCCAAACACAGACTGAGTGCCCTCCTGAAAAGGTTGGCAAGGTTGAAATGGTCTCAGCCTCTACTCAAACAGATAGTGAGGTTGTGAAGCCTGAAACAATGGATCACTCCACTCAAACAGAGAGCATTGAGGAGGAAGAAGAGTCTTCCCCCTCCCAGACACTAGGTGAGAGCCAGCCTCCTCAGGGAACTGACTCTACCCCTGTTGAAGGAACTGCCCCAGAGGTAGTCAGGCCTAGCCTGGCAGAGCCCCTGATGGCAGTGGACCCTTCCCAGGTGGGACCCAGTCTGGAGCAGGTAACCTGCACCTCTCTACCCTGCCTCAGTCAGCCCAGGGCTGTGGAGGTCAGGGAGGCCAGTGGTGGACCCCAAAGGGCCCCCTGTACAAAAGAACCCCTTAATCAGCAGATTAGGATCACTGAAGCTGGTAAACCTAGCCAAGTGAAAATAAATCAGACTCCTGAGGGATCCCCCTTAAAAGTAGTTAGGGAACTCCCACAGCTGGACACTGTTGGGCACAGCCAAACATGGGGCCTAAAAACCCCAGACCTGACCTGTCCCTCCAGTAAGCCAAACAGAGGGACTCAGCCTCCAGCTTTAGGTAGCCAGAGGCTGACCCTGAGAGCTCAGTGCATCTCAGCTAAAGAAAGAAAGGCACACATGATGAATGGTGATTGGAGGAAGTCGAGCCCAAAGGTAGAGGAGCCTCACTTCAGTACTCCATCCCAGCATCAGCCTTCTTCTTTCCCAAGACACACCAGAGACAGAGATTCCCTATGGTGGAGACCCTCAGATACCCTTAGGGTGAGGGGTTGCCTAGTGGACCATGACACAGGGGGAAACCAAGCCAGAGCTGGTCCTTCCTTATATGGCCACTTAGGTAATAGAGGCTTACCTGGACAAGGATAGCCTTATCTCCTTTCGTTTGGGGGGGGGGTTGTGTAGGAAGGTACATCCTGACTATGGTTGCCCCCAACTTTTTGCCCTGTGTTTTAGCTGGTTTTGGACATAGTCGACCTGGGACCCTGCCAATCAGGACCCCAGGCCTACTGCTCTCTCTTTAAAATGGATTCCATGTACCCTAGGTACATTTCCAATTGGTACTGGGCCACCTTATCAGACCCTGTAACTCAGGGCATAGGTGTACCCAGGGCTGCCAGGGGCTGCAGCATGTATTATGCCACCCCTGGCCGGCCTCCTAAATTTGACACAACTGGCTGCATGACAGCTGGGGCAAAGTCGTGTAATCACCCTTTGCTGTAGGTGTAGTATACCTATACCTAACCCTAAAATGGACACACAGATTCCTATCAGTCACTCCTATGGCAGGCCTTGACAATCCTGAAGGCAGAGTGCTTGGAATCGTGTGAGATGGTGCTCTGGCATGAGCTGAGCCTGTCTGCAGCTTGCGGAACCAAGTCCTAATAGCTGTTCCATGATATCGCATACCATATACTCTTAAGTGCATTATAATCCTCGCGGTTAAATGCTATCTTTGGTATTGCTTTATCAAAACATGTCGAGTAAGGTGTCATACGAATTGGAATACTAACCCCTCGCCAATTCTGGCGACGGGGTTAGCATTCCACCCTTCTAGAGGGACACGACATGTATGTAACTGTGAACCCCGGTTAAAGTTAGCTGAAGCCTCAGCTCCACAAAATGGATGCTGCCACCACAGACACGAGTCTGACCCCCTGCAGCTGGGAGTCCTTCCAGCAAGGGAGGCCTGGACAAAGGGTTTCCTGTCCGGGGCGGTGCTAGCACCATCCCAGACATGGTTTTGTGTATCCTGGGTAGGCAGGGCTTTTCAGGAAGGTGACTGCTGAGTGGCACCCCGGTGCTCACTACGCATAGGCCAGTCAGAACCAGTTCCAGGGGCACACCAGCCCCTGGCCTGGGGAAGTCCGGCAGGGGAGAGGGGTGTAACCACCCCCCTCCTAGTCCCACCCATAGGCAGGACCTAGTCACCGGGTCAGCCCCCTTTTTTAGTATAAAGATAGGAGCTGGCCCCCTGTTCAAATTAGATCATCTTTGGAATCAAGATACGACTTTCTTCGAAAGGACTTCACGATTTCTTCATCAAGATTCTCCCTTGTGGCTAAGGAGTAGTCACCCTGCATCAAGCGGGCACCATCCTAAGAAACACTGCGGTCTGCTGCAAGTCCTTCTTCAAGAATCCGACGACCCAGCTCGACGAGACCCGGCTTCCCTGGCACCTCTGACCTCTACTCACCTCTACAGCAAAGCTGAGAACCGTGAGTGCGACGAGACCTCGAGGGACCGACGATCGCCAAGACTGCACGACATCTTTCCTGCAAGCCCACCGTGTCCTCCACTGGTGAGTGCTTTGGGGTCCGAGAAGCCCCGACCCTGCGCAGCTCCAGCACCCAAGGTCAGCCTCCCTGCATCTCCATGATCTGCGTGGGGCCCTTCTGCTGTTTGCTGTGCACCGCGTTGTTTGGCTACTAGCCGGCTGGCTTGTGGCCTTCCGAACGACGCCCGACGACATCACTGCTGCTGGTCTGGTTGCTCCAGGCTTGCCCTTGCTTCCTTCTTCAAGAGAGGCACCCCGGACCCTCCTGGTCCACTCCAGACGCCATTTTAGGTCCACCGCGTGGGCTTGAATTTGCCAAGGCTTTGTTGCCCAATCCTGGGTCCAGCGACGCCGACAGCTTCTATCTTCGTGGGACAGCTCGATCCTCCATCCTGGTCGCCGACAACGCCTCCTGGTCCGTGAGATCTTCGAGTACAGCGTCACCCACTCACCTAGTCGAGGTGGCTACCATCCGGTGCCCTCCTGGTGCCCACTGACTACTGGCTAGTAGTCTCGAACTTGGTCCCCTCTGCTTTCAGGTGTCATCTATCTTCAAGATCCAGGCTTGGATCCAACTGAACTTTCTTCACTGGTCACCGGCCAGCATCTTTTCTTCCGGCTCCTGGTCCGTCTACGAGGATTCCCGACGTCTTTTCAGACCTATGCAGCTGCAGCCCCTGGGCTAGGTAACTTCGGCATTTCGGTGCCCCAGCATAGCCTCACTATCTAAGGGTCAGGATCCACTTTCGTTTTCCTCCTACCAGGTCGGGTTCGCCCGAGAACACTAACTTTGCAATTTCTAGCTACCATAGACTTTTGTCCGCATCTCGCGTGAGAGTGCACACACTGCACCCGAGTCCCCTAGGCCTCCTAGAAGTAATCTAACGATTCCCTAGTCAGTTCCTAGCGATTCCAAAAGCTATTAGTACTGTACTTACCTGCTAGTAATTTCGCATTCCACTTCCAGAGTATATGGTTTTCCGTGCCCCTCGGGCATTTGTATATACTGTGCTAACTTAAGTATTTTTGTAAGAGTTTTGGTTTGTGCTTAGTACCCTGTCCTCATAAAGAGTACAGGGCTGTTGTGATCTTTAATAAATAACTGTTTATTTTCATAACACTTGTGTGGTGTCCTTTCACTTGGTATTCAAGGGGTATATGTGTGGTAAACAGCTGGCTTAACACGCCCTCTCGAGTCTTTAGCCTTAGACTGCTCGTATCCACGCTACTAGGATAGCTGGTCTATAAGGTTGACTTACAACCAATCATCAATAAGGGTTGCTGGACTGATACATAGTGTTCACTAGAATAGTGAGCACTGCATATCAGGCCACCTTCTCACAGTGGGCACCTGATTTCCACTTTGACACCAGGGCCCCAACTGGAAGGGAGCCCACTCTGAGTTTGAAATACAGTGCTCGATCAGCTGGAAGGGTAATTAGGTCCAGGTAAGGTTCGTAAACTACTACATCTTTTATTGCTAAAAAGGCAGCTGTAGATTTACAATGACTAGAATTTATAACTAGCTGATCCGCAACCCAATTCCAGTATAATCTTTTCAGAACATCTTTTGGTGGAGCCGTTCTTGATGACCAACAGTCCCCCAGCCCAAGTTCCTCCAAAAGCTTTTTGGTGTCTCTCAACCACTTAATCTTCGCCCAACCGCCCAGGCTCATTATCTCAGCCAACCCTTCAGCATATGATTTTAGCTCTTGCCCCCTCCAAATACGTGCCTATAGAAGGAGTGGACGAAGCCGGGCTTGGTCTTTGATATTCTTACAACCTGTGTCCAACAGCACAGGCACTGTTGGAGTGCTCGGAGGGAGGGCGATTAAAGATTTCAAAAGCTTGCTCTCTGCTGTTGCCAGGGAATCCAGGCAGCAATGCCCCCACAGCTCTGCCCCATACAAGGCTGATGTTACTCCCTTAGCCTTGTAAATGTCAATTGCTGGGGCAAGCGACCTCCTCGGTGATGCCCGGAATTCCCTCAGAAGGGCACCTCCTACTCTCTTGTGGTTCAAGACCATCTTGGCAATGTGAGGTGACCAGTTCATGCTATCCGTAATCCGTATTCCAAGATAATCAAATTCGGATACTTTCTCCAAGGGAACCGAGTTGAGAATAGGTGGGCGGCCCAGTTTCCTTGGAGGGTTTAGAATTAAAAACTTAGTTTTATCCACGTTGATTACCAAGCCCCTTGAAACGCAAAAGTTCTGGAAACGGGTTAGCAACTTCTGGAGGCCTTGCGGAGTCTTAGAAATCAAGAGCGTATCGTCCGCAAAAAGTAGGGTTGGAATCCGCACTCCCCCGAGACAAGGAGCGTCGGCTGGTTCTTGCTGGAGATATTCCACCGCCCCATTAACGTATAGTGAAAAGAGGGTGGGCGCTAGGACGCATCCCTGTCTCACACCCCTAGACACTGGGATTTTCTCAGTTAACTCTCCATTTCTCCCCCAGCGAACCTGAGCAAAGGTATGGGCGTGAAGGCTAATAAGGAGGGACAAGATGTAAGGAGGCAATCCCAACCCATAAAGCACCCTCCATAACTCCTCCAGAGGAACTAGGTCAAAGGCAGTCCTCAGATCTATAAAAGCCAAGTATAGACTGCCCTTGCCTAGCTCCACCACCTTCCAGCCAAGGAGTGCTAGCCTAAACACCTGCTCTATCGTCCCTGTTCCTGCCCGGAACCCTGCCTGGAAGTCTGATAGTATTTTATTTTCCTCCACCCAATGAAGAATCCTACCAAGTATAGCTTTACCTGCTATCTTTTGGGTGGGGTCAATGAGGCTTATGGGCCGGTAGTTCCCCGGGATTTCTCTGGATCCTTTTTTATAAATTGGGACCACCACCGCCCCTTTCCAGGAATCGGGCACTGGCCCCCCCTTCATAATATCATTGAGGAGTGCTGCAATAACCCTTCCCCAGGCCACTGGATATGCCCGCATGAGATCCCCCGGTTAGCCATCTGGACCTGCTGCCTTCCGGGGGGCTACGTGTCTGGTACAGAATTGTATATATATTTGGTGTTCATAGGTACACCTTTGTGCAATGTGAATAAATAACATTTCATTTTGAATTACGGAATACTATTGCACCCGGTTTTGTTTATTTTAAATAAGTGTCCTATTTAGAGGTGTTTCACTGGGACCAGCTTCCCTATTGTACTTCTCTATACCCAGGTCCCAGTGACTTAGTTTGGGTCTACCCTTTTCTTATAACAACAGCATCCACAAATCAGTAGCTCATTTTCGAACAGTCTATGAATTGGGACACGTGAACCACTCCTATCCGCATCTAACATCATGACCTTTAGATAGCGCACCCCACTCTGAGGGACCCTTGCTTTAGCGCCGAAGCCTAGAACAGGTCAGACTTGAGTGCCTTCCTAAAGCACAGATAGTTTCTCGCTGACCTCGCTGCTTCATGGTGGAGACAGCTCTGTTACCATTTTCGCTTTAGCTTTAGACTCGGAGCAGTCTTGCAGGAAGATAGGGAGAGAAGCTGTTGGAAGAGACTGAGAGCTAGGTGATTTACACATTTGGACATCCAGCAAGCTAGCTGGAACCTAAATGTGTCACAAACTGGCAACAAATTCAGTACTTTTCTAATCTGTGACTCACGCGTCCTCCTACCCACACCGCTTATGAGTCTAAACGCTAAATTGTGGTTGATTTGAGTGGCACGAAGACCAGCATACAGTGATTCAGTATTTCAATCTTGTGTTAATAGTTGCACCAGTCAACAGAGTTTTAGCTTTTGAGGATAGTAAGTGTGAAATTAGACTTAGTTCGTCCTATTGGTGAAAACAGCTGCCTACCACAGAAATGACAGAAACTAGTGAAGGCATGTTCTAGCTATCAGTATGATTACTCCACAAAAGTGCGGAGTCGGGCGGTGCTTAGACTCCCTCAAAACAACATTGCTTGGGAGAAATGTGGACTTCCTCAAAACTGGCTTTGTCATGGTGGTCCGTACATACCAAAGTTGTATTGTCAATGGAGGGGGCTTATATACTGTTCTGGGTGTGTCCTGAGTGCAGAGCGTAGTCAAGAAAGCGCAATCATTTGGTAAGTATGGGGTAAAAGGACAGTTGTTGGGAGAGAGGGACACCTGTCGGGGGTATGACTTAGATCTTTTTAATTTTGCCGTGACATTTGATATTTGAAGTTCAGTCTTTTTCCCAAAGTGTATATGCTGTGTCGAATGTCCCTTATGGTAAAGAGCCATCCAGTGAATGATGTCACAGTACACCCCAAAACCCAATCACGAGTCAACAAACAAATCAACATTCTAGAATGATGTCAAAATACACAACAAACCCCAAACAGGAGTCAACAAACAAAGCAACATTCTAGAATGAAGTCACAATACACACCAAAACATAATCAGGAGTCAACAAACAAAGCAACATTCTAGAATTATGTCACAATACACCCCAAAACCCAATCAGGAGTCAGCAAACAAAGCAACATTCTAGAATGATGTCACAGTACACCCCAAAACCCAATCAGAAGTCAGCAAACAAAGCAACATTCTAGAATGATGTCACAGTACACCCCAAAACCCAATCAGAAGTCAGCAAACAAAGCAAAATTCTAGAATGATGTCACAGTACACCCCAAAGCCCAATCAGGAGTCAACAAACAAAGCAACATTCTAGAATGCCCGCTCTTGGTGACTAACAGAGATGAACTAGATTAAGAGAATGATGAGGTCTCTTGCTATCTTGTGCATTTTCCCCACAGTCTTGATGTTCCCTGGTGTCAGCCAGGGAGTGAGGTCATTGGATGGTTGGAATGTTTTGAGGGGCTGTGCTTGAATGAGTGGACAGTAGTAGTGAGAAGGGCTGAGCAGCAGGATGCTGCTCCTGGTGGGGCTTTACGTGATTTACCTGTAACCTGATCGAAACCTAATAAACCTACTCCATTTGTCAGCTACAATACTACATCCTTGATTGTAACAGAGAACTGTTTTTACTCTAAATTAGATGTCTTCTTTAATGTAGCCATGTCATATCATTTTCCATGAAAAAACATTGCTTCTTCATAGCTGCGCACAACAGAAATATCCCAATTAAATTAAAGACACCATAGTAGATGGCGATTTGTGGTACGGTCATACTGTACTTGTAATTATGCATTCTTTGAAAAACATCTTAAAGGGCACTCCCTTTCCTAAAGCCCTGCATCTGCATTTTCAGGACCCCAGGTACCTCAGCTGACACCTCAAATGAAGCATTGGAAATGCCACCTGACCCATTAGAAATGATATTTAATGGATCCAATGGTGTTTTATGGATTTTTTGGCATTTGCCTTTATATGTCCAGTGGGAAAAATTAGCTATTCAAAAAATCAACTGCAATAAATCAAAACCATATCACTGCCAGATCATTCCATTTGCACCTAACGCCGTGTTTCCAAAACTGGGAATTTAAGGAACACATTGGTGCATTCTGGGAGTTGCAGTCTTTATTTCAGTTGCACTAATTGGATTAGCACACTTGATTACAATGATTTGTAAAATGAAGGCCCAGGAATCTGTACATACAGTTTGGGGTTCCAGGTGTGATCTGGGAACAGGGGCGGCCTTAGGCATGTGCAAGCTGTGCACCTGCACAGGGCCGCCAAACCCCAGAGGCCACCACGCCAATATATATCCTTAATATAATAATCCTCTGAGGATGGATACATATTTGCATGGCGGCCCCTGGCAGGGATTTGGCGGCCTCCGGCTCTGTTCCACTTTCAAACACCCTGACCCCCCCTCTTCACTGGCCTTGCATTCCGCCCCGCCTGGACCCCCTCTTCCGGGGCCCCCTACCTAGGCTCCCTGGCCAGGGCCGCCATGAGACTAGAGCTGCCCCTGCTGGGAACACTATTAGACACTAATTTCCAGGCCCAAGATTTAAAGAGAATTGTCTTGATGTGTCTCCATAGCAGATTACCAGATGTCCACAAACCCAAATTATGGCCAGTGGATCCAATAGAAACCATCTGTAACTGGTCAAATGTAACTTCAAACTGATTCCCAACATGAAGTTGCCTCTTACCGCTCTCCATGGTTGGTATCAATTCTCAGGAGCCCTGGCGGGGCTGTGATTGTGACGTAGGACATCTAAGGGACTGTGTTTAAAGAGACTAATGGTCACTCTGTTTGAAGAGACAGGTTGATGCAGGTGTCACCTTCCCGTTGCACAAGGAGAAGCAATTTTCTGCAATCCCTCCCTCCCCCAACCTCCTGCCCGCGTGCCCTCGCTCTCCTTTGACGGATGATAAATTTCAGACATGGCCGCCTTGTATTTGGTTTTTTCCAGTCCATAAGCCTCGACCTTCTCAGTGGTAAGAGGGTTCACTTCGGGAGGGGGACTTGGGTTTTGGTGCGGTAGTGACAAAATAATAATCAGAAAAGCCCGACAGCTTTGAAAAACATCAAGCGAGACAAACTCCGAGCATAAATGTTTCTCCCATAAATAAATGTTAATACTCTGATTTATATTTAAGTCAGAGTTTGATTTCCAGGCTGGATAGGAGTGTCAGGGGAGCTCGCTTGCTTGAATAGACAAGGTAAAACAGCGGTTCAGCAACATTTAGGACATAACGGTGGTAATGTTGTATAAAATGGCCAGGGTAAGCCATCCGCGATGCAAGGACGTTGTCATGGGCAACGTAATGTTGCTGTGAGTTTGTTATGTCTACATCCGCTGCAGTATTAAAGAGTGCAGGAGAATCACTTGTGTTATAAACACTTGGGGGCATATTTACGAGCTCCTTGTGCCGCCACGGAAACCACTGTGCGCGGCTTTGAGTGGCCTCATATATGTGGAAAAAGGCAAGATTGCAAAAATCGACGTGTTGCCTTACTTTGCACTAGGGAGACGTTTCATGGGCGTTGCGGTGGGTGGTCCCACCAACACATATTTGATTTTTGGGGCATCCCCAAGGGTTTACAAGACCATGTAAACACGGGAATGCACCTAAACCTTACGCCTCCCCAGGGGTGCCCCTTCCCGCACAAAAACATGCATGCAATGCAGGCACCCTTGCACCATAGTGCAAGGGTGCCTGTGTTGGTGCTAGGCTGCCGAAACGGCACCAGCGCAGGGGAAAAGGACAGGAATGCACCGTATGCAATAGATCAGATAAATGCACCGTATGCCTTAGATACAGTGCATTCCTGCACTTTTACTTTGTAACAAGGCAGCGCAGCAAGGTGACGCTGCACTGCCATGCGCCAAATATCCACAAATGTGCCTGTTGGTGTCCTTCAGGCCCAACTGCCCGACTCATGTTCCTACGTGGAGTACCAGCATAAAAGTACCTACTACAGCTGGGCCACTGTACAACTACTGGAACCTACAGCTATAAAACTCGCCTTCTACAACAAAAATACACAATGTAACATCTGAAAACCTTCACATCTGGAAAAACGCTACAGCCCGCTAATTGTGTAACTGCACAAATTCACCACACTGCATTTGCAAAACTCCAGAAGTGCACAAATGCGCAACAGTTCTACAACTGAGCGGATGTACATCTACAATATTATTACAGCGCTGCACATTCATAACCATACTAACATTTTTAGACTGCATAATTAAAACAACACTACCACTTGCCACCAGTAAAGCTGCAAGAACAGTGCAGCTACAATTCTACACAACGAAAACTACATGGCAACTTCACAACTCTACATCTACAGGAAAACAGCAACTTCACAATTATCTACCTATATTACTTCACTTATACAACAACACTACAACTCTTCAACCACATAACTACAATATAGCAGAATTTCACCTTTGCAACTCCACAAATGTCACTACAATACTACAGTTGCACAAATGCACATCTACAAAGACAAAGTAAATATATATATAGATGTAATTTTACAACAATATGTAGGTATGTATGAATGTATATGGTATTTCTGTGGTTCAAACCTAGCCAAAACACAGCGAAGCTCCGTACTCGGTCAAAGACAGCATACAGTCAACAAGTAATTAAAATACTACAATTCAACAAATGTACATCTACAAAAAACTGCAGCTTTACCACTGCACATGTCCAAACATATAATTACACAACTACAGCACTATACGATGGTATAAGTAACTCACTAAACTGCACAATTTTCCACTGCACTAAATCTGAACAATTCTATGACCTGCCCAGCTGAGTACAAATACAACTACAATAGCACATCTAAAGGAAGCTGCAACACTACAATAGTTATTACAAAAGTATAAGTCAACTGCTCATCTACTTCGACACTACAAGCAGGAGTCAACGCTGATGGGCTCCAAATTTTTCTCTCCCCCAGAAGATGCTCAGTGCTCACTGGAGTAGATCTTCTTGACCTACTCATCCTGGCCTGCAGAGATGCTCTTAGGATGTACCCCCTCTGGTCCCCTGGTCTGCCCCGGAGAGTGGAGCCTTTACAGGGCTCACGTACGCCCGGGATACATTGATACCAAGGTCTTCTCCTCCACACCGCACTACATTTTGGGAAGAATAGCTGAAGAGTATCTTTGAATGTGCGACAGACCTCAAGCAGGGTCTGTCTTTCAGGTCGTTGGCCCATCCGCGTGGCCTGATCCAAAGTGGTGTCTCAGTTAGCTAGCATCAAGGGACCCACAGACAACTCTATTCAAGCATTTCAGTCCTGTTCTGCATCACACCCTCACCGCTCCCAACACTGGTACCCACATACATCCCTCCCAGTGCGCCTCAAGCCTTATCTGCAGCGCTGTTTACTCTGCAAGCGATCAGACCAATGGACAGGTCACACAAACACCTCTCTCACCCTTTCCATGCTCAGCTCTCTTCTCAGCCCAGGACCCACAGGCACCTCTGCCAGTGGTTCTCACCCCTGGTTCCTGTACCCCCTTTCTCTTCTTGCAATGTGATGGACAAGCACTTCTCTTAATACTCATAAATCCTGCTCTGTGAGACCACCACTCTCTGGTCCCTTCAAGGGGATACACAGACAGCCGTGTCAGTGTTTCCAGGTCATGTTCTACACCAATCGGCATATTGAAATGCACCTTTCCTTTCCGTTAGTGTCTGTGATCAGCTGACAAACACCTGAATGCTGGGGTTATCACCTGAGAATGACTGCAAGCAGATACACACTGATGCTCGCGAGCCTAGGTCTTCGAGTATAGGTCCAAGGGTTTCTCTTAGCAAATTTGGGAAAAATGTGATATGTAATACCAGATATCACCACTAGCCAAACATCCAGCAGAGGCATTGACTTCTAAATCTAATGCACAAAAGATCGCATGCTGACACCTATTCAGCACTTGAAAGCTAGAGTCAAGCCACATACTTTAAGACAGGCATTCCATAGCTGGGTCACCCAGAAACTTCGCATCCAGTGTCACGCTCCACCTCTCCCACTCACCTACAAAACAGAGGTCTCTAAAAGGCATGTTAGCGCTAAATCAATGATTAAATGTGGCATTGTTTAGTGGGTATTGGAAACCAGCAAATAAAACCTCAAGGAAGAGAACTTCTAAAAAATGATGAGGTGTAAGAAAGGAAAGCTTCCTAGCAGGTGATACAATGCCTTTGCCGAACGTGGCCGCTATCTGATACCAAGGAAATCTGAGAAACTTCCCTTCTAACGTTAAAACAGCCTTTCCCTGCAATGGATGTCTGTGCAGTCTCTCTGTCTTAATGAAAACACCTTGACGTTCATTGCGCTCCCCTGATCTTGACTTCTTCAAGTCTGTTCTGAAACCTCTGTTACACTTTTCACCCAAATTATTTGTAAGACGATATTATTTTTAGAGATAAAAATAAACTAGAATCACAACAAAATATATCGACACAATGCACAATCCTGTTAAACAATATTTTTTCATTTTTAGACAAGACAATTGCCTTGAATAGTTTGACTAGTTTCTGGATAGGAATAAACTTCATTAACTATTGTTTTTTCCTTGTGATCATGACTTTGTAGAGACCTTTTTAGAAGAAATGGCTACAGCTTTATGTTGTAGCTGTTTCCTAAATCCTGACCTTTTTTTCATTACAAATATTTCAATATCGCATTGAGATACACTGAAGCGTCAAGGGCAAGTAAAGTGAATAAGAAAATAGTCCAGCCCGGGTAATAGGACAAAATAAACGAAATAGGAAAAACATTACGAAATTCATGTCCTGGTGCCTTTTCCCTTTTGCCTGAAAAGCAAGCAGTGAACCATTTTGAAATACAGTTTTTTAATGATTGTTTTACTCTCTGTAAGTTTTATGGAATACATTTTCCAAAATAAACCTTTAGCACCAGTTCTACCCATGCTAAACCAGGACAGCTGGTTGGCAGCACCACAGTATGTTGTGTGCAGGGCAGGCTAGCAAGGTGCAGGGCTTAGTGGAGTGGCTGCTTGGGCTACTGCACGTCTGCCCTCCTTGGGTGTTTGGCCGGCTTCTGCTTGCCACCACCTGGGATGGGCTGCTTGTGGACTGCTGGTGTGTGACTAGGCCCTGCGTGTGGAACCTGGGCTATTGTGGTGCTGTGGAAGGAACAAGAGCCCATGCGCCAGCTTCACTGCGCTACCTGAGTGCACGGTTTCCTTCATGACGTGCGGATCCCAGGCGTGTCCAGATCCGTCGTGCTGCTGCGTCTGCCTTCTCTGCCTCAAGACTTACTGTCCCCATCCTCACCCAGTGTCACACACCTTGACTGGGGCTCTGGCTACACAACCTCTCAGAAACGATGGCTAATAATTGATTTTACAACACTTTTCTAGAAATATAGGTTGAGTCTCGATTTTACAGGCAGTTCTGAAAAGAACCCCTCAGAAAATTACAATTCTTCAGTGGCTGATTTAGGAGTCAGGAACATTATGTTTCGGCGGGAAACAGCAAGTACAAAGACCGCAAGTCGTTACAACGACATGCGTTAGTTCAAGTGGTTTTGGACTTTAAAGTCTAACGGTTTCCCTATGTTACGGTTACTGGAGTTGGAATGGTAAATTATACTATTCCAGAGTCCAGCACCCACTTAAGGTAAGTCGTCGTAACGACTTGTGTTGTAAATGGAATGAGTGGTTCAGACACATTTGTTTCTGCACTAGCAAAACACAAATAAATTGTATGCTGAGCCTGACGACACGAACTGTAGGTATCTGTGTCTGAACCCATGGTTACGGGTCTGAATCCCGAGGGGTGCACTCAGCCTTTCATCCTACTCAAATGGATAAAATGAGTACTTTCGATGTTGATTAACAATAATCATCTGTTATTCAGTGCTGAGATACCAAAAGGCGAATGAGTGCTTTATAAATACAAGTTATTTTGAAGCCTTAGGATCTCTCAGCCTCTTCCACCCTGGAGAAGCTCGCCGTCCCACCAGCCAATCAGGGTGCTGTCTGCGCCCCATAAAGCCAGCTAACCCGGCTCCCCAAGTGCCAGGTCACTACGTTGGAGCAGATGCGTCATAGAGGCTGCTTATGCCATAACGAACTGCTGTGGAGGCCTCATCTATGTAGAAATTAATGATAATGCTCATTTAAAAATTGTAGATGTGGGCTTAATGTAATCTTCAAGCCTACATGCGTGTTATGTCATGTTATGGCTGTTTATCGGTGGACATTTGGCACTAAAGCCTTTCACTAGGACCATAACTATTCCTGAATATAGGTGGGTGAAGCTGTGAATGTTTCTTGGTAACTAGGCCCATAACCCGTGTCATTAGGGTATTAGGGTTACTTTACTCCACTCTTATTGTTTCAACCAACGCATTAGGCATGTTTGAATTGGTAGTAGCTAACTTATAACAGGGCATGCAGAACTACAATTCCCAGCATGCTTATTACTACATGCTGAAAGTCAAGGATTGGTTGAAAGTCACCCTCTTACTATGAGGCCATTTGACATTGATATGCAGGGCTGTGTGCGGATAAACAGGGGACCATTTTACACTGAATGTGTGAGACCCCCAGCCACACACAGGATCACATTCCATTGGCTGGCATATGGTATGTAAATACCAATTTCATAATATAATGTGCTTACTATACATGTATGTATATGATATTTCTATTGCGTAAATATAGCCAAAAGTCAACGTAGTGCTATGCGTGCTCACTACGTGGTATAAAGCCAACAAGTGATAGTAGAGGTGGTTGGGTTGTGGACAGTTAATTCATTGTGATGCAGTACTCTTTACAGAGGTGCGTTTTCAACTCTTTCCTAAATTGGAGCAGTGTTGGGGCAGTCCTGATGGATACAGGGATGTTGTTCTCGATCCTGGATGCATAGATGAAAGAGGCCCGCTGCCTTGTTTTTCCGTTTTTAGGTCTCGCCTGTCGATGCGCATGCGCATCGAGCAAGCGAGACTATAGGGGCTCATCAACTCTTTATCTAACTGCAAGGAATCGTGGCGATTCCTTGCAGTGCCCGTGACTTTTAAGGTCAATGCGCATGCGCATTAAGCTTATGCGCATGCGCATTGACCTTAAAAGTCACGGGCGCGTGCACGTCCGTGTTTGTTTACCCGCTCCGCCCCCTCCCGCCGTGTCGCCTTGCCTACTCTCTCTCTCCCCTCTCCGCCCCCGTTCCGCCCCCTCCCCTTCGTGTCGCATTTCTCCTCCCCCCTCCCCTCTCTTCCCTCCGGCTTCTTTTTTTTTGTTTATTTTACTCGCACCTCTCCCCTCTCCGCCCCCTCCCCTGTTCCGCCCCCTCCCGCCGTGTCGCCTTGCCTACTCTCTCTCTCCCCTCTCCGCCCCCGTTCCGCCCCCTCCCCTTCCCGCCGTGTCGCATTTCTCCTCCCCCCTCCCCTCTCTTCCCTCCGGCTTCTTTTTTTTTGTTTATTTTACTCGCACCTCTCCCCTCTCCGCCCCCTCCCCTTCCCGCCGTGTTACTTCTATGGGGTCTCAAACGTGTGCCTCAGACGTTCAGCTAAAACAATATGCAAATAAGTGTGCACATCACTGTTCCAGTGCGCTGCATTAAATACTGCAAACTTTTGCTTTCAAAATGGCTGTGCGCTTTGACGTCATGCATGCACCCCGTCCGGAACACAGCGCTCCTTTGGCACTCCGACACACTGGCATGCTGCTTGGAATCTCCTGATTGTTATGCACGCAAAAAGAAACTCCCACGCGGCAGCGCTGACAGAGATGCGTGTTAGCCGATGAGGTACTATACAGTTTGCGTGGATTTACCCATGTAAACCCGGGGTCTGGGGTATAGATTGAGCAGATGTCCGATAATTTGAGTACTGCTGATGTCTGCCTCGTATCGCTGTTCCCCTTTTGTTTTCCTGTTGTTGAAGGCTTCGCCTCCCCTACTCCTCCTACTCTCCTCCCACTCTCCTCCCGTCTGTTCCCGCACTCCTCCCCGGCTCCCCGGCCGCCTCACACGCCTGCTGGCTTCACTCCCCGCTGCAGGCGGCCCTGCGCACTCTAACCGCCGGCAAATCTACACAACCGCACTAAATAGGCTCACCAATGAGCAATGTACAATATGCAAATTTCATCTTGACATGTACACCCCACTGGCAATGACAGACGTTGTACACCTACTCAGTACATTTGTAAACGCTGCAAATACCTCAAAAACTGTTTAGTGTCGAAATGGTCCTCAATTTTGAATCCTATGCAGTTGCAATGTACACCATAATTACAGCGTGCGTATGGCTCTAGAAACCGGTCTGAAATTTTGAATCAATGACAGAGTAACCTGCAAAACAGTGTTATTATTTGAACAACGCTGACATTCTCTCTCTCACACACTAATACACAATCAAGCTAACGTACATATTACACAAACATATACACCGGCACACACTCAGATATACACAAAAACGAATACACACATATATAGCAAATCACGCCCCCAAAGACACAAATAAACAAACAAGTACCCAGACACACACCCAAAGACACACTCACACACGAATACATACACCTACCCTCTACGACACGCAGATACGCACAAACATCCTCACACTGACACACACATATATCGATACACAATCACGCAAACGCAGATGATCTTATTAACAAACACACATGCACTCACACAAAAACACAGACGTACACACATTGCCCTCACACGCTCAAACACAGATATAAACACGCACTTAGATACACACTCAGACACGCACGCTTACACACACACATTCTTACATTTCTGTACCATGCCCCTACCAGACAAGCACACGTATACAGACACACACCACGCAAGTTCACACCCGCCTCTCCCACAATTGCCACTGTTTACGTTCATACATCAGCCGTCACGTAATGTACGTTTCGCCCTTAAAATAAATCAAAATGTACTGAGTGTGATCAAATATAGGAGTCTTCAAACCTAAATGCAGCATAAATGCATAAAGACAGTGAAGCAACACAAAGAGATGTCTGTCAGCTGTCCCCGTCTATCATGGGTTGTGTGTACACACTGTCTAGATAAGTGCACATAACCGATCCGTTATTAATGGTTTCCTATCTCAACAGAGACGCTACTGTTCGTATATGATATATAAGCATCAGTGACGCGCTTCGTGCACGCAGCTTCCGTCCGTCGGTCGCTCCAGCCCTCTGGCTGAGATATTCCTAGAATGTACAACGCATCTGACAGAGCCATGGGAGCCCGGGCCTATGCTGAGGGAGTCTGAGCGGGACAGATCCATCGAGGCTCGAGGGTGAGGGGTGCACGTCCTTCACACGCCCTCGGGTGCGAGGAGGACCGTGCTGCACCCTGGTTACTGGGCCTCCTTATTCTAGGCCCTGTTGTCTGAATTGCAAGAGTGTACTTACATACAAACAAATGGTCACAGCAGTAAGTCCTATTTATTCCTACTAATATGGCAAAGGAACACCATCTTTCTACACATTAGTTATTTCCTTTCTGTATGCAACTTTTCATGAGGAATATGGAATGAAGTGATAGTGTCGAAGTGAACGCACATTTTGGAAGGTGTGAACACTGAGCAATATACACATGTTTATGCGGGCAAGCAGTTAGTCCCTTAATTCATATCGCTCCACACACACACTCACCCTCACTCACACTCACCCACCCTCACTCACCCTCACCCTCACTCACCTTCACCCCCACTCACCCTCAACCCCTCACCCTCAACCCCTCACCCTCCCTCACCCTCACTCACCCTCAACCCCTCACCCTCACTCACCCTCAACCCCTCACCCTCACTCACCCTCAACCCCTCACCCTCACTCACCCTCAACCCCTCACCCTCACTCACCCTCAACCCCTCACCCACTCACCCACACTCACCCTCACTCACACTCACACTCACCCACCCCCACTCACCCTCACTCACCCTCACTCACCCTCACTCACCCTCACCCTCCCTCACTCACCCTCACCCTCACTCACCCTCAACCCCTCACCCTCACTCACCCTCAACCCCTCACCCACCCTCAACCCCTCACCCTCAACCCCTCACCCTCAACCCCTCACCCACCCTCACTCACCCTCACCCTCACCCTCACTCACCCTCAACCCCTCACCCTCACTCACCCTCACTCACCCTCAACCTCATGCTAAAGATTTACAAAAAAACCCATTAACAATTCTAAAAGCACTAACTCTAATGCTGCGAGACCTATTGCATTTCTAATGCTTGTTACACATCTTAGCCTGTGGTGTAATCGTGTCCTGGATGCGCGCGTGTCCAGGGCGACCACAGATGGTGAACTTGTTTGCAAGATAAGCGGGAGTTCTGGATGAGAAGGCTTCATAAATAATGCAACAAATTATAATGTTATGTGAAAGAACATTAAACACAAAAAAAGAACATAATGCATCCTTAATTAAGTACAGTCTGACACCTGGGTGGGGCGCAGAGTATAATATGAATGCTGTCATTCCTGAAGCTGCAGGCTCCAAGCTCTCTCCAGCAGGAGGCCTGGGCCCTCCAGGGAGCTGGGCACCTCTGATGTGAAAGGGTTAAAATGACATACACCGACTCTTGGGTTAGGAGCAGGTCTCCCATGCAAGCTACCCCGCTGCCCGCTTGTGCCACCGTCGCACTGTTATCCTTTCTCAGCTGTTCAATACTTGTTGGAATTCTTATTTTGTACACTGCCTATAGCCTTAGTATATTTTATTTTCATTGCTATTTGTTAATAATACCTGCTGTTACTCTTATTTTTGCACTCTGCTGTTTACTGTTATAGTTTTACTGTTATAGCCTCAGTATATTTTATTTTTAAATCTGTTCTGTCAATTTTCTCTGGTCCTGCTGCCCGCTCGTTTTTTCCACTGTTGCTGCAGTTTTTCCCTCTCGTTTCTCACCTCTTGCTAGGCCCGCCCAGCACCCCTTCCGTGAACAATTCAGTGGAGGCGGCAGCAGGGCACCAAAGGCACACCAAAAGCAGCCCATCTGCGCCTATGGGTGCTTGGACCGCGCCCAGTGTCAATCAATTAATCAATCAATCAGTCATTTGTTAAGCGCACTACATACCCGCTAGGGTTTCAAGGCGCTGGGAAGGGGGGGAGGTGGGGGCCGCTACTGATCGAACAGCCAGGTCTGGAGTATCCTCCTGAAGATCAGCAGGTCTTGGGTCTATCGTAGGCTAAGTGGGAGGGTGTTCCATGTCTTGGTGGCGAGGTAGGAGAAGGATCTCCCGCCGGTGGTTGTTCTTCGGATGCGCGGGACGGTGGCGAATGAGAGGTTGGCGGAGCGTAGCTGGCGGGTGGGGGTGTAGAAGGAGAGCCGTCTATTGAGGTAGGCTGGGCCGGTCTTGTGGAGTGCCCTGTGTGTGTGGATGAGGAGCTTGAAGGATATCCTCTTGTTGACGAGGAGCCAGTGCAGGTTTCTCAGGTGGGGGGTGATGTGGCCGTGTTGTAGTACATCGAGGATCAGTCGCGGCGAGGCGTTTTGGATGCGTTGTAGTCGATTGATGAGCTTGGTCGGGGCTCCCGCGTAGAGGGCGTTTCCGTAGTCGAGTCTGCTACTGACGAGGGCCTGGGTGACTGTCTTTCTTGTATCTGTCGGGATCCATATGTAGATCTTGCTGAGCATGCGGAGGGTGTTGAAGCAGAAGGAGGAGATGGCGTTGACTTGCTTTGTTATTGAGAGCGTTGAGTAGAGGATGATTCCCAGGTTGCGTGCGTGGTCAGTGGGGGTCAGGGCTGCCCCCAGTGCCGTTGGCCACCAGGATTCGTCCAAGGCTGACGGGTTGGAGCCGAGGATGAGGACCTCCGTCTTGTCCGAGTTCAGCTTCAGCTGGCTGATCTTCATCCAGTTGGCGACGGCCTTCATTCCTCTACGGAGGTTGGCTTTGGTGGTGGTGGGGTCCTTGGTGAGGGAGAGGATCAGTTGAGTGTCGTGGGCGTAGGAGATTATGTTGAGGTCGTGCTGTCTAGCGACGTGTGCAAGCGGGGCCATGTAAATATTGAACAGTGTCGGGCTGAGGGAGGATCCTTGGGGTACGCCGCAGATGATCTCAAAGGCTTCGGAACAGAACGGGGGGAGGCAGACACTCTAAGTTTTGCCATAGAGGAAGGAGGTGGTCCATTCCAGAGCCTTGTCCCGGGTCCCTGCGGCATGGAGGCGTGGGCGTAGTGTGTGGTGGCAGACAGTGTCGAAGGCGGCTGAGAGGTCTAGGAGGATTAGTGCTGCAGTCTCCCTGTTGTCTAGCAAGGTTCTAATGTCATCGGTGGCGGCGATGAGGGCAGTCTCGGTGCTGTGGTTGGTGTGGAACCCTGACTGGGGAGGGTCCAGAATTCTGTTCTCTTCGAGGTATCGGGTTAGCTGTCTGTTAACGATTTTCTCGATGACCTTGGCCGGGAAAGGGAGCAGAGAGATGAGTCGAGAGTTCTTGAGGTCTCTTGGGTCTGCCTTGGGTTTTTTGAGTAGGGCGTTGATTTTGGCGTGTTTCCAGCTCTCTGGGAAGGTTGCGGTCTCAAGGGAGAGATTGATGATGTTGCGTTGGTGGGGTGCGATGGAGCTGCTTGCTTTGTTGAAGACGTGGTGCTGGAATGGGTCTGACGGGGAGCCGGAGTGGATTGTGCTCATGGTCTTGATGTTGTCATCGATGCTCAAGCTTGTCCAGGCTAGAAAGGGGACGTGGTCGATGGTGTGCGGAGGGTCTGTTGTGTTGCTGTCGGTTGGGGCTGTCTGGGTATTGAAGCTGTTGTGGATGTGTGCTATCTTGCAGTGGAAGATGGTGGCGAGGGAGTCGCACAGGGCTTGCGAGCCAGCAACCCTAGATCTCACTCCCTGCAGTTACACCGCTGCCGAGATCATGGTTTTGGACCCCAGTCTGCCCAACAGCTGCTGCTGCACCTCTCCACATTAAACAGTCGAACCACTCTAATGCTGCTACTGCCTCTTCTCCTGCAAAACTGGAATACCCACACATGCAACCACCACCACCATGCCAAGCACGACTGCGCTGGAACAAGCCCATTACCTCCTTCCCAACCCTTGATCACTCCGCAAACACACCACCAAGATCTGGGACACCATCACCTCCCTCACCCTGACGTCATCTTCCTCAACAAGACCTGGCTCAATCCTGCATCCACACCCGACATGGCTACGGCCATGACAAATGGCTAGAAGATAGCACACCGGGGCAGCATCAACAAACACAGAGGTGGAATTGCAATCATCCACAAAAAAAACATTCACTGCACCACTGCCACAGACGACACCACCCCGATTATGGAACACCTCCACGTCAAACTAAAACCTCACAGCAAAACCACTATCAGAGACACCCTCACCTACAGACCTTGAGGACCTCGCCGCATTTTCTGCTACGCCATCCCCAAATTTACTGCACTACAAGCCTTTGACAGTGGACAATCTATCTTCCTCGGCTACCTCCATTTTCACCTTAATGTCCTTAATGACACAAACACAGCCAACCTCCTTAAAAGCATGAACATCGGCTTCACACAACTAGCTACCAATCCCACACACAGTGCAGGGTACTCGCTTGACCCGATTTGCACAGCCAGCAACAGAATCAAGTACAGGTACGTCACCGAGCTCACCTGGACAGACCACTCGATCGTCCTCTCCACTATCACAGTAGCTCCTAGCTCCACCACCAAGCTGCCAGTACCTCACACCATAGCTGGAAGAAAGTACCCAAAAGCCAAAGGACCGACGCCCTCAACACCTCCCACCCTGACATCACTACCAACCTTGAAAAGGCTGTCAAGAACTTCGCTGCCTGGATTACCGCTTGCACTGATAGAATTGCCCCCATCAAACCCACCAAACTCAAGAGATCCACACAACATGCCAGTTGGTACACCACCAAACTGAGAACCATGAAACACAACTGCAAGCGACTAGAAAAGAAATGGTGAACCAGCAAGGAGCCTACAGATCATACCACATTCAAGACATCACTCAACCACTACCACAAACTCCTGAAAGAGACAAGAAGGAACTCCCTAGCCGACCACATCAAAGCCAGCTCCAATCACACCAAAGAACTTTTCAGCATCATCAAGGAATTTTCCAACCCCCCCACCAAAAATATCATCACCCTTTCCAAGAACTCTGCGACACCCTGGCGGACTTTAACAACAACAAGATCTCCACCATCTACAAACACTTCAAAATTCAACCTGCTGCCTCCGACTTCCTCAGCCTCATCATTCCCCCAGATGCAATCCCTGATCACCGGATCACCACCCGGGACCAGCTCACCACACAGAGAACCAAAGCCATCATGTATGCCATGCATTCAGAAGCACCCATGGACCCCTGTCCCTACCACATGTTCAACCTCGGAAGCAGGGCTATCAGTAATGAGCTCACCCCCATCTTCAACACATCCAACACATCAGCCACCTTCCCAGAAGAATGGAAACACACAGAGGTAAAAACCTTCTTCAAGAAACCGTCTGCTGACCCCAACGAGCTCAAGAACTACCAGCCAATCTCTCTGCTTCCCTTTCCTGCCAAAGACCTCGAAAAGGCCATCAACTGCTAACTCACAGAATATCTAGAGAACAACGATCTTCTGAACCTGTGTCAATCTGGATTCCCCACGAACCACAGCACAGAAACCCTCCTAGGCCAGGGAAAACTGACCACCCTGATCCTCCTCGACCTCTCAGAAGCATTCAACACCGTGTCCCACCACACCCTGATCAACAGACTTCATCAGATCCGAATCCAAGAGGACGCCCTCACATTGATCACATTCTTATTCACCAGAAAAACCCAGAGAATCCGCCTATCACCATTCACCTCGGAACCCAAGAACATCATCCGTGGCGTCCCTCAAAGTTTGTCCTTCAGCCCTACACTGTTCAATACCTTCTTGACCCCTCTGGCCAACAACGTCAGAACCCATGGACTGAACATCATATATTATGCAGATGCCACCCAGCTCATTCTCTCTCTATATTAAGACCCATCCAACACAAGGGCCAACTTCCACCTGTGCATGACGAGTGTTTCCAACTAGATGCAAAACAACTGCCTCAAACTTAACAAAGATCAAACAGAAGAAATTATATTGGGGAACAGCACATCCCTATGCAATGAGTCACGGTGGCCTGGTGACTTAGGGCCCTCAACCACTCATAAAGACCATGCCTGGATTCTTGGCATCATCCTGGGCAGCAAACTCAGCATGAAAAGCCAGATCAACTCAATCTCCTCCTCCTGCTT
The DNA here is from genome assembly GCF_964263255.1 of Lissotriton vulgaris. Taxonomy (NCBI): domain Eukaryota; kingdom Metazoa; phylum Chordata; class Amphibia; order Caudata; family Salamandridae; genus Lissotriton; species Lissotriton vulgaris. The sequence goes on along the minus strand of NC_141686.1, from coordinate 165,193,203 downwards.
CCTCACTCTTCCCATGCTCCGAAAGGTCTTCAAATGGCTGCCAGTCAGCACCAGACGTACTGTCATTCAAGTTGTCATCCACTTTGATTACGGCAATGGAATCTATGTAGGAATTACCACTCACCTCCTGAAAAGACTGCAGAATATTCAGAACTGAGTGGCCTGACTCATGCTCGACCTCGCCAAATGGAGCCACATTGCCCCACACCTCAAGAAACTCTTCTAACTCCCCGTCCACAAGAGATGCAAATTCAAGATGCTGACCCACGCCTACAAAGCCCTGCACAATCAAAGACCAGCATATATCAACCACTGCCTGAGCTTCCACCAATGCACCAGACACTTGTGCTCCACCTCCGTCTCCCTCGCACACACACCCACTGAAGCAACAGTGGAGCACGCACCTTCTCCTTTTACCTTGTCACAGCTTCCCCCTCGACCTTGACACCTCACCCACTCACCAGAATTTCTGCAAGGGAGTCGAGACCTGGCTGTTCAAGTGATTCCACCCTCAGCAGCAAGGCTCTCAGCACCTGTATACCCTTTTGGGTGATTAGCAGCACTATAAATCCTGTTTGATTGATTGATTGGGTTGTATGCCTATGTATTTGATAGATACATGGGTCTTTGTTAACCAACCAATCTGCAGCAGATGTTCTGCCATGTCACAAAAGGGATACAGCGCTGCACCAATGATGACCTTCCTTTCTCTCTGACTTTGCCTCGGGAAGCTCTGGAGTCCTGTAAATCTCTGCACTGCTGACTCCAACATCCAGCAGTGTTTGATATATAGATAAAGGGGTGCTTGCGGCAGCGCCTCTCCTGCTGGGTATTTGTGGGACATTTTGGATTCCGCGGGCAGAGTCATGGCACGCATCTGGCGAGCCTGCAACCGACCTGCAGTGGCACCTTTTGTCAGGAGGTGTCATGCAGGATCTCAGACGAAGCGGTGATGTCTCACTGGAGTCAGAGGTTGCAGGAAATCTGCACATTGAGGCATGGCCGAACTAGGAACGCAGACCCGCCCTGGCAATTGAGTAGGACCGGTCGTGTGCGGGGAGGGACCGGCAGCACGGTGCACGTGGAAAACGAAAACAAAGCTGCTGCTTTTGTTTGTGCTGCAAAACCTGCCCCCTGTAATCAAAAAATGGCCCAAAACTGGCCCCACCCTGGTGGCTCACTGAGGAAATGCCCGGTGCCCGCTATGGCCAGTCCGGCCCTGCATTGAGGTGTACGTCCTTTTCTGGGCGTAGATTAATCAGTGACCAGTGGCATAACACAAAATGATGGGGTCCCCTTTCAGAATGTGATGAAGGGCCCCCAAATCTCCCATATTTCACATTTATCCGCTGGGTTTGAACAGAATGAGGGCCCCCTTGACCGGTTGGGGGCCCACTGGTGGGTTTGCCCACTCCCCCCTCGCAATGCACGGGTTGCAGGAGGATGCATTATGCCCCCGTCATTCACCTCGTCCTGGTTGTGTCTTGCTTTCCAGGAGCGATCTTGGGAAACACGAGAATTTAGAAAACTAACATTGCCAGTGCAAAGGCAATTACTAACTTGTTTCTTTGTCTCCGCTGGGAAATTATTTTTCCCTATGGGGCATTCCTTCTCCTAAACATACACCAATGTGTGGGCGGAATTGCCATGGAAATTCATTTACTTTTACAGGCTGAAATCTCCAACCCTTTTCATGGTCGAGACCAGCTGTAACACGGCTCATTCATAGTGAAATGTAAGCTCGTGGGTGTACGCAAACTTTCAGGGAATTCCTGCATTAGGCCTCACACTGGCCTGCAACAGGAGTTGGTTTAATCCTACGGAAAGCCCCCCCTGAGCACATCTATTTCAGGAGTGCGGAATTTGGATCGGTTTGGCATTTGTCAATCAAGCTATTAGCAAGTATCCGTGTGGCTTACACAAGCACAAAGATTTGAAAATGAGGCCATGTGTTTATTATTGTCTCAGGTGAGCTCCAGGTGAGGAAACCTTGTGTCTACGACCTGCACACATAGCTGCCAAGTGTTGAGATTGCTTATGTGTGACATTTCTCATATGCTGTGATTTTATGTGTGAAACTTAAATGACTTTGAGTGACACTTTATCGTATGTGGAGGGCTCTCTCTTTCTCTCCAGTTGTCACGCACTCCTACCTTTCTCCCTCCGTCCTCCTCTTCGTTCCGTTTTTGATTTCCGACCCCTTATCCGAGTCGCTTCCCTGTCCTCCTCCTCCATTAATTCACACTCTCTCAACTGCTACTCCTTTTCTCTTTCCTTTAATATACTTTCTCTTGCCCTCATCTTCTCCCTCTCGTCTTTTACCCTTCATCCCCTTATCTTCATCCCCTTCTCAAATTAATATCTCAACTTCTCTATCTCACCCTCTCAAACTCCTCTAGCTTCCTTGCGCCCGATTCACAGAACTAACTTAAGACAAAATCCGAAACTTACTACTTTTGGTATTCACAGAAGTTAGGATTTTGTCTTAAGTTTGTCTTAAGACAAATTTAAGACCGAGTTAAGACAAAATCCTAACTTAAGTCTGTCTTAAGTCTGTCTTAAGTTTGTCTTAAGACAAACTTAAGACAAAATCCTAACTTCTGTGAATACCAAAAGTAGTAAGTTTAGGATTTTGTCTTAAGTTAGTTCTGTGAATCGGGCCCCTTGTGTTCTCTTGTTCATATTGCTTCTTGCTCCTCCTCTAGCCTCTATGGCCTTCTATGGCAGCCTTTCCTCCTTCTGGAGAGGTGTGTTGCAGCAGCCGGGGCAGCTGACTTTGAAGCACAGGGTTCACGATTTGATCCCCGGCTCCGGCAGCAGCTCAGCATCATGTGACTCTGGGCAATAGCTCACTAAATTTCCAAGACGGCCCCCAGCGCCTTGAAACCCGCATCTATGGTGGCGCAAAGGTTGTTCACGGAGGCGCAGGTAAACTGATGCATCTATTCAGATGTGTTAGTTTCTTGTAAATCTGCCCCTGAATATCTTAAAGGATCGGATCACCTGGCAGCTGGAGGTTTAGCTGATTTGTGTGATTAATGATAGACAGCGTCAGATTGGTACGCGGGCATTTGGGCAATGCCCGAGGGGCCGGTGTCCGAGTTCCTGCTGTGGGCTGCTTTTTTTAGCAGTCTGGGGGCGATTTGGGCATTGTCTCTATTGTTGGAATATCGCCAGCGGCCCATTGGGTGTCTGAGTGGCCTTTCTAGAGGCAGATGGGCACTCATTACCCCCGTTTAGCAACAGGAAGAGGTGTCACACTCTCTTTGTCCTGCTTGCCGGCCCATTAATGTGTGCACATACTGAGCGGGGGCAGGGGGCCTGAGTAGAAGTGGCCTCACTTGTTTTCAGGTGTGTTTCTCCAGTGTAAATTAATGCGTACATTTATTTTTTACCCCCTTCTTTTTAACGCAATTACACGGAAGCAGTGATTTATGGAAAGGCATTAAGCAAATGGGACCGATTTTTTTTTTGTGTGCCCGGGCCGATTTTCAATCCCAATCCGACCCTGAACGTTGCGGACAGGTGGAAAATGTTCCTAAATTGTTGTGGGTTGTTTACTTAAGTTCCATTTGTAATGGAACACAATAGCGGCTGCTGGAGGGAGTGCTGGAGGTGGTGAGGTGGGCAGAGTGGGGGGTAGTAAACTCCGCCATACGGCCAAACGGAGGTAAGTAAAGAAATAGATAAATAAAACAAATTACATTGCACGTGTTGCAGCTTGAGCAATGTAATTGGTTTTCTTTTTTTATTTCTTTACTTACCTACATTCGGCCGTATGCCGGAGCTTACTGCACCCCACCCTGCCCTTCCCCGCCTCACTGCCCCACAGCACTCCCTCCAGGAGCCGCTACTGATGGAACCTTAAGATGGAATGCCGTCACAGTGTTTTGGTGGAGCGTTCTAGGCGGACGGTTAGTCTGCCTGGGATGAGCTACTGGAAGGGTGGAGTGCTGTCTTTCATAAATAAAGCTTCAGAGCTACTTTGTAAAGCACCCGTCTTGTGTTGTTCATTCAAAACACATTTTGGTGACGAGCCACTCGAGTTCTTTGTTCCTGGGCAGCACCAATACGATCGTATGTTAAATGCATTAGACTAACCCTCGCTGCGTGGTACTTGACAGGCATAGGCAAATATTTGACGTAAAAGGCGGAGCAAAAACCATTGTGCTCAACATTACAGTGTATATCAAAGTAGAGAGGCCCGCTAAGCTCATGACTTAGATGGGTGTTGTACATGTTGTTACGAACAATAACGTTGAATTATTAAGGTTGTATGCACCTCACAGGCCACCTACTCTCTGTGGCTTTGTGACGTCACATAGGACCTTCATGTTGTATTTATGGCCTGTCATAGAATGTTTGGCCATTCACCTGCTGTTTTCCCTGCTGGTCTGCTGTGTTCACGGGCCTCTTTAACTTAATAAAATATTAAGTTAATACTTCTTCGTGTCATCGTGCTTCCTAGGATGTCACTTCAATGGGCTATAGCGGCAAGGACATGCAGGGTCTCACATCAACCAAAACAAAGGCAAGAGATGGGGAATATCCTGCTCACAGCACCCTGCTGCACATCGGCGGCCATCTTGGAATGTGTTTTCCGTAATAGCAAACCCAATTACAAGATTGTCATCTGTTTGTGTGGATGCATCTTTGTGCATGCATATGTTTGCCATTCTCAAGAATCATTGGCAAAGCCAATATCTCAGCCTTGTAGAAGCAAAACCTATTGCCTTCGCCATTATTTGTCTTCTATGAGATCAGCACTCAGGCAGCCCAAGCTATTATAATGTGTCTTATCTTACTAAATATGGATATTTTACGTGGTGACGCCTGATAGCCTCTAGAAAAGATTCTTTTCTGTCCTTGGCGAAGCAGGAGAAAATTAAAATAGCTATAATCAGCAGCACAGAGTGATCAGCGAGTTTGGAATAGACCAAAGATACCCATTCTAACATCAATAAGAGATACAGGAAGAAAAAAAAGAACATTACATTGAAATGTAAAACTGATGAAAAGGAGCTCAAGCATTTCAAAGTGAACATTGTAACTGCTGGTCTCTTGCAGAATTTGCCATGCAGTCGTACTGTTTGATTGCATCATGTGTTTGAGGCTGTTTGTTGCTTATGTTTATGGCCATGGTGTTTGTCAGCTGCAGTTTGGGCTATGGACCGGGCCACTGGAATAATGCAGTTCCGCTGCAGCAGCTTTACCATCCTACATATTAGAGGGAGATGAAATTTGCGCATTACCCTTTTTTTGAATTTACTTGAAATATTTGGAAAATTATGCAACATCATGTATAATTACGCAAACTGCAAATCTGTCATTTTGAGCTATTTTTTAATGCAAAATACAACGATGCAAAGACGCATTTCATGCTAAATAATAATGGAAAACACAATTGTCGCGAACAGCCACTCGCATTCTGGTTGTTCAAGTTGTTCCTGCCGCCTTATTCCCCCCCTGCTCTATAATTCTGCCTGAACGGCAGTGTAATCATGTGAGGTGGCATAATGATGTAAATTGGGGAATTTCACATAACAAACGCAAAGCGTAGTTTCCAAAATTTTACTACTAACACGTGCATAATTTAAATTTGGCACAGCCTACTGCATACGTATTGCCATTTGCCACATTACCCCATCAACTTCTGCTTAATTTAATTAAAAATAAACAGTTTGTAGCTCAAACAAATCAAAAGGTATTACAACTGCTGCATAAAGAATGAAGTACCACGATCGGCACTTTGCGAAAGTTAAATAGTCTTTGCTCATCTGCTGACTGCTGTATTCAGGCATTTAAAGAGCCATTTAAAGAGGAGGCAGTTTTGCCCAGATAACATCACCACTTTATGGACTGGGAAAACACATTTTGACGGCAGCAATAGGCACACATATTTGACTGCTTAAATTCAATTCAAACAGGATAGAAAGAATGATTGTTTTTCTTCATCCTGATAATGTTTGTTTCACTTGTCACAAAAATTGCTGTTTACCTAAAAGACACAGGGGCATATTCTCAAGAACATGTGATAACCATCGCAAATGTTACTTAACGCAACTTCCAACGTCGCAGTGTATCACGGGAAAATTTGCCGTGTTAACCAAGCATTCTCAACACGGCAGTACCATGCAATAGTCTCCAAATAATGCATCAACTGACCGCGTTAAAATCAACGCCACGCCGAAAAAATGCGCAACGCGAATGCCAAAAAGGCTTCGATGAGGCCAATCGCGATACTGAAATCAGCGAAAACCATCTACAGGCCTGCAAGTCACAAGAGCCAGGCGGGACAACCACCATAAAAGTAGAAAAAAAACCTGACAAACGAATGGCAAACAACAGCGAAGCACAATGGACTTTGTCGGAGCAAGGACGGAGGAGAACCAGAACACCACAAGCCCCCCGGAGGACCTGCCTGGGAAGGCCAAGAAGAAGAAGAGTACCTCTCTCTGCCCCTCTCTGTCCATCTATCTCTCTCTCCCTCTCTGTCGGTCTATCTCTCTCTCCCTTTCTCTCTCTTTCTCCTTAGCTCTCTCTCTGTCCCTTGATGTGTGCAGGACACACCTTCTCATCATGGTATTTGTCTTGCAGGTTGTGACCTACGGAGTGTCCCTAGGGGTGCCACAATGGGTCTTTATTTCTGTTCTGTGTTTGTTTTAATACATTTTCATTTGTTGCTTTGAAGGTGAATGTGTGATGCTAATTTTTGTGACGACACATGCACGTCACCAGATGGGATTGTGCAACATCAGGCAGATTATTTGGTACATGATTCAGTGTAGTTGATGTGGCATGTCTTTATCCTGGGCGTATTCCCGGGGAGGGGGGTCCTGGGGGTGGTGGCGGTGGGTGTTGTGGCCCAGTTGGGGCGCCCAGCTGCATGATGAGTGGCTCCATGGCATCTGTTGCCCTTCAGGTGTGGCTCTGGGCTGGGCTCCCTTTTGTGGTGCAGGCTATGGTCCGGCTTAACACCAGGTAAGAGCAGGTGTTAGTTTTCTGCTGCTAATTCGCCTTATCGCTTGTTTTGTTATCTTATCGCTGATGTGGCTGGTCGTTGACAATGTTGCGGAGTGGTGTTGTCGCTACTTTTTGCTCTGGAACGCCTACTCTGCATCTCATTAGCGATAGTTGCGGGGGTCATCTGTGGCAATGTTTTTGCAGCTGCTATCGCAGGTAAACTGGTGCTATGTGCTGTTAGCACCAGCTTGTGAATGGAATGATATATTTATCGTGACTTTGGCTGCGATAAAGTGACGTTAACTCGACGATAGCTCCTTGAAAATATGCCCCACAGTTGTCAAATTAGCGGTTACTTGAGGAAGCAATCAAACTTCAGAAGATTCTCCAAAATGGAGCAACTCCAACACATTGCATCTCTTTTTAAGGTCCAATGTTCTGAATCCTAAACTGCCTCCTAGTCAGACATGTGCACAGCCCTGTATTCTGCATGGTCAGTTCGTAATAGAAAGAGCTTTTGCTTCCAGACTTCTAGAGTGGGATCAAAGAGTCGCTCAAAACTAAGGGGTCATTTTAGATCATTAACTGAGTGTGCGTGAATAATGAAAGCAAAGCTTTAATTAAAGGAAATGTGTACATGGAAGGTGTATTCTGCAACATTGTGTATATTTTTACACAATTTTGCCCTCGGTGTTAGAAAGGGCAGTGTTCATGAAATAGTGTGCCACTGCTTCCATTCAGTGTAACATTAATAGTAGCTGGTAAATAAATGCGTTGCAGAATAAATGTAAACTTACATTTAAAAATAAATTGTTGGGAAATGTTTTCGCGCTTTGAAAGTAAACTTGTTAGGTCTGAGTTGTGCATAATAAATAAATAAGCACGAATACAAAACTCTGTGCATAGTATCTGATAAATGTGCATAGTTTTCTTTCTTAAGAAAGGTATGCACTTTTATAATACTGCAATCCCTCTTGCTTAGACATAACACAGGGCACCGCAAGAGGTAAGAGGAACTCAGTCAGTCATCTGATGGTCTGTCTGGTTGTGAGAAGGGTTTTGGGGGAGGGTACGTCTTTTTCCTGCACCCCTACCCCTTTGTACCAGTTTGTTACAATTTCCAATTATCTAGGCAGTAACTCCACATAACTTCAGTGGCAGCTGCTGCAGAATGGGAGTACCTGGGCTGGACGGGGGATAAAATATACTTACCTGTGGATGGCTTCGCCTTTCCCCTGTTTTCTTCTCTTCCCAGCAGCACAGAACAGAATCACACAGGCTCCCAGACTCTCCAAAGCCAATCACGACGCTGCTGTCACCAGCATGACATAACATAACATAACATAACAAAACATTTGTAAAATGCGCTACATACATGTGAGGGTCTCAAGGCGCTGGGAGGGGGCGGGGGGGGCTGCTACTGGTCGAAGAGCCAGGTCTTGAAAAGTCTTCATAATGTCAGCAGGTCCTGGGTCTGTCGTAGGTCAGTAGGGAGAGTGTTCCAGGTCTTGGCGGTGAGGTAGGAGAAGGATTTGCCGCCGGCGGTGGTTTTCCGGATGTGAGGAACTGTGGCGAGGGCGAGGCTGGCCGAGCGGAGGCTGCGGGAGGGGGGTGTAGAAGCTGAGTCAGTCGTTGAGGTATGCTGGTCCGGTGTTGTGGAGGGCCTTCTGTGCATGGATGAGGAGCTTGAAGGTGATCCTCTTGTCGACGGGGAGCCAGTGCAGGTTGCTCAGGTGGGGGGTGATGTGGCTACGTCATGGGACGTCGAGGATCAGTCAGGCTGCGGCGTTCTGGATGCGTTGGAGCCGTCTCAGGAGCTTGGTTGTTGTTCCTGCATAGAGGGCGTTCTCGTAGTCCAGTCTGCTGGTGACAAGAGCGTGGTTGACGATCTTTCTCGTGTTGGAGGGGATCCATTTGAAGATTCTGCGGAGCATTTGGAGGGTGTTGAAGCAGAACGCGGAGACGGCGTTGACTTGCTTGGTCATGGAGAGGGCGCAGTCGAGGATGATCCCCAGGTTGCGTGCGTGTTCGGTGGGTTCTGGGGGTGTTCCTAGCGAAGTGGGCCACCAGGAGTCGTCCCAGGCTGAGGGGGTGGAGCCGAGGATGAGGACCTCCGTCTTGTCTGAGTTCAGTTTCAGTTTGCTCTCCTTCTTCCATTCGGCGACGGCCTTTATTCCTCTGTGGAGATTGTCTTTGGCGGTTTTGGGGTCTTCGGTGAGGGATATGACAGCTGCCTCGTGATTGGTCTGCGAGGCCTGTTGGTCTGCTGAGGCAGTGCCTGGGACAGTACTCCACCGCTGTGCAACACAGCCGGGTGGAGAAATGCTAAATGAGTATCGCTGTTTGGAGGGCTCACGACGGCTGGCAAAACTGACATGCGCACTCATGGTGCACATATTCCCACGTCTCCATGCACTAAAAGCCCAGCCCTGCCCGCCCTATCCTGGCTCCGAGTGCACGCTGAAAAATAAAATGATAAGAACATTGTGTTTTGATTGTATCTGTCCTTTTTTGCACTGCTTAAAGAGCAGTGGGGCGACACTCATCCGCCTTAGCAGAGGAGAAGGCCGCTCCATAATTTGCTTTTAATTGCGCTATTATGCTGCATAATTTTAGTTTTTCTAACACATAATTCACCTTTGCTTATCACGTAATTTGCTACTCATTGCTGCATACTTCCATTGTCCATGTTAGGGAGTGTTTAGGATCTCCGGTGGAAGCTAGGATGATCATAAACAACAATCAAACCGCATTCTGAACTGGACTCAGCAGGAGGTAAAATGGCTGCCGCTGGAAACCATCACAAAGAGTTTAATTTGCGAGACTTGGCTGAGTTTTTCTGTTGCTGAGCATTTGCAGAATAACACTCCGTGCCTCGTCCTCAGTTGTACTCTTCGACAGAGCGGCGAGAAAGACACTGCATGGCAGGGAAGACGCAGGCAATTATATGCATAATGACATGCTGCAGCACAATGCAGACAGGAAGACGTGAACAAGGAATGGTCAGATGCGAAAACAAACTACAATAGGATCATTAAGTGGTGCTTAATTAGGCGGGCTTCACAGGCCTTTGCCCTTTGAAACCATAGGATTCTTCACACATACTGCTGGGAGAAAGACATGATTGGCCACAGGGTAAAATCAACACGCCAAATGACAGGCAGCTACTTAATAACAACAACAAAAAGAAAATGGCATACAAATAATGATCATGGTCCTTTCTCTCTGTTGCTGCTTGTGTGAGGCTGTTTGTGTATTTCCCTGCCTGTGTTCGACTGCACCTAGATGTGAGGGAATGTTTGTCTGGGAATGCATGTGACCACTTCTTTGTACAGTATGTTTGTGTCCATGACTTAGGGTGTTAAAGTGTGTTGGTCTTTGCGTGTCTGTGCATGTATACAAAATATTTATTTTTAGGTTTGCCTGCACAGCGCTTTCACTGTGCTTGTGAAATCTCTTGTATTTAATACAACTTAAGAGGGGGCTCTTATCAGTTCCCATTGCCGAATTACTGTGTTTATTCGCTTTTGTGTGTAACTTTTTTTTGTTGAAGCCCCATTCAGTGTCAAGATAACATCCTTTCCCACGAAAAAGGCAGATAGCTTCTTACAATATACTGGAATGTTTTCTTTTATTACTTAGTTGTGTAAAGCAGATGCTTTAGCCTCAGAACTTTTCTGTCATTTCCTATTCATGTCTCAGTGCCTTTCTTTGCACTTTGTAGGCATTATCGGTTTGATTTTTTCAACTTAATGTATTTGGTCATTATGATCAAATTCTAAATGTTGTAATAAACATTACATAAAAATTAAGTTAATATACAAGAGGTATGTTATATTTTACTACTAAAGAGGCAGCCACAAGTTCAGTTATTTTGCCGACAACAGGGTCATGGTTTGAATGGTGCAGCAGGTGCAGGAGCAGTGGGCCAAAAAGTTGTCAGAACTCCTCTAAACACATAATATTGCTATATTTGACTACTAAACATGCAGTCACAATTTCAGTTACCTTGCAGTTAAAATGGACTTGATTTGAGTGGTGCAGCAAGTGCAGTGGCACCGGGGCCAAAACCTTTAGGGGACCCACTAAACCCAGATTATTGCTAAAATATAAAATGAAACAGGCAGTCACAAGTGTAGTTACCTGCAGAAAACAGGGTCATGGTTTCAATTGGTGCAGCAGATGCAGTGGCCCCAGGACCAAAAGCTCTGGGCACCCCACTAACCCCCTAAAATTGCTATATTTTACCACCAGACAGGCAGTCACAAGCGCAGTTACCTTGCAGACAATAGGGTAATGATTTGAATGGTGCAGCAGGTACAGTAGCACCGGGCCAAAAAGTTGTCAGAACTCCTCTAAACAGCTAATATCGCTATATGCTACTTCTAAACAGGCAGTCACAATTGCAATTACCTTGCAGTTGAAAGGGGCTTGATTTAAATGGTGCGGCAGGTCCAGCACTCTGTAGGAAAGTGCCCCTTTTTACATTTTTACCCCCCACCTTTTTGCCTGGCACATGATGCGCTTAGACTTGGTGTGCCTTGGGTTCCTGCCAATCAGGTTCCCAGTGCCTGTGTTCTTTCCCTAAGACGTGCGTTTGTACCCCCAATTGGCACCTCTGGCCACATGTAAGCCCCTTGTGAAAGGTACCATGGGTACCAAGGTCACTGTGACCAGAGAAGCCTCTAAGGGTTGCAGTATCTAATGGGCCAACCTTAGAGGTCCTGTACACCAACACCACACACGCACATGGGCCAAAACCTCTAGAAACCCCACTAAACACAGAATATTGCTAAATTGTACTACTAAACAGGCAGTCACAAGAGCAGTTATCTAGCAGGCACTCAGGCCATGATTTCAATGGTGCTGCAGGTACAGTAGCACCGGAACCAAAAGTTGTCAGAACTCCTCTAAACACCAGATATTGCTATAGTTGACTACTAAATAAGCGTCAGATGTACAGGTACCTTGCAAGTACCAGGGTCATGATTTCAATGGTGCAGCAGGTGCAGTGACTCTGGGGCTCAAATCTCTAGGAACCCCTCTAAACATCAAATATTGCAATATTTTACTACTACACAGACATTCACAAGTGCAGTTACCTTACAGGCAATAGTGTCATGGTTTGAATGGTGCAGCAGGTGCAATGGCACCGGGGCCAAAAGTTGTCAGAACTCCTCTAAACAGATAACATTGATATTACATCAATTGATTCTATTATTTCTCTCTTTCATTTTATTTGTCAAATGTAGCTATTACTTACCTGCACTATACCACTAGTAACAGCACAATATATTGCTTTTTTTAACATAAACAAGCCATAACACTTTAACAGATTTTCTGCAACTTATATTATACAACTACTCAGCAAGCCACAACTTACAACAACAAAAACAGTTTATTATTAATCACATAGGCGAAACCTAATGCATTTGCCAATCCTTTGTCTCTGCATTTGTCTCATGCATATTTGATCACATCATAGGAAGTGAAATCCCGTAGCCTTTGCCACTCATCATGTCACTGATGATGTCACAGCTTGTGGCACTATGGGACGCAAGAAACTTCCAAAACCCATTCATTTAATAAAACAATATGAACATGTCTCTAAAAAACCTCCATTGTACTAAATGTGCATAGGCCCACAGAGTAATCAGCTGTGCTGGTCACAGAGACTGGGAGCACCGTTGCCCAAAACCATGATGAATTGCAATGGTATCTTATAGCACTGAACAGTAATGGTCCCATACAATATACATAATATTGGCCCAAGCGCAATATGGGCACCATGTACTAATGAGCAGCATGGGTCTCAGGCAGTAATGAGAAACATTGCCCCCTCCCAAGATTGCAGTTCACTGTTTTGGTCTGACCCAGTAATGGGCCAATACCTTAATGGTCACTTAAATTTCTTACCCCAGGGACCAGACCAGTTACACCACGGTTCTGGGTTTCATTGCTGCTCGATGTTTAGAATGTGTGTATCTATCTGTTTAGGTGTGTACCGGCCTGCATGAACATGTTTGTGTCAGTCTCTATAACAATGTGAGCTTGTCTGTGCCTGTGTTGAAGGATTGTATCTTTGTCTGCTGTGGCTCTCTGTGTTCATTGGTTTGTTTTATTCCTGGTGTGTGTATCTGTGTTATTTTTTTCTGCTTGTCATCTGTTTGCTGTACTTCTGGGGCACCTCTCTGCCACATGAAGTCCAGAGTGAGCTTCCAAAGGGTTCTTGGGTTTTCATTGCAGAGTGTGATTCGACGTGTTGTTGGTACTGTGAATGGGTCTGTTTCTCTGTTAGATGAATAAATCCACTCTGTGTGTGTGATCTTTGAAAAATATCAGTCAATCAGAAAGGTGATGATTTGGGGGTCCCCCCTAACCTAGGAGGATGACCAAGCAGATGCCTTGAACACAAAGAGCACATCTTGCTGAAATGATTTGGTGGTGGTCCCATCCTTCTAGGACCACCCCAAGCAAAGTTGTGGGCAAACATATAATGCCAACCAAAGGCTCAGCAAAGCATTATGGGGCGAGATTCTGGAGTGCAGTGAATATTATAGTATTAGCTTTCAGCTGAGCCAGAGAGGGCTGTTTGAGGAATGTTTTGATATTGGATACTATATTATATTCACTGCACTCTAGAATCTCGCCCCATAATGCTTTGCAGGGCCTTTGGTTGGGATTGTATTTTTGCCCATAACTGTGCTTGGGGTTAGTCCCAGGAGGATGGCACCACCACCAATCGGTCAGCATGATGTGCTCTTTGCGTTCAATGCATCTGCTTGGTTCTCTCCCTAGGTTAGGGAGGACCCTAAAATTTTCACCTCTCTCACTGCTTGCTATATTTTCATTTTCACTTTTGTGAGATGAATATATGCATTTTAGCATGTAAAGATACAGTTACTTGTTGTTTTACCAAAGGTATGTGAGGTTTCTGTTTCATTAATTGGGGTGAGACAAAACGGAGTTACAGAGTAGAGTTTTTGTTGAACTCCACATAGTGGTACTCTGCCAACTTCGCCCACCCATAATGCTGTGCCTGAGCTGTGTTGGATGTGTGTGCAATACTTTGTATAACATGTACTGTGATATGTGCTTACAGATTCATACTATTGTGAACATGTCTGTTCATGTTTGCGTCTGTTGGTCTCAGTGGTGGCCGGCACAGATCTGGGTTGGGATTGCGTGGCGAGGGCTGAACAGGAAGCAGACAGGCTCCCCTGAGCCGATCACAACCCTGCAATGCAGCGCTGTGATTGGCTACTCTAAGCCGTAATTCGGCATTCAGATGCGGACTGGCGGCCTGGGCATGTTCTCCACCCAGGCTGTATTACAGCCGGGGTGGAGAACATGCAGAGTGCGCATGACTGTTTGGCCGGCCTGAGACGGCCGGCCAAAACGTTATGTGCGCCTCAGTGCGCCCACCAATCCTCCCCTGCTCGGTGAACGGAGCAGCCCCGTCTCGCCCAATGCTGTCCCAGCAGGAACGAATGAAATGATAATAACATCAAGTTATTAATATTTTATTTTACCTTTCCTTCACTGCTGCAATGAAGTGAGGCGACGCTCCTCCACCTTAGCGGAGGAGCCGCCATTGGTTGGTCTCTCTCCTTGTATGTGTGTACATTATATATTAGTCTCAGCTTATACATGTTTGTGTCTGCCTGTGTTAGTGTGTGTCTGCCTCTGTTCGTATGTTACTGTTTCTATATGTGGATTAACTGCCAAGGGATTGGGTTGTTGCACTTGTGGATAGAGAGAGACTCCCGTTTCCATGGAGTGAAGCTCCCAGGGGCCGAATGCTATTAAGCATGAGAACAGAAACCAGAAAGGCAGACACCAATATACCCTGCTTTTTCTATTGACTTTTCAAAACCACATAGGAAATGTGGTGAATTATAAGTGGCGGGAACGAATAAATGAGAAGAAAACAGCTGCTCCTCGAAACAATAAAGGCAGGCAGTATGGAAGGTTTACCACTTCCAGATCCATCTAATCCTCTCCCTGTAAATCTCCCATGCACATGATGCTCCTCGGCCATAATGGAACCATCCCACAGACTCTGTCTAATATTTCTCTCAATGTCATCTGCCAGTGCTTTCCAGCCACTATTCAGGAATCTCACTAACTCTGTCAGTCTAATTCTTCTCTGTCAGTTTCCTGTCAGTGATTATCAGCTTAGAATTGAAGGTTCCCACTAGCTGTCAATGTAATACTTCCATGTCAATGTCACAAGCCAGTGCCTCCCATAGCGATTAACACCGATTTAGACCAGGGCTCTCCAAAGCCGGTCCTGGAGGTCTGGTTTCATGCCAGATCTTTAGCATATCCCCATTTAGATAAATGTAGTTATCTTATAAAGCTGTCATGGCCGGCCCCCTCGGACCGGCCTTGGAGAAGCAACTATATGAAAGCATTCCTCCCATCACTTTATGTGTGCCCAGTATAACACCCTAAGAGGTCAAGAGTATGCCAAGACACAGCTCTCTTGCTGGCTGTGCACAGAATCCAAGCTATCCCTCACTGACGAGACCACTAAGGCTGAAAACGGTCTAGGGTTTCTCATACTTTCTTCTGTGGGGGGCGCGACTCGCCTGCCAGTTCCGAATTGACTGTTCCCATGAGGAGCAGGGTAAGTACTGAATTACATAAGGTGGTCTCTGTCCACAGTGGCACCATGGGTGGGAAACAATGGATTGGAATGTTACCCAGATAGATTGCCCGTGGTTTAGACCATGTAAAAGCATTTCTGCCGTCACTTTTTGTGTGTTTGAAGTGTCAATCCTATCTCCTACTGCCACACTAGGTGGTAGTGTTGCAGACGTGCTGCTGGGAGACAAGAAAGACTATTTACCTTTAGCAGAATTGGGGGTCAGCAGAGTGGATTTGGTGGCAACATGTGGTTGCTTTGTCCATAGTCAATAAGTTGATGAGTGTTTCTGATTGGTCAGATAGACCTGGTGAGTGGCTAAAGTATCTTGACTAAGAGAGCGTGTCTGGTAGCTGCTGATAGTCGTAGTGCACTGGTTACTTCATGGACTGTGCAACCCTTCTGGTCCCTTCCCACTGGGCTTGAACAGGCACCATGCGCCTTGGGATGACCTGGAAATCTTTAGATTTGCTGGAGTTACTGGTTGCCCTGAGTCAAAGCATACCCACACCACTTCCACAGAGGTAAAGCAGAGAGGATTTTAGTGGGTTTTTCAGATTCATGGGTGGTGAGGGCATAAGCAGCTGCGGCTTGTCTATGCACCACTGGGATAGGCAGCCAGTGTGCATTACCACCTTGGACCCTCAGATCAATGGTCTTGGCAGGGATCCCAAGGGTCCTCTTTATGGCAGGGATACCAAGGTTCCTCATTATGGCAGGGATACCAAGGTTCCTCATTATGGCAGGGATACTAAGGTTCCTCATTATGGCAGGGATACCAAGGTTCCTCATTATGGCAGGGATACCAAGGTTCTTCTTCGTACCCTCCCTTGGTGCATGGCCACTGTCTCCCTTGCCCACAGGCTCTATGTAGCTACTTTTTGTATGGTTGTTTAGAGTTATCGTTAGCTAGTCCTTGGTTGAGATGATGGAGCCCATATTGTGATACGCACCCTGTATGTTTGTCCCACTTGGGCATGGATGGCTTGTCTTGTGGGACTATGTCTTGTGTGAATGAGAGGCACGCTCTTTCCAATAAAGAGAACCCATGAGCCATCAGTAGGAAGGATTTTTTGTAAAGTACATGTTTACCACTATTTCATATTGCTTATGTTTGTCAGTAAACTCTCTGGGTGCTCTAAGCCATGAGTGAAGAGAAGTTTACATGTTGCACTATTTGAGGTACATTTTTAGAACAAGAACAGAACCAGGGTCTGTGAGATTGGGATACTAAACTACACCCCACACCAGTATGTGTTACCCAGAGCTTAAGTGCGATCTATGTAGAAATGTAACACAGGTGCCCTCTATATGCCGAAGAATGGAATTGTGCTCAGCAGGGTGTCCCATTTGGTCACTTCGAGGAACCAGGAGACAAAGAAAGGAGTACAAGTTTTATTGATCTGCATAGACTATTCTTTACTTTACGCATAATCCTACGTATCCTTTACTTTAAGAAATAAGTGTGGCAACATAATCTTTGGTACCAAATCTACAGTCATGCATTGACCACCGCCCACATCGTAGTAGAACTCCCTACGGTGAAGGATGGGACCCCCAAGCTGATAGCTGAAAAAGGTGAGGGTGAGATTGTCACCAGTTAGCTTGCATGATTCTTGCTTCTAATGAGTGTTTCTTGTGCCATAAAGTTTGAGGACTCCCAGTGCAGCAAACCCTTGCTAAGGGTTGAACAATACTGCTACAAGCCCCTCCATCGCATCTATCATTTGGGAGCAAGGGTGGGATGGGTGGGTAGTGCTCATATAGGGGCCCGATCCACAGAATGAATTTAAGACTCAATCCTAAACTTACTACTATTTGGGTATTCACAGAATGCACTTACTACTTTTGGCATTCACAGAATGAACTTACTACTTTTGGTATTCACAGAAATTAGGATTTTGTCTTAAGTTTGTTTTAAGACTAATTTAAGACAGACTTAAGACAGACTTAAGACAAAATCCTAACTTCTGTGAATACCAAAAGTAGTAAGTTCATTCTGTGAATGCCAAAAGTAGTAAGTGCATTCTGTGAATACCCAAATAGTAGTAAGTTTAGGATTGAGTCTTAAGTTCATTCTGTGAATCGGGCCCATAGTAACCAAGTCTCAACAGAAAGGATGGTTGTGCTGCAGAACATCTCCAGGGGCGTAGTTTTGGAGGGGGGTGTGTTTAGGGTGTTACACCCCCCTAATCAATTATCTATTTAATAAAAAGTTGGTTACAGCAGCTTTCGGTTGGATATGATAAGGTGTCTGTCGGATTTCACCTGGGATGTTTAAATACTCACTCACACAAAAAACACATACACACACACACAAACTCTTGTTTCTGTTATGAAGGTCTTAAAACTTGGTTATTTTACAAAATACTGTGTTTTAAGTACCCTTCGCACTCCGCACTCCATTCCCTTTCCACCAGCCCTTACGCCCTCCTCATGATCCGCTTCCCATGTAATGATTATCATGATATGCCAGTGTGATTGTCGGAAAACCTGAAGCTCACATCCCACCAGTTTTATTGACTAAGCTACGCCCCTGAACATCTCGATGTGTAAAAGATGTACAGTGCATAATTCAGTGAGAAGGGGTGCAAGAGATATAGACAGCCCACATTCAGGTAGCGGGAAAGAAGAGTCTAGTGGTTGGCTCACATTAGGCAGGTGCCAAAAGTGTAAAGGTGTAAAAGCAGGAGGTGGGGTTTGTACACATTCAGCAATTGCAGAAAGAACATATAGCACAGTTCTCCCTACGGTGATAAGACGTGTAACCGATGGATCAAAATGGCTGACAGATCATGTTCAACAGTATTACTGCGGAAGACCCAGGACCTAAATATGAAGCAGACATGCTCATAGAAAGCCAAATAAGAGGGAGAGGTTGTGGCCTTACGGCCAGAACTGCGGAGTTTGGAGCTGGGGAACCAGGTTCGAGTCTCGGCATCGGCTCAGCTTCCTGTGATTCTGGGCAAATCACTTAATCTCCCAGTGCCTACCAAAAAATGAATGTGTCCTTGTGTAACGTAACTGGTGCTCATGTAAAGTGCTTAAATACCATTGGGTCGAGTTCGCACTATATAAATATGCGCAAAAAAAGATAGCGTTGTAAGGAGAGGACTCGAAGAAACATTCTTCAGCCCCGAGACTTTAGAAGCTGGAGGACTGCTAATGGCGGAGGAGCCGCTGGCAGAGATCTGGGGGTGTCCCACGAGTAGTCAGCATCCCAGCCTTTGCGAGGGCAAATCTCGCGAGATTCACACAACGCTGCCTTATCTCCTCTTTCCCTCCAGTCCTGGGGAGCCCATGCCTCCTGCCTGGCTGACCCGCCAACAGAAGGCAATTAACCAGGCCTGGCCTGCAGCAAAAGTGGGAATAGAGAAGCAACTCTTACCTCCGCCTCTGCTGCTGGGAATCCAGAGATAACAGAAACCTAAGCCGCTTTCTTCGTGCTCCTCTCAACCGAGGGGACTTCTGGTCTTAAAACTACTGAAAAGTCTCTTTATTCTGCTTCCAAAAAGCATTGCAGTAGCTACTTATCCCTTTGTAAATTAAGTGCATGAACTCCCTATGGTCTCAACGTAGGAGATGATATATTGTTTTTCTCTCTCCGATTGTGTACAGTCTTTTTTGAGGGTTGGGTTCTTTCAAGGTTCTGTGGTGGAGCAGGTGGTGTAAAAGTCCCCACCCTGTATCACATAACATGGAGCAGGCTATTAATGGGTCCCAAACCTGTGTCCCGCCTGCAGGGTCAGACTGGGGTACCAAAAGCAGCCATGTTAATTCCAATACCATTGAGCACTATCAGAAGACAAATTCAGGCGCGGCTGTTTCAGGTAAAGAGCCACGTGTTAGGGCGGGGTGGGAGTTCGGGGGAGGGAGTCGGCAGATGACAGAATAGGTAAAATGAAAGAAAAACATTTATAAAACCTCTTACCTTGCCATCGCCCCATCACCGACTTATTATTCTCTTTTTTATCTTTTACGTATTTGATCATCTGTTGACTTCCCCACGCCTCACCGCTCTTACCTGAACCAGCCGCGCCGAGACAAATACATTCAATAATATGTGAAGCACATTAGGCTCCTCAATAAAGATTGGGACTATTTAGTTTCAGACCATAAAGGTTTATTAAAAGTTAATAGTTTGCATAAACCAAAAATCAGATTAGCATCAATTAATAATCAAAATAACTATGCATCGGAAAATGTACAAACGTAATAAGTCTGAATCCTATAAATCAAAGGACAAACTAGTACGGTCAAAGGGAAAGACAGAGTAAAGTCACTCCTCTCTCTCATAATATCCATATGTATCATCCAATTTTAAACTAGAATCTTACTGTATATACTGATTGTTTGGCAAGATGATAATTTTATCAGTGCCTTTAACAATAATTTCACATAATGAGTCACCTGAATTACGCGTCTGCTCACCAATCGTACATGCGGCAAACAGAATGCTGCACCGGCAAAAAAAGAGAGGTATGACAGGACAAAGAACCCTTCCACCACTCAGCAGCTCATCATAGTCTGAGATCTATGGCCAGCTCCCATTAGTCAGTGGGAGCAGCACAGGGAGGGAGATGTGTTCTGAACTGTAGGAGGTACAAGCCCCACCAACTTGTCAGCATAAAGGTGGCGGGGAGTGTTATATGTCTGGGGTGTGGATTTCAACCAACCGCCCCAACAATGTGTAGCCTGGGGCTGGAGAGTTCAATGTAATATAAATACTTTTGGACACAAGTAATCATAGTGCCCAATAACTATTGCTCGTACATTCACATTACATCACACATCTGTGGGACGAGGAGCTCCAGTCTCCCTACTGTGGACGAGGGGCTCCAGGCTCCCTACTGTGGATGGGGGGCTCCAGACGCCCTACTGTGGACTAGGGGCTCCGGGCTCCCTACTGTGAATGAGGGGTTCCAGGCTCCCCACTGTGGACGAGGGGTTCCAGGCTCCCCACTGTGGACGAGGGGTTCCAGGCTCCCCACTGTGGACGAGGGGCTCCAGGCCCCCTACTGTGGATGGGGGGCTCCAGACCCCCTACTGTGAATGAGGGGCTCCAGACTCCTTACTGTGGACTAGGGGCTCCGGGCTCCCTACTGTGAATGAGGGGTTCCAGGCTCCCTACAGTGGACGAGGGGTTCCAGGCTCCCCACTGTGGACGAGGGGCTCCAGGCCCCCTACTGTGAATGAGGGGCTCCAGACTCCCCACTGTGGACGAGGGGCTCCAGGCTCCCCACTGTGGACGAGGGGCCCCAGGCTCCCTACTGTGGATGGGGGGCTCCAGGCCCCCTACTGTGAATGAGGGGCTCCAGACTCCCTACAGTGGACGAGGGGCTCCAGGCTCCCTACTGTGGACGAGGGGCTCCAGGCCCCCTACTGTGAATGAGGGACTCCAGACTCCCTACAGTGGACGAGGGGCTCCAGGCTCCCCACTGTGGACGAGGGGCTCCAGGCTCCCTACTGTGAATGAGGGGCTCCAGGCTC
This sequence comes from Lissotriton vulgaris, assembly GCF_964263255.1. NCBI lineage: Eukaryota > Metazoa > Chordata > Amphibia > Caudata > Salamandridae > Lissotriton > Lissotriton vulgaris. The sequence continues at coordinate 165,172,100 of NC_141686.1, read as the reverse complement.
CCTACTGTGGATGGGGGCTCCAGGCTCCCTACTGTGGACGAGGGGCCCCAGGCTCCCTACTGTGAATGAGGGGTTCCAGGCTCCCCACTGTGGACGAGGGGCCCCAGGCTCCCTACTGTGAATGAGGGGTTCCAGGCTCCCCACTGTGGACGAGGGGCTCCAGGCTCCCTACTGTGAATGAGGGGCTCCAGGCTCCCTACTGTGGACTAGGGGCTCCGGGCTCCCTACTGTGGACGAGGGGCCCCAGGCTCCCTACTGTGGATGGGGGGCTCCAGACGCCCTACTGTGGACTAGGGGCTCCAGGCTCCCTACTGTGGATGGGGGGCTCCGGGCTCCCTACTGTGGACGAGGAGCTCCAGACTCCTTACTGTGGACGAGGGGCTCCAGGCTCCCTACTGTGGAAGAGGGGCTCCAGACTCCCTACAGTGGACGAGGGGCTCCAGGCTCCCTACTGTGGACGAGGAGCTCCAGACTCCTTACTGTGGATGAGGGGCTCCAGGCTCCCTACTGTGGATGGGGGCTCCAGGCTCCCTACTGTGGATGGGGCTCCAGGCTGCCTACTGTGGACTAGGGGCTCCGGGCTCCCTACTGTGAATGAGGGGCTCCAGGCTCCCTACCGTGGATGAGGAGCTCCAGGCTCCCTACTGTGAATGAGGGGCTCCAGGCTCCCTACTGTGGATGGGGGGCTCCAGGCTCCCTACTGTGAATGAGGGGCTCCAGGCTCCCTACCGTGGATGAGGAGCTCCAGGCTCCCTACTGTGAATGAGGGGCTCCAGGCTCCCTACTGTGGATGGGGGGCTCCAGGCTCCCTACCGTGGATGAGGAGCTCCAGGCTCCCTACTGTGGATGGGGGGCTCCAGGCTCCCTACTGTGAATGAGGGGCTCCAGGCTCCCTACCGTGGATGAGGAGCTCCAGGCTCCCTACTGTGAATGAGGGGCTCCAGGCTCCCTACTGTGGATGGGGGGCTCCAGGCTCCCTACTGTGAATGAGGGGCTCCAGGCTCCCTACTGTGGATGGGGGGCTCCAGGCTCCCTACTGTGAATGAGGGGCTCCAGGCTCCCTACCGTGGATGAGGAGCTCCAGGCTCCCTACTGTGAATGAGGGGCTCCAGGCTCCCTACTGTGGATGGGGGGCTCCAGGCTCCCTACTGTGAATGAGGGGCTCCAGGCTCCCTACTGTGGATGGGGGGCTCCAGGCTCCCTACTGTGAATGAGGGGCTCCAGGCTCCCTACCGTGGATGGGGGGCTCCAGGCTCCCTACTGTGAATGAGGGGCTCCAGGCTCCCTACCGTGGATGAGGAGCTCCAGGCTCCCTACTGTGAATGAGGGGCTCCAGGCTCCCTACTGTGGATGGGGGGCTCCAGGCTCCCTACTGTGAATGAGGGGCTCCAGGCTCCCTACTGTGGATGGGGGGCTCCAGGCTCCCTACTGTGAATGAGGGGCTCCAGGCTCCCTACCGTGGATGAGGAGCTCCAGGCTCCCTACTGTGAATGAGGGGCTCCAGGCTCCCTACTGTGGATGGGGGGCTCCAGGCTCCCTACTGTGAATGAGGGGCTCCAGGCTCCCTACTGTGGATGGGGGGCTCCAGGCTCCCTACCGTGAATGAGGGGCTCCAGGCTCCCTACCGTGGATGAGGAGCTCCAGGCTCCCTACTGTGAATGAGGGGCTCCAGGCTCCCTACTGTGGATGAGGGGCTCCAGGCTCCCTACCGTGGATGAGGAGCTCCAGGCTCCCTACTGTGAATGAGGGGCTCCAGGCTCCCTACTGTGGATGGGGGGCTCCAGGCTCCCTACTGTGGGCGAGGGGCTCCAGGCCCCCTACTGTGGGCGAGGGGCTCCAGGCTCCCTACTGTGGGCGAGGGGCTCCAGGCTCCCTACTGTGAATGAGGGGCTCCAGGCTCCCTACTGTGGATGGGGGGCTCCAGGCTCCCTACTGTGGGCTAGGGGCTCCGGGCTCCCTACTGTGGGCGAGGGGCTCCAGGCTCCCTACTGTGGATTAGGGGCTCCAGCCTCCCTACTGTGGATTAGGGGCTCCAGGCTCCCTACTGTGGACGAGGGGCTCCAGGCTCCCTACTGTGGACGGGAGGCTCCAGGCTCCCTACTGTGGGCGAGGGGCTCCAGGCCCCTACTGCGGACGAGGGGCTCCAGGCTCCCTACTGTGGATGGGGGGCTCCAGGCTCCCTACTGTGAATGAGGGGCTCCAGGCTCCCTACGGTGGATGGGGGGCTCCAGGCTCCCTACTGTGGGCGAGGGGCTCCAGACTCCCTACAGTGGACGAGGGGCTCCAGGCTCCCTACTGTGGATGGGGGGCTCCAGGCTCCCTACTGTGAATGAGGGGCTCCAGGCTCCCTACGGTGGATGGGGGGCTCCAGGCTCCCTACTGTGGGCGAGGGGCTCCAGACTCCCTACAGTGGACGAGGGGCTCCAGGCTCCCTACTGTGGGCGAGGGGCTCCAGGCCCCCTACTGTGGATGAGGAGCTCCAGGCTCCCTACTGTGGGCGAGGGGCTCCAGGCCCCCTACTGTGGATGAGGAGCTCCAGGCTCCCTACTGTGGACTAGGGGCTCCGGGCTCCCTACTGTGGACGAGGGGCTCCAGGCTCCCTACTGTGGACGGGAGGCTCCAGGCTCCCTACTGTGGGCGAGGGGCTCCAGGCCCCCTACTGCGGACGAGGGGCTCCAGGCTCCCTACTGTGGATGGGGGGCTCCAGGCTCCCTACTGTGAATGAGGGGCTCCAGGCTCCCTACGGTGGATGGGGGGCTCCAGGCTCCCTACTGTGGGCGAGGGGCTCCAGACTCCCTACAGTGGACGAGGGGCTCCAGGCTCCCTACTGTGGATGGGGGGCTCCAGGCTCCCTACTGTGAATGAGGGGCTCCAGGCTCCCTACGGTGGATGGGGGGCTCCAGGCTCCCTACTGTGGGCGAGGGGCTCCAGACTCCCTACAGTGGACGAGGGGCTCCAGGCTCCCTACTGTGGGCCAGGGGCTCCAGGCCCCCTACTGTGGATGAGGAGCTCCAGGCTCCCAACTGTGGGCGAGGGGCTCCAGGCCCCCTACTGTGGATGAGGGGCTCCAGGCTCCCTACTGTGGACGAGGGGCTCCAGGCTCCCTACTGTGGATGAGGGGCTCCAGGCTCCCCACTGTGGACGGGAGGCTCCAGGCTCCCTACTGTGGGCGAGGGGCTCCAGGCTCCCTACTGTGGGCTAGGGGCTCCGGGCTCCCTACTGTGGGCGAGGGGCTCCAGGCTCCCTACTGTGGATTAGGGGCTCCAGCCTCCCTACTGTGGATTAGGGGCTCCAGGCTCCCTACTGTGGACGAGGGGCTCCAGGCTCCCTACTGTGGACGGGAGGCTCCAGGCTCCCTACTGTGGGCGAGGGGCTCCAGGCCCCCTACTGCGGACGAGGGGCTCCAGGCTCCCTACTGTGGATGGGGGGCTCCAGGCTCCCTACTGTGAATGAGGGGCTCCAGGCTCCCTACGGTGGATGGGGGGCTCCAGGCTCCCTACTGTGGGCGAGGGGCTCCAGACTCCCTACAGTGGACGAGGGGCTCCAGGCTCCCTACTGTGGATGGGGGGCTCCAGGCTCCCTACTGTGAATGAGGGGCTCCAGGCTCCCTACGGTGGATGGGGGGCTCCAGGCTCCCTACTGTGGGCGAGGGGCTCCAGACTCCCTACAGTGGACGAGGGGCTCCAGGCTCCCTACTGTGGGCGAGGGGCTCCAGGCCCCCTACTGTGGATGAGGAGCTCCAGGCTCCCTACTGTGGGCGAGGGGCTCCAGGCCCCCTACTGTGGATGAGGGGCTCCAGGCTCCCTACTGTGGATGAGGGCTCCAGGCTCCCTACTGGGGACGAGGGGCTCCAGCCTCCCTACTGTGGACGAGGGGCTCCAGCCTCCCTACTGTGGACGAGGAGCTCCAGGCTCCCTACTGTGGATGAGGGCTCCAGGCTTTATCTCACTGGCCCCACAGTCACAGACTTGCATACTACATGGTGATGCACTATCAATCACCCTAAACATTTTCCAAGCAGACACTACTCATTCAGAGATGTTTGTTCGGAGTCCATGCACATCATGGGAGAAGAAAGGTATCCGGGGATGAGTCTGGTAGGAATCACGCTACCCTAGGAATGGTAAAAGACCTGTCTGTACCAGGGCTTAATTTGTACAATAATCAGTGCCAGGGGCCTCATTCGGAGGCGACTGCAGCCTGCCCCACCCATCGCCCCCGACACCACTGCCAATGACACTACTCCAGACTATTCCAACCCCCAAGTTAGAATGGCTTGGGCGGCAGGCATTAGACATTTTAACGTGTACTCAATTATCTGCAAACCTCACTCAGCCTAGGCCTAAATGCATGCCCGAAAAAAACCAGGCTACCAGCAAAAACTACAGTTGAGTTACTCAGGGGAGGGTACACACCATGAAACTATGGAGGTGACATTACCGTCGTAACCAGCAAGCAAGCATATAGTTTTGTTTCTTTCTGTATCTTTCCCTTCTCTTCATCTAGCTTCTGATATATAGTGCAATTTTACCTCTTGGAGTCTGAGTTTACAGTAACTTGGCCCTCTGAACACGACTTCCGTCTTTCACAACCTGCCTTCACTCCCTAACCCTTGCATGCTGTAACACGTCATCGCTCTTCATTGTTATAAGACGGTGGGATGTTTTTGCCCCTCTTAAAATGGCTTTGAATGATTCTCAGAAGGTCCATAATCCCCAATTTTGTGTTCGCTATAGAAATCAATATGGAAACGGCAAGCAGCGCGCGGATCGTGCTTCCAATGGCGGTAATTCCCCGAGAGGGCACACATTCATAGACATAGTAACAAGACTCGAACGACCCGAGTTCAAGGACGCGCTTCACAACAAACCCTGGGGCAAAATAATCAGTTTAATAGCGGGGATTGCAGGCTGCAGCCTGGAAATGGCAGAGGAGGCAGAGAGGGCAAACGAATCTGCTTTCAATTGTAGTATAGGATTTAATGCGTGCCAGCGTGATATCTGGGTTACCTAATATGGTTAAGTGCAAGCAATTGTTTTCAGAAAATTAAAGTAATTAATTGCTATCTCATTTTAGTACTTTAATTCATTTTATTTTGGAGAACTATTTTTCTAGCCTTTTATATCCCAGAATTCTTTTCTACATTTTGTATATATTTCTGTAGAAAATGTGAACCCATGTGTAGTGTCCTGTAACGCTCTAGTTTATTTCGCATACACGCACCCATGCACCCGCAGGCCAGGCGTGGCCTGCGGCGTCCAATAAATGGAGGGCGCGCGCTCGAGCACGTCACTTCCTACAGTGACCCTGTGTCCGTGCATTATTGCCGCTACGGCGCTGCCAACCCCCGCGCAAGGGCGCCAAGGTATTGGGGTCACTGGTGGCCCCAAAAGGCCAGGGCAGAACACCATGCTAGAATGTATTTTCTGTCCCATTGAGGGTTGTAATTACTATTAATGGTCACTATTGAACTGATAATAGATGGCAAATTACTATTCTAATCCATTAATGCCCTCGCCCTATGCCTAGCGTTGAACATCTGCCTCTGCACTTGCAGTCCCGTGTGCTCACACTTTTTCAATTTCTCCATCCAACCCTTGGCTCTCAGCAGTTCCTCTGGATAGAGGTCATGCTAGTATGTAGCTCGCCTTCTCTGGAATGTCCTCACCCTGAGCTTGAGAAGAAACCTCCTCCAAAGCCTTTAAAGTAACCCTGAGAAACAACTCCTACATAGATGATCACCAAAAACCAACCGCTGTTGGCTCTGATGGCGTATCGGGTTCCTACTTGCATCGAGTGATGTTGAAGAATCACCCATATCACCTTGGAAACTTTGGATTGATCGTGTGCTTCTAGAGTGGTCCAATGATCATTCACTTGAACATGATCCAGGCAACGCTGACATGCCTGTGGTCCAATGATCACTCACAAGACCTTGGCCCAATGGTTTTCTGCTTGGATTTTGTATTGTATTGTATTTTATTGTTCTGCTTTCCATTTACCATCTACAACAAATTGATACTGTTTCTACAGTACCACCAATAATCAATACAACTGATTCTCAACTCTACCACACATTTTATCATATGTATATCTATATATACAAATTATGACAAAATGTCCTCACCTCAGGTGTTTGTGGCTCACTTTTTTATCCTGCTGGCATTAATGTACGAGTACACAAGTTCTGTAAAACTAAAATGGTCTGGTTTCATGACAAGCCCTTGACTGCGAAAGACTGGGGCAGAGTAGGTTATGGGTCAAGCGTGCTTGAGTCAGCCATACATCTTTTTGGCGTTGATAAAATGAGTACCATTGAGGTATGTAATATTTTGACAAGAAAATACTACTGTCTCACATAATACTATTGTCTGTTTTGCATGTCCTTTACACTTCCTAAGCAGGGCTTGCATTTCAATGCATGAACAACTATTCCACATCTCAAAAGCACATTGAATCATCAAACATTGAATTGTTTATTTCATAGATACACACAATGTTTATGGAAAATAATCTATATGGTTTTGGTTTTCCACTGAAGCAGATTTATTTAAAATGTTTTAGTCAGTTCTCAAACTTCAAGCCAGGCCTATTGGCTTTGCCAATGCTTGTTCGTTGTTCCCGTGCAAGGTGGTTTTCTTGATTTAATGCTGGGCTTGGCAGGACTACCTGTTTTGGCTCAGTCCCAGTGTTTGCTTCCTCTGCACGACTGAAATGTGTAGGTCTGAATTTGGGGGGCTCTAGGAATTTGTACTCTGTGTTTCTGTCCCCTCAGCAGGGTCCACTTGTTGTGAGTGTAAGTTCTAGATTGCTTCATGTAGGCATTCAAACAGTGGCTGGTCTGTATTGTCTACAATGAGGGACCTTGTGTGTGTCTTCCTCAGCTTTTGGAGACATGTAGGTGGCAGGGGCGCTCTGTTTGAGTGGAGGAGCGTCGCCCCACTGAAATGCCCCCAGAGAGGAAAATAAAATGGTAATTAAAAGAATTCATTAGCCTTTTGATTTCCTTCACCCCGGCAGCAGCAGAGAGATCAGGGCGTTTTCAGTTTAAAGTGCGCATGTCTTTTTGGCCGGCCGGTTTTTAATGTCCCACCCACTCTACCACCCTCGGGACATGCCAGCTGCCACTGGTAGGTTGTACAGTGTCATGAGGTGCAAAGGGATGTATGACGGTACAACGCGTACCGTTACAACACGTCCCTTTACGACGCAGTTTTAACAACGCAAGTCGTTCAACGACTTGCGTTAGGGGGGGCGCTGATAGTGAATAGTTTAATTTACTATTCCAACACCAGTCCCCGTGGATAGTAGGGAAGGTGTTGGATAGTAAATTAAACTATCCCCTATCCTAGAGCGCCCTCCAGCGAAAGTCGTTGTAACAACTTTCGTTGTTAAAGCTGCATCGTAACGGTACCGCGTTGTACCAGTTACGTTGTAATTGATGTTTCCCGGTGCAAAGTAATGTTGGTACCGTGAGGCCACAGCAGCACACCCCCTCTTTCTGCTCAGCCTACTTGCCCGCTATCCGGAGGCAGCCATCCAGGGAAGAGGCAGACTGCCCTATGGGGTTTGTTGGTTGAGTACGCCCTGACAGCTGTGATTGATGGTGGCTACGGTTTTGTTTTATAGTAATACAAGATGGACCACCATACAGTTTAAAATGCAAGCTCTCCCTGTCTTCCTCTCGCTCTTTTTGATTCGGTCTCTCTCTCTCTCTTTCTCTCTCTCTCTTTTTCTCTCTCTTCTTCTTTATTCCAACGGTTCTAGGCAGGAAAAAAATGTACTGTTCCTATAATATGTGAATGTAATAAACAGATATAAGTTATCATTTCCAACTATTTGGTATCGCTTCAATTCTGTGGTATTTGCTGACACAACTTTATCTCTCTCCCCTGTGTATTGAATTGATGATTCAGTTTGCCTAGGGATCTTAGTCTCTCAATTTGGGACCCCTTGTTTTGTAACCAGGAAAGAAATAGGCCCATTTATCGGCGCTTAACGCTGAGGAATTAGTATTCACATTCACTGGTACAAGGTACAATTTTTGTACAGCAAAGAGACCAAACAAGGCAATCGTAGCCCCAGCAGCGGAAGAAGCCCAACCTTCTGCTGATTCACATCTGATCCTGACCTTTGAGAATAGTGGTTAATTTGTAAAAAATAAGTGGTGGGGCTCTCATCAGAAAGCAGCTTGCACCATCCTCCTGCCTCCTGTAAGTGCAGCATAAAACAGAACCAACTACTTACAATAAAACCCTACAAGTGGGGAAGGATGTGGCGTAATGGCTGGAGCTGGCGATTTCATAGCTGGGGAACCAGGTTCGAGTCTTATCGTGTCTCAACATCCAGTGATTCTGGGCAAATCACTTAATCTCCCCGATCCCACCAAAATTACTGTGTCCTTAACTGGTGCCTGTGTTGATGATTGAGTGCCAGTGCTGAGCACCGGAAACCACCATCTCAAATTAAGCACTGCTTGAGAAACATGAATATTAGTCTCTGCAATCAAATACAACAGAATACACACTGCACTGGTATTGAACACATGATCGCAGTAATAAGATTTACAGAGTCCGAACTTAAACCCCCAGAATGACCTTCTGGTTTAAGCAAATTTCAATTGCGTGGTTGTACTACTAAATATTCGTGAATATTGTGGTACAAGAATATCAAGGACAGAATAACGAGGAGCAAAATATTAAAAGATGGGTGGATATAAGGAAGTATAGATGCACTATTCCTAACTCCATATCTACCTACCTTAAAGGAATATACATCTTTTTAACGCATGCTTTTTCCCCCGCAGGGAATTACAACGCAGTTGTTACAATGACCGTGTCGTAACAATGCATACCATTACCCCGCAAGTCGGAACATTGACTTGCGGAAGGGAGGCACTGGATGTTCAACAGTATGGAAGGTGTTGGATTTTAAATCCAACACCTTCTGCCCCCTCTGCAAGTCGTTGTTACGACTTGCGGAGTAATGGTCTGCGTTGTTACAACATGGTCGTTGTAACAACCGCATTGTAATTCCCTGCGGGGAAAAGTATTTGCGGTAAACAATGTTTACCACCTTGAAGATATATATGGCTAAGCAGTGCTTAATTTGAGCAGGTGGTTTCCAGTGCTCAGCACCAGCACCTAATTATCAACACCGGGGCTTGAGCACCAGTTAAGGACACATTTATTTTTGGTGGACACAGGGAGATTAAGTGATTTGAACAGAATATCAGGATGTTAAGACCATACCAAGACTTGAACCTGGTTCTCCAGCGCAGAAGTCTGCAGCTCTGGCCAGTACACCACATCCTGCCCCACTTGTAGCGTTTGTTGGTTCTGTGTTAGGCAACATTAATGGGAGAAACTGGCTGGGCAAAGCTGCTTCCTGATGAGAACCCCAGTAATTCTTTTTTTTTTTTACAAATTAACCACTGTGGCTAAGGTAGATATATGTGGCGTTACGGATACAAAATCTAGAGTTACTTACCTGTCAATATTTTATTTTGGATATTTTGTCCTCAAAATTGTGTCCCATCGATATTCTGGTCTCGATATTCAGGGTGTACATGCAATTATATATTTGAAAATAATGGGGGTATACACTCCAAAGAAGTGGGGGGCGCAAGACATTTGCATTGCAGTGAAACTAGCATTTTGCCTCAGTTCTTCATTTTTTGGCTTCATCCCTCAAATGATGGCTTTTATCTCTAGACATCCTCTTCCCAAAGGGAACTTGTACCCTCAACCATTTCAAGAACGCATCGTGGTGCATGGAAGTAATTTGGAGGAAGTCACCTATGCAACATGAAACGCCTCATGCTCCTAAATGTGCTTGTGGGGTGGCTCACAGTGATGCTTACCTTGGACTCTAGTTGTCTGTCTCTTGTCCACCCCAGTTCACCCTGCTCAACATTTACCTCTCCAGGAAAACTTAGTGTGAGCTGAAAGCACACCTACTGCACCACAGAGCACCCAAGGACAAAAGGAGTCGTGGTGTGGTGGTGAGGCGGTAGTCCAGTCTGCACCCCAAAACCCAGATGCACCTTATTTCAGGAGGTTGTTTTTTTACAGGCCTTTTTTCTGCAATGTTGCACTAAACACTAAAGAAAGACTTTGGGACAGATTTATAATACGACACATTGCTGCAGTGTGCTGCGTGAAATGGAGGAGGCAGGAATGTGTCATATCTATCAACATATGGCGCATTCCTGTCCACTCCTTGCGCGGGCACACTCAGTGCAGCCTAGCGCCAACGCAGGCATCCTTGCAGCGTGATGCAATGGCGCCTACATTGCAGTCAGGAGTTTTTTTGCAGTAAGGAACATCTTCCTGCACAAAAGCAATACTTAGAGGCTTAGGGCCATATGTATTATCATCACCATTTGCGATTTCTAAATAGCGATTTTTAAGGAATCGCTATTTAGAAATCGCAAAATGGTATGTATGTAGAAAATCGCTATTTTTTAGCAATTTCCAATTATTCCTTATTTGCGAATTTGCAATTTGCGAATTCGCAAATAAGGAATAATTTCCCATTCATTTCTATGGGCCAGGAGGCCCATAGAAATGACTGTGAAATAATTCTCAATTTGCGAATTCGGAATTTGCTAATCGCAATTTAAGAATTATTTCAAGGGTGCAGGGGTGTCTCAAGGACACCCTGCTGCACCCCTGAAAATTACATGTGTATGCATATGGCGCACATACATGCCCAATGGGCATGTATGTGCGTCATATGCCACCCTTACAAATGCACAATTGTGCATATTTACAAGAAATCGCAAATTACCACCAACTACAAGTTGGTGGTAATTTGCAATTTCTAAACCTGAATTTGCAATTTTGAAAAGTTTCATACATAGCATTTAAGGAATCGCAAAATTGCGATTCCTGAATGCTTAAGCAAAATAAGGAATTGCAATTTTTTGCGATTCCTTATTTTGCTAAATATCCATACATTTCAAAATCGGAAAAAAGGGTGTTTTTGATTCGCTAAGGGCGAAATTCTGCAAATTTCGGCTTTGACGAATCGCAAAATGCTTGATACATATGGCCCTTAGTTTCCTCTTTGTAAGGGTAGAGGAAACAACGAGGGGAAAAAAACAGATATGTCGCCTTGCTGCCCCTTCCCTGGGACGGCGTAGCATTTTAGCGTATTCCCAGGTTTACCTGTCTTGGTAAATCTGGGAATGCATCGAAATAAACGGGTGGATGCGTGGAACGACCTGTGCTGCTTTGTGTTACTCCAGATCTACCATGCAACACAGGGCCATGCGAGGTGACCTTGCGTGGCTTGGTAAATCTCATTCTAGTTTTTGCGTCGCCCTGCATTGCCTTGCGTGGCGCAAGGGTGATGCAAAACATAGATGCATTTGGCTCTCAGACTGCTGCTTTACCACGCTTCATGGAAGCTCTGTCTCTGGGCCGTAGCCATGCAGAAGTAAAGGAAAACGCTGTACTCATCAGAGCAGTCAACCTGATGAATGTCCTCTAATGTGAGGGGGGGGTGGAAACGCATCACTTCACGGCTTCTAACAAAGCCCTGATGATATAATGAGTCCATTAGTACGCCAATGGTGACTGCACCCCAGCAGCGGCAAAGAACTGATGATCCATTGAATGAAGCAGCATAAGTGAGTAAAGAACACAAGGCGCTAATGAGCCGCTGTAAACCGCGTGCAGTCAGTGCATCTGTGGCAGCAGGCGCGGACAAAGAAAGCAGAGACCACACTTTATGGAGTAAGAACACAAATATTGGGCAAATCACATCAGGTGTAGAGGACCTAAGCGCCCCTCACTCCCTCTTGCACCCAAGCTCCTTCATGCATGAGTTACAGCCCAGAGAAATAAACATTTAACAGCACATACGGTGCCAATGTGCCAATAACAAAAAAATGAAAATATCACCCATTGCAAAACCCCCAATGATACAAAGGAAAATAGCAAGACAAATATAAAAATATTACATAACAAGTCGATAGCCAAATAAATGGCTGCCCCGCTAATGGTTGCACTTTTAGGGATAACTTTTAAATGCATGTTAAATAATCGAATATATCTTCAGACCACCTATGTTAAATTTGCGTTTTGTAGGTTTTAGTAGAGCGCAAAACTAGTTAGAGCAAAACACAACAGAAGAAGGGAGGGAGCCTGAAGGTAGGATTCAGGTTCATTTTCAGATATTCGTGGGCGGTAGTTCCAAATGCAAATTCACTTAAGTCCTCAGGCACAACAACGTATTTGGTATTTATATTACTAAATATGGCTCATTATTGACCTGGATACTTACAGATGACAAGAACTTTAATAGTGCAAGTATGTTTGGATAAGTTATCTGCAGTTTTCCAAGTCTGTAGGACTCACCCGCTCTTCATACATAGGATTTTGTGAAAGAGAAGCGTCAGTCTCAATGTTTTCTACAGGTTACATAGTATTTCACAGCGCACAGCGCATAGTATTTCACAGCAGGTGAGGATGTGCTCTGAATGTAGATGGTTCAGGGCGCCCTTTTGCAGCGTGGTGCGGATGGCAGTGTCATCTTAAGGATTTTGGGGGCTAGGGCAAGAAATATTTTGGGGGCTCCTGTCAGGAACAGCTTTGAATGTAACTATCAATTTTCTTTGACTTCGAGTAACATGCTGCCAAACAATATTATATGTTAAGGGTTGAGATAGAGAAATATAAGTAAGATAAACAGCAAGTTTACTTTCCAAAGGCCCCTTTGAAAGTGGGGCCTCTGGGCGATTGGCCACTTTGCCCATGTCTTAAAAAACATCTCTGTTGTTAGGGTGTTGGATGTAGTGTGGCCTACAAGGAAGCTGTAGGGTTGGCTGAGCCGCATGTGAATCGAAGACGTACTCCAATCATGGTGCAGTGGATTTGTATCTGAGTACCCGACCGCCACAATAAACAGAGTAGTGCACAAGGAAGTAGTTTGTATAATACAACTTACACCACTCGAGTGTAGCGCAGTAGGGTAAACGCAGTAGTGATAGAGAAGCACTCCACAGGAAGGCACGCCTCACCAACACCAGAGTATGGCTCTACTAATTCAATTGGTTCATGAAGAGTGGAGGGAACAAGAATTTCTGGAATCATGGGAAAGGCCTCAATGATTGAAATACATACAGAATTCTAGCTGATTTTTTGTAGCCTGATGTTTAACTATATACTGCAAAAAATGCAAGTTCGCCACCTTATACAGAGTCCATGCCCATACGGCAAGAATAGATTCACATTTTTCGACCCAGTACAATTAAGTGCAAACTGACGTCAAACGGTGTACAACACAAATTTGGTGGATGAATGCTTGAATTAATCATATCCTTTGGCATTGTTCTGGCTAGCATTCCATTCCATCATATTTTGCTCATTGTATCATTAGTGATAGTGGCCAACCATATGAAAATCAGTCTTCAGTAGCCCCAAGACAGACAGTCCATCCCACTATGCCACACCTCCTTTGTGAGGGAAACAAAACCCCTCAGACATGTTCATGCCTTACTGGGCCTGATGGGTATGGTGGACGTTGAATGGATAGAACCCGTAATGATGTGCCTATGGGACCTTATGCCATAGAAGCAGCAGCAAAAGTGAAAGAAAGCCAATGGTATGACTACATGAGCACAGAGTAGAGGGAGGGGGCACCGAGAGAGGGATGCAGGGGAGGAGAGAAAGCTGCAGATGGACGCATCTGTCGGGGGTGGGGGGGGGAGAACGGAGGCCGCTCCTTGTCCCTCCTGGCGGCTCAGACCTGTATCACCCCTCCCCCCCCTACACCTCAGAGCAGCTCTGTCGCTCCAACAGTTCAGGAAGGACCTCAAGACCTGGATGTTCAACCAATAGGAACGGGCAGCAGAACCTCTCAGCAGGACCCCACAGCGCCTCAAGACCATCACGGCCGAAGCAGCTGCGCTATACAAACCCTGATTGATTGATTGATGGAGAGAGCGAGACGCTAGAGAAGGAGAAGAAAGCGAGGTATCGAGTCAAGGGGATGGTCGGAAAGAACAGATGGTGAAAACAAGTAGGCAGATGGCGAGAAGAGATATCGGAAGTGGGGAGGCGTGAGCGGAAAGAGTGGGCGGAGAGTAGAAGAGAAGGGTGAGGAAATATAGGAGCCACATACAAGGGGGTGGATAGAGTTGATGAAGAAGAGGAAGGAGGAATATGGATTAAGGGTAGATGGGAAAAACAAGGAGGCAGGTGAGGCGAGTGAGAAACCAAGTAGGGGAAGAGGTAGAGAAGGGACAATGGGAGAAGGTAGGATAGAGAGGGGTAGTACACAAAAGACAGCTGGTGAAGGAGGGACAACTAGCAAGGAGAGCCACCTCACGAGGCTTTGGCTGCAGCAGCAATATTTCTTCTAACGGGGGTGGCATACATTGCGCCCCCTTCCAAAAAACAACCCTCACATTCCCTCCCCACTACCACCACCCTCACACGCCACCTAAACAGGTGGCAACTGTACGCATTAAAACCACATGGAATTGAGAATTCTGTGTTGTTTTGACTTTAGAAATATGTCCCATGCAGTAATTGCTCTTTCAACAGTGGCGGCCCGTGCAGGTAAGAGCGGTGAGGCAGGGTGTGGGCTGGACTTGACAGACAACGACGAGGGAACATTAAATATCTATTTAAAAAGGAAAATGAAATACCCATTAAAATTTCCCTCGTCGTCTGTCGAGACCCCCTCCCCACCTGCCGCTGTCTTTCAATCTTTTTTGTACTTTCTTTAACTTAAATAAACATTTCCACCCAAAAGTGTCCATGTAACCTAAGAGTATCTTCAATTCACTGCTTCTGAGAGTTGTTTGCCATTCGTTGTTTGTCTTATTGTGACTTGCAGCAGGGAAGTATGCGGTGTTGGCATGATTCCACTGGGTGATCTGTCCCTTCTTCACCTATGGAAATGAGACGAGGGAGAACGTGAGAAACTCAAGAAAACTATTCAGGAAGCTCGCCCCCAAAGCACATGCCACTCTGAAGGATGGGCGCCAGAGAGAGTGCTGAGAATTCATTAAACCATAATGAATTCAGTAGAGGGCAAACACAAAAGTATTTCAAACTTGAGACTAGGACAACAACTTGCAGAGAATTTACCACATTACCTGTGCCTTATTGGGCCTCTGCTTGGTACAGAAGGTTATTAAAGTTCAATAAAAGCACTAAGCCATCAGTGCATTTGCTGCATTCACTCCATAGCCCTTTATCCCCTTTTCTTCTTTTCATCAAGCACTCTCTATCTTTTGTCCGCCTACAATATTTGTATGAACACGCTGTACCAGCTTTTGAAGTGTGGTAAAAGTGAAGAAAAACTCCTGCACCCTGTGGTTTGCTTGTAACCCAGATTCCTGTGATGTTCACACAGAATCGTAACTCCTGTAAAATAAAATAAAAGTTATAAAGCAAAGCATTTCATCGTAGGAATTGTTAAACGCTTAATGGTTTAAAAAAAATTACCTTTCGAGAATTGAAGTGGAGGTTTTTTGAGGGTATAGAAGAGATGCCGTTTTGAGGCCAAAGCCTATCAGACTGCACATCTGTCTGGTTGCAAAGACAGATTGGGGACATTCTGAAAGCTTCCTTGGGAATGTATTGCATCCATTGCTTACCATTGGATCTGTGGTTAGTAACTCACTTTTGCTTGCTTTCTACCTGGAGCTTTATTTGTTTCAGTCTGTCCAGCATGTCTTTTTCGCTCCTGAGAAACATAGGGGCATATTATCAAGGGGGTTTATCTCCGCTTTTTTGGCTTTAAAAGCCAAGAAAGCGGAGATAAAATGATCTCCCTATTACCAAGCTGTCGCTAACACCAGTTAGTGACAGCTAAAAGGAGATAGCGACCATCTTGGGCCCCGCTTTGCATGTCAGTGATATTTATCACTAATGACATGCAAAGTGGGCGTGCCAAGATGTTAGAGACTGGAAACAGTCCCTAACATCGCTATCTCCTATTACCAACTTTTGGAGATATTCGCGCTAAGCGCGAATATCTCCAAAAGCTAACACCTGCCCTGAGCAGTTCTTAGCCATGTTATCCAATGGGAGGTGGATAACATGGCTAAGAGCATTTGCTCGATAATGCATGAATATCGCAGACTTTTCAGCGATATTCACGCATTGCGGGCGTTTTTTATCGCATTTGCGACAAACCTTGCTAATAGCAAGGTTTATCTGCGATAAAAATCGCCGATGTGCGGCGATAATTTTTGTCTCTAAACAAGTTAGAGACAAAAATTATCGCTAGTTGTTGGTAATATGCCCCATAGTCTGTTCACCTCTTTCTGACCGGCTCCTTGTATTCTCCCACGAGTGCTCAATTTCTGGGAACTCTTTTATTTCTTTTGAATGCAGCAGTCTATGAGAGTACATATGTTTCTAGTTGTCTCACTCGTATGCTAGTTCACAGCAGTACACATTCTTTGTAAAGGTTTCCTGCCTCCTTTCTTTCTGCTTGGACTGATTCAACGTCTATCTGCCACCCATGTCACACGCCGGAAGTACGACAGCGGGTGGGTGCCGAAACAAAACCATGCTGAAGTTTTGAAGTGAATTAGCAATTAACAGACCTTTACATTTTCTGTTTATATTGTCACATTTGCTGCGAATTCAAATGAAAAAGGTCAAATGTTAGGCTCTTTCTTCCAAATTGTAAATTATTGTAAATTGATACTTGTATAGCGTACTACTCACCCGCAAGGGTCTCAAGGCGCTTGTACGAATACCGCTGTGGAACCCGTCCTGGCTTTTCCTGTGAGGCGTCCACTCCTGGGCACCCCCTAGGTGGAGGCCAGGCATCCTTAGCGTTGTGGGGGCCGTTGTGGAGATTAAGCAAGCTATTGCCCAGAGTTGCAGAGTGGGACTCCATGATTGGAATAGGCACCGAGGCGAGAATTATCAGGTCCGTGGAATTTTGAGCCCAAGACCCGCCGAGGCGGGGAATTGAACCCTGGTCCCGGGCTAGACCTCTGCATCAGGGTCTGCCGCTCTAACCATTGAGCCACACTTCTCCATCAAGCTTCCAAGGAAGCTTGATGTATAATTTTCTTTCTCTGATTACAAATTGAAAAGATTTAAGTGACAACCTTGCTGGGTACTGGTGACTGACATTTTTTTTCTAGCACACAACAAAATGTAAATGCCTGTAAATGAGCTGTACAAATATTTCAGAAAATGTCATAATTAGTATGGCATACATGAAGCACATTTTTTGAAATTCTGAAGTATGATGGAAACAAATATGAATACAATCAAAAAAACACTGGGTGATGCGATTTCCACTCACTAATGTTTGTGCGCTGTATAGTGCTGTCAGTAAAACGGTATGTCTCTGCAAATGTAATATTCAATTTAATATAAAATGTGTTGTCTTTAATGGCAGTGCCCTACCACACCATCCATACTCCACTCTATGACACTCCACTTTACGGCACTCTATGCAATTCCATTCTACATCACTTCACTCTATGCCACTCTACTCCACTCCACTCTATGCCACTCCATGGCACTTTATTCCACTCTATGACACTCTACTCCACTCCAATACATCTCACTCCACTATACTCCACGCAATTCCACTTTATGATACTCCACTTTACTTCACCCTATGCCATTCCACTCTATGATGCTCCACTCTACTCTGTGCTGGTCCAGTTTACAACAGACTAACCCACTGTACTTCACTGCACTCTAGTGACACTCTACTACACTCTACAACACTGAATGCCACTACTCTCTAGGCTGCTCCACTCGACACCACTCTGTGCCACTCTACTCCACTCCACTCTATGTGACTCCACTCTACACCACTCCACTCTGACGCTCTACTCCACTATACACTACTAAACTCTACTTTACTCTATCCCACGCAACTCCACTCTAAGCCAATCCAGTCTAGGATACTCTACTTCCTTTTACGTCATTCTATGCTACTCCACTTTACCCCATTCCACTCTATGCCACTCCACTCCTACGCCGCTCGACTCCACTCTATGACACAATGCCATTCCACTCTACTCAACTCTATGACACTCTGCTCCACTCTGTGCCACTACTCTCTATGCCACTCCACTCCACTCTATGTGACTCCACTCTACACCACTCCACTCTGACACTCTACTCCACTCCACTCTACACTATGCTACCCCCTGCCACTCCACTCTAATCCAATCCACTCTAGGATACTCTACTCCACTTTACGCCTTTCTATGCTACTCCACTTTACCCCATTCCACTCTATGCCACTCCACTCCTACGCCGCTCGACTCCACTTTATGACACGACGCCACTCCACTCTACTCCACTCTATGACACTCTGCTCCACTCTGTGCCACTACTCTCTATGCCACTCTACTCCACTCCACTCTATGTGACTCCACTCTACAGCAGTTGACTCTGACACTCTACTCTACTCCACTCTACACTATGCTACTCCACTCTACGCTACTTTATCCCATGCCACTCCACTCTAATCCAATCCACTCTAGGATACTCTACTCCACTTTACGCCATTCTATGATACTCTACTTTACCCCATTCCACTCTATGCCACTCCACTCCTACACCGCTTGACTCCACTCTATGACACGACGCCACTCCACTCTACACCACTCCACTCTATGACCCTGTACTACACTCCACTCTATGCCACTCTATGCCACTCTACAACACCCTACTCCACTTTACGCACTCCACTCTATGCCAATACACTCTAAGCCACTTCATTCTGTGACACTACTCCATTCTACGCCACTCCACTCTACTACATTCCACTCCACTCTGAGCCACTCTACTCCACTCTACAATAGTCCACTCTAAGCCACTCCAAATCATTCCACTCTGCTCCACTCCACAAAACTCTCTTTTACTCCATTAACTTTTGGCCATGCTGAACAGAAGCAATGCTGATGTACAACACGGCTAAAACACATTGGCAAAGCAATAGCTCTTGCACAAGTGAGACTAATTGGCTTTGCCAATGCTTGCTGCTTTTTGTAGTTCTCATGTTGTAGTTGTGGTAAGTTGAACAATGGATGCATGTAAATGATGGAAAAAACAGTGCTTAATCTGAGCCAGTGGATTCGGTGCTCAGCACCAGCAGCTCATTCTCAATACTAGCACTAATAACAGTCCACCACCTAGTGGCGCTGTCTGTCTAATATTCAGAAGAGCACAACAAACATATTTAATAATTCAAAATACAATATATAATGTTTGCCGCCCACACCACTGTTATAGCTCTTGGTGGCCTAGAATAGTCTAAATTATTACACTGGTATGAGTGCAATAGTTAGTAGTTATGTTAACGCTGTCATTGGCAGAAAGGCAGGGGCAATAGGTGGTGCAATCTGCAGTGGCCTCCTGAGAAAGGCCCTGGCACTTATTATTATTATTTTGTTTGCAAGTTAAGCACTGGAACAACAATAACTGAGAAACCATATAGGAGGAAATTAAATAATTTAAAACTATTTTACAAATGCAATTTTAAGGAAATACAAATAACTCAAAATGAAAAGAAACACTTTAAAGGAAATGTAATTTTTAAGGAAACACAATTAAATAGAAAATTACACTAAATAAAAAAGACTGGAATAATCAAACAATATTATTTAAATGTAATTGGAAATTAAAAATTACATTGAATCTGCAACTGAATATACTTTAACAATGGGAAACAGTAGTACACCACACAGAAAATCACAGTTAGGGAATAAAGTTGTCAAAATATAAAAATATACTACTTTTTGGTACAACTACAAAACATTTTGGTTCCTCTTTAATGCTTTTCTAATTAAATAATTTTTTGTGTGAAAAATTATACAGAAATAACATGCATTGACAAAGCCAATAGGTCTTGGTGTTGCACGAGCTATTGGCCTTGTCAATGTGAGTGTCTTTTAGCCATGTTGTCTAGCAGCACGTCTGCTGTTCCGCATGACTGAAAGTTACCGAAAGCCCAGAATCACAGGATGCTGAGCTGATCCCGAGTCTCTCAGCTCCCCATGTTGAGTTTATTCTTATGCCCCTCCTAACACAAAAAAACGCTCTGACGTCGCTTGCGATGTCCGCATCCTAGCACTTTTTTTCAGTGACTTACAGCCATGCTGAACAGCAGATATGCTGCTAGACAACATGGCTAAAAGACATTCACATTGACAAGGCCAAATGTTCGGGCACTTTCGAGATCTAATGGCTTTGCCAATGCTTATTCGTATTGACAGGTCTATTTCAAGAACTGTGGAAGTGATAGTGAGAAACAGATGAGGAGCTTTGAAGTGAAGCGATGGTGTGGCTAACAGCCAGAGATGCTGACAGGGAAACTGGGGAACCAGGTTTGAATCTCGGGTCGGCTGTACAATTTGTGATTCTGGACAAATCACTTACGCTTCCCCCTGTCTGCGACAATGAATGTGTCATTGTGTAACATAGTTGGAGAGTACTGAGAGCTCTCCAATACCGTTGGCTGGTGTTAGCACTATAGCAAGATGAAATACAGAACAAGCGCTCCAATACCATTGGATCATATAAAATAAAAAAGCAGCAGCAACGAGGGCGGTAATGGGGAAACGGGTGAAGGAGGGAAGTGGGAGAGGATGGGGAGATGGTCAAGCAATGACGGGAACAAAGTCTTAATTGAACCAAGACCAGCAAAAACAATGGATGTGGCATTGTGTAATGTAACTGGTGAACACTTAAGTGCTCCTATCCCATCATCTTGTGTTTGCGCTAAGGCAATATGACTGATAGAGCGAGCACTCCAAATTCAAATTCAAAAAGCTTTATTCGGTATTCAGAAATGAATTCATAAAAGCATACAAGTTAAAAAAGGAACATACAGTCACAAAGTATCACAAAGGTGCAGAAAGAATAAAAATCATTGTTATTAGAGAGCAAACAAATCCCGTTTGATAAACACAGATACATTAAAAACTATATAAGTATTAGTATGTGCAAGTTTAAAAGGCTTTACATAGAGTTTCTGAATTAATCAATAGTTTTAAAAAACTGGATATGGTTTGAGCCACAAAATCATATTCCAGCTGTTGCAATCTAACATAGGCTATTCTGCAGGAGCGGTGGCCCCACGCTTTAAGGATTGGTTTCAGAATAATCCTCCGTGGAACAGCATAATATTTACAAAATAAAATACAATGCAAATTTGATTGGGGGGATAAATCATCACAGGGGCAAGTAGGCAAATCCCTCGACCAATTATTGCAAGATGGAAAGGTGACAATGCAGAAGAAAGTTCCAAACCTGAAGCGTGTTAATAACATTCTTGAGTAGCAGGTTAGGGGCCAGATGTAGGTCGGTCGGTATCGGCCGAAAATCGGTATTTTCGGCCGTTACCGACCGGTATTTCAGAAATGGTATGTAGGGGCATTATTTTACAGAATCAGTAAATTTACCGATTCGGTAAATTTACTGATTCTGTAAAATACCGAATCGGTATTCTTACCGATTCGGTAAATCTCAGATGTAGGTGGGACTCTTCTGAGTCCCAAAGGCCCTACAAATTCGGTATTTAACACCCAATCCAATTGGGTGTTAAAATACCGAATTCAGGTGTGCATGCACTTATGTGCATGCACACCTAGCCATGTGACAGACAGACATGCCCTTAGGGCATGTCTGTGTGCCACATGGCGCACATGCCTATTTTTGGGGTGCCAGAGGGTGTCAAAGTGATACCCCCTGCACCCTTGTGAAATTCGGTATTTACCGATTCGGTAAATACCGAATTCTTCCGAATCGGTATTCCAGCACATCTGGAATACCTACATACCCACCCCTTAGATTTACCGATTTTCAATTACTGAATCGGTAAAATTCGGTAATTAAAATTCGGTAAATCTATTCTACCTACATCTAGCCCTAGGTCACTTACGAGGTACGATTGGGGCCCTGGATTAATAGTGATTTCCTGAAAGGCCAAAACTGTGTTTTTGTGTTTTTCTATAGACCATCTTTTGTTGGACTGATGAGTCATGGCCAATTGTTTCAATGATTTTCTGGCAAACATTTCCATGCTAGATGGTCTAGAGAAAAACTCAGGATGGCCAAGCTCGGTCATCAGAGTTTGTACATGGGACAACCATTAAATGTTTCTGACGCCATCCAGGGTGAGACAGTCAGAGATTAATTTGCGGTTAAAAACTGTCTCCGGAGTGACCCACACCTTATGCCATAAAAGGATAGGTGCAATTTTTATGGTGTCAGAAATAAAAGGCATACCTAATTCAATGAGGGTAAGGTAATTTGCTGAGGATTTAGGGGCCCCCAACAGATATCTGAGGTACTGATTTTCAATTAATTGAATAGATGTTATATTTTCAATGCCCCAGATACCTGATCCATAGGTGGCCTAGGATATACCTTTTGCCTTATATATTGTTATTAGTTCATTGACGGGTCTACCGTATAGTTTTGCCACAAAGTTATGCAGTGCACCGACCGCTCTCAAGAAGGCTAATTTTCTCGCTTTAACTGCTGTGTGCCAGGTGCCTTTCCTATCAAAGGATATTCCAAGATAAGGAAAGTGATCAGTAGTCTCTATTCTCCTGCCCTCAAGATATATGGGACAGGGTACTTTCTTGGTGCCATGCCCACAAGCCATAGTATATGTTTTGGTAGTGTTAACTTTCAGCCCCTTATCTTTCATGTAGGTATTACATTTTGTGACCGCCCTCTGGAGACCCAACCTGGTTTGCGAGATAATGGCCGCATCGTCAGCGTATAAGAGTATGGGGACAGGGTGGCCCTGAGATGAAGGGTAGTCGTAGGGGAAACCCTTAAGGTGATCGCCGATAGAGTTTATATATAACGTGAATAACAGGGATGCGAGAATGCACCCCTGTCTCACCCCCCTCTTGATGGAAAATTTTGACGAGCACTCCCCCTGCTTGCCAAAGCGCACCCTGGCCCCAGCACCCCTATATAATTCCTTGATCAAATTTAAGATTGTTGCATCAATGCCCAAGTCGGATAGTGTGGACCATAGTTGGTTGTGGTCCTCACAATCGAAAGCAGAGCTCAGGTCTATGAAAGTAATAAAAAGATTCCCTTTTCTAGCCTGGGTGTACTTAGAAATTAAAAGATACAAATTTAAACTCTGCTCTATTGTTCCCATGCCAGTGCGGAAGCCATACTGGAGGTTAGATATAATGTTTCCTTCCTCGGCCCACAGTTGGATTCGCTTTAGAATGATGCGACCGGCCACCTTCATTAGGGCATCTAAAAGGGAAATAGGCCGATAACAGGTTGGATCTTGTCTGTTACCCTTTTTGAAGATCGGGACCACCATGGCTTCAGTCCAAGTTGATATTAGCCCAACCGAGTTTGCACAGTTCATAACGTTAGTTAAAAGTGGGGCCCAGAGGTCGATTTCATGTTTGAAGACGTCAGTTGGCATACCATCAGGGCCGGGCGCCTTACCCGAGGGGCTCTCCCTTATTGCCATTTTAACCTCATCACAAGTAAAGGAAATTCCCAAAGGGAAAACTCCCTTGCAAGCACTTCCGATGTTTCCGGGCGTGGTAATAGGGGCGAAAGGTACTGGTATGGAAGAAGATTCGTTATCATAAAGATGTTCAAAGTGAGTGACCCAATCTTCACCATTTATAGCAATGTCTATTGCCGCGGTGTTATTCTTGTCACGGAAAATAGGAGCATTGACCACCTTCCAGAATGAGGTAGAATCCCTATTTTTGGAGGCTGTAATTAAAGCCTGCCATGCTCCTTTTTTCAGTGAATTCTCCCTGTTTTTCAGTACTAGACAATAAGTTTGTCTAGCTTCTCGAATCTCAGACAGGGATCTAGGTGTAGGACGGGGGGCCTTTTTTAAGGTTTTTAAAGCAATAGTGCAATTATGATCGAACCAGCCAATTTGGCGGTTCGAATCTGGGCGATGGTATCTAGTCAGTAGTTGTTTTAAGGTTAATTGAATTTTTGAAAAAGAATCCAAAATTATGAAAGGGTCGTCACTGGGGGAGAGGCAGATGTATATTTCCTTCCTCATTTTCGATAATAGGTTTGTTAATAGTACCACAGGGTCGACCTTATCCCATTTAAGGGTATAGCCGTTGTTGCGCGCAAGGGTGATCGGTAGTTGGCAAGAAGTACTATTTTCCCTCCGTGGCCGCTCTGGATCTGCCTTTTTTATGGAGAAAGAAATTGGGTAGTGGTCTCCATAAATAACATCTAGCGTCTCCCATGAAGTTATTAAAAGGGCAGACGTTCTAGAAAAGAGGGTGAAGTCAGTTATAGAATTACACCCTCTGCCGTGATAGGTTGGCTGGAACTGTATTATTGGCGAGCATAATTCATTGATAAATGTAAGATTAAAATAAAACAACAGATTATTCAAGGTGTCACCCTGCCTAGAATGGGCAAAGTGACTCGGGTTGTCGTAAGTAGGGTTTCCGAGGCTGCACAAACCCTTTGGGCCATCCTGACAAGTGTTGCAGTTAAAATCACCCACCCAGACCAGGAAGAACTCTCCCCCTGTTCTTTCCTTTATGGAGGAAACATCACACAACAGATTATTTGTGACTCTATCCAAATTATCAATAGACACATTGTTATAAAAATTGATTGAAATCATGTTAACGGAAATGCTCCATCTAAGAATTAGAATCTGGTAGTTCTCAGTCAGAAGGAAGTTTAGAACAGTAAGCCCACTGACAGTGCTAAGATATATACATAAGCCCCCACTATTTCTGCCATGGGGTGTTGGTAACGTTGGTAACGCTGGTGAGTGGAAGGTCCGATGCCCAAGTTTCCTGTATGCACAAGATAGTATATTTATCAGTCCCTCCAAGACTGTTGTCCAAGTTTATTTGCCAAACCTGCCACGTTCCAGGACAAAAATGAATGGGACAGAGTAAAAGAACTTGGTACCTTGTGTGTCACAGCATCTCTAATTTCCTCTTCCCTAGGAGTGGGAGGCGGTATGGGATATAAAGGGTCCAACTGTGCCCTGACATCCGGTGATTGTATAGTTTGTTTCCCATGAAACATGGGAGGAGACCTTCCTATTACAATTGGTTCGATGGATTCACTAATTAAAATAGTATTGTTGGGACTATCAAGAGAGCGATCACGCCCGTGCCCATTTTGATATTCGATAGACCAAGGAGAAAGAAATAGTTGGTCGAGCCCCTGTGTAGGTATCAGCTGTCAATCCAGGTCCTCTAGACTTGACAGTGGCTCAAATGGGTTACATAGTGGAATAGTTCATCGCTCGTTGTAATTTATATGTTGATGCCTGCCAAAATGAGAGGAGGGGGGCCTGTAGGTACGTTTAGGTGGGAAGAATGAGGGAAGTTTAGTTATATAAGGTCTCGATGTTAGATTTTGAGTATTACAACTGGGGAATTGTGAGGTATTGAAGGTTTCAGGTAATGGTGGAAATTTTGGGTGGGTCAGCAGGGCTTTAGGATAGAAGTAGCTCAGATCGCGGGGTGAAATGCCGCCTTCCCCTCTCCCTGGAAACCTGTCAGTGATATGAGTGACAACTCTATGGTCCCTAAAATTGATAATCACAACATCCCCCTCAATATCTTTTGGTCGGGGGCCCTCCCAGTTGCGTCGTCTAACAGACACTATGTCACCGTTTATATTTGGTGGCAGAGGTCTGTTAGTACACAGCCAATGTATGACTTTGTTTTTCAGATTAGCATGGGGTTCTATACTACCTTCAGCCAACCCTGAGACTCCGGTCAGGATAATTACATAGTTTGCTGCTTCTGGGGGTAAATCTATGTAGTGTTCAGTTATTTTTGGCCGTATGCAATGGGGCTGCCCTCGATGATACTGTGTTTTTAGTGTTTGGGATTTTTGAGGGTCCTATTGTAATGTTCTCTCTGGCTGGCTTTCGAGGTAGCTCTGAGCTTACTGGGGCAGTATGGACAAGCCCTGGTTTTAATGAAGGGCGTTCCCCGTGGGGCTTAGTTGGTTTTGGTGAATAGCACTTGGATACAGTTTGATTTTTGGGATTTTTCTGGGTAATCGGTTGTATTAAAGTCTCTTCATTTGACTGGGAGACTTCCAGTACGTGGGTCATTTGATCTCCCAGCCTCTTAACTCTCTCTATAAGAGGTAGCAAGAGGGTTTTTAGGAGGTGTTCCATAACCTCCCTAAATCCTTCAAGTAGAGGACCCTCAGGGAGTAGGTTTTTAAGACCAGGTGGTATATCCCTCCTTACTTGCCTCTTAGTTAATTTCTTGGATGGTCTAGATATTTTTGCACTATTTCCTACATGTGTGTCCCCACCCCTCTTACGTTTTAACGTAGCCCCCTGTTCTCGAGGGGGGAGATTTTCCTTCGGTTGATGGTTTGGGCCAGATTTATTGCCCGGAGGTGGTAAAGGAGGGTAATCCTCCTTTGATGAATTAGACGAGTAATCAAGATTAATTGTGGTAATAGTGTCCCCCTGTGAAGGTTGTGTTTGCGCGGGGCTATCTTGAAGGAGTAAGGGAATCCCTGGGTCTTCCGTAACGATGTTGACTGTACATGGTATTGGAGGAGTAGTTGAAAGGCGTTTTTCAGCGATAGCTATGTCATGGTCCAGCTTATTAGCGGCCTTCATTAGGAATTGATCTATGGTGCCTATCAGACTATCGGCTGCCAGGGACTTCCTTCTTGAGATTTGACCTTTAGACATTTTAAAACGAATATTATAAATTAGACCGTATACAGTAAAAACTGTATGTTACTTATCGTCCTCTAATCAGATGTCCATCATGTGCGGGCGATAAGGACCGGCCCAGCCCGGCCTCCTCTGGCCTCGGAGGCCCTAAGAAGGCACGCCCTTTGCCGGGGTTAGCCCGGCGCTCCCGCTATGCGGGGAATTGCCTGGGGCTTTAAGCGCCTCCTGGCGCGATGACGCTCGGTGCGGCTTCCGGCCACAGCTGCCGCTGGGAAATGTAATCCAGGCTCACCCCATCTCCGCGGCCGCAATGAGGATGGAAAGCTTACATCGGCGGGGGTGAGCGTGCAGGCAAGGTAGTGCTAAGGTAGCGCAGCGGATTCAGGGTGCAAGGTGTGGGCCAAAAATTCAAATGTCCCGGTCCAGTGAGTTTCCCTGATCAGCCGCAAATGGCCCGGGGCTTTAAGCGCCTCCTGTCGCGATGACGCTCGGTGCGGCTTTCGGCCGCAGCTGCCGCTGGGAAATGTAGTCCAGGCTCACCCCCTCTCCGCGGCCGCAATGAGGATGGAAAGCTTACGGCGGCGGGGGGTGAGCGTGCAGGCAAGGTAGCGCTAAGGTAGCGCAGCGGATTCCGGGTGCAAGGTGTGGGCCAAAAATTCAAATGTCCCGGTGCGGTGAGTTTCCCTACTCAGCCGCAAATGACCCGGGGCTTTAAGCGCCTCCTGGCGCGATGCTGCTCGGTGCGGCTTCCGGCCGCAGCTGCCGCTGGGAAATGTAGTCCAGGCTCACCCCCTTTTTGTGGCCGCAATGAGGATGGAAAGCTTACGGCGGCGGGGGGCGAGCATGCAGGCAAGGTAGCGCTAAGGTAGCGCAGAGGATTCAGGGTGCAAGGTGTGGGCCAAAAATTCAAATGTCCCGGTCCAGTGAGTTTCCCCGCTCAGCCGCAAATGGCCCGGGGCTTTAAGCGCCTTCTGGCGCGATGACGCTCGGTGCAGCTTCCGGCCGCAGCTACCGCTGGGAAATGTAGTCCAGGCTCACCCCCTCTCTGCGGCCGCAATGAGGATGGAAAGCTTACGGCGGCGGGGGTGAGCCTGCAGGCAAGGTAGCGCTAAGGTAGCGCAGCGGATTCAGGGTGCAAGGTGTGGGCCAAAAATTCAAATGTCCCGGTCCGGTGAGTTTCCCCCAATACTATTGAATAGTGTAAAAAAAATTAAAACAAGTGCTGTTCGTGTTTTAACAACTTTTAAGACATGCATTTGTTTATGTACACACACATGCATTTTAGTGGTATGTGTGTATGTGTACAAGGGAGACAGCCAAAAACACAAGTACTCCCATGGAGTGCTTCAAAACGAAGAAAAAATAGCTCTGCAAAGCGGGAGTAGTGTAAGGAGGCATGTACCTGGTCCATGCCCTATGGGAGGGCCAAACACAAGAAGAGGGCATGACACCTGCATGCCATGATGAATTGCAGCAAACAAAATGAAAGCAACGCTGAAGTTTACCAATGGTAGGAGATGGGCAGCCTGTAAGTCCACTTTCCACCTATCTTTTTAAGTGGCTCCTGTCCTTTGGAAATTATGGCTTTTCATTGGTAAATAGGCTTAGTAGTCCCTCCTTGTCTCTTCTTGTAATGTCCCATGAGAACGAACCCCTGTTGCATGTGTTGTTAATCCCTAGGTTTTAATTACATACTTAGAGCACTATTGTCTTAAAGGGCTTCAGGCAAAACACACGCTTGGTCCTAAGCAAAGCTGGCAGTGGTTACGTTACTCACTAGCACATCTCACATATATATGCAACCTTCTATAAATTTCCCTTCAGGAGCTCCACAGAGAGCACAACTTTATCCAGAATGAGTATAAGAATTCTTTTTTCACATTTCAAAGCTACTAATTGTATATATGGACATAGCTATGTGAATGCACTTGAGGCAGTGTCTTGCATACAATGCATTATGGATGGGGTAGATTTACCATATCTTCTGCAGGGTGCAGTACTGGATTGGTGTCAGTACAACGCGTTGTGTTACAACGCATTCCGTTACAACGCAGATTTTACAACGCGGGATCCATTACAACGGATGTCATCACAATGCATGGCATTACATCGCAAATGCTATTACAACGCATGGCATTACATCGTAAGTATAGGTAAGTATACCTTTTTAAAAAAATGTTATTTAGTTTATTGTAATTAATTTATTTAAAATAATTTAATTAAAAGACATTTTTAAATTGCCATTAAATTAATTTAATTAAATAATATCTATTTAATAAATGTAATTTTATTAAAAATAGTAATTAATTTAATTTAATTAAAAAAAGTAATTAGATTAAAGTACATATTTTTTATAATGAAATTAAATAAAATTAATATTAATTATTTATATAATTTAATTAATTTAATTTAAAAATGTAATTAATGTAAAATAATTAATTTAATTTATTAAATATATTTTAATTAATTTTAAAATGGTAAATATAATTTAATTATCCCTAAACATAAACACTACCCTAAAACCTAAAAACACCCCTGTACCCCAAAACCCAAACCCTGCCCTAAAACCTAAAAACACCCCTGTACCCCAAAACCCAAACCCTGCCCTAAAACCTAAAAACACCCCTGTACCCCAAAACCCAAACCCTGCCCTAAAACCTAAAAACACCCCTGTACCCCAAAACCCAAACCCTGCCCTAAAACCTAAAAACACCCCTGTACCCCAAAACCCAAACCCTGCCCTAAAACCTAAAAACACCTCTGTACCCCAAAACCCAAACCCTGCCCTAAAACCTAAAAACACCCCTGTACCCCAAAACCCAAACCCTGCCCTAAAACCTAAAAACACCCCTGTACCCCAAAACCCAAACCCTGCCCTAAAACCTAAAAACACCCCTGTACCCCAAAACCCAAACCCTGCCCTAAAACCTAAAAACACCCCTGTACCCCAAAACCCAAACCCTGCCCTAAAACCTAAAAACACCCCTGTACCCCAAAACCCAAACCCTGCCCTAAAACCTAAAAACACCCCTGTACCCCAAAACCCAAACCCTGCCCTAAAACCTAAAAACACCCCTGTACCCCAAAACCCAAACCCTGCCCTAAAACCTAAAAACACCCCTGTACCCCAAAACCCAAACCCTGCCCTAAAACCTAAAAACACCCCTGTACCCCAAAACCCAAACCCTGCCCTAAAACCTAAAAACACCCCTGCACCCCAAAACCCAAACCCTGCCCTAAAACCTAAAAACACCCCTGCACCCCAAAACCCAAACCCTACCCTAAAACCTAAAAACACCCCTGTACCCCAAAACCCAAACCCTGCCCTAAAACCTAAAAACACCCCTGTACCCCAAAACCCAAACCCTGCCCTAAAACCTAAAAACACCCCTGTACCCCAAAACCCAAACCCTGCCCTAAAACCTAAAAACACCCCTGTACCCCAAAACCCAAACCCTACCCTAAAACCTAAAAACACCCCTGTACCCCAAAACTCAAACCCTGCCCTAAAACCTAAAAACACCCCTGTACCCCAAAACCCAAACCCTGCCCTAAAACCTAAAAACACCCCTGTACCCCAAAACCCAAACCCTGCCCTAAAACCTAAAAATACCCAAACACCCCAAAACATATACATCAGTACCCCAAAACATATACTCCTATACTCATACTTATTTAAAAAATTACTTAAATTAATATATTTAATTTATAATATTTAAAAACGAAATAAATATTTTTTTATAATTAATAATAATTAAATCAATTATAAAATATTAAATAAAAAAAAAATTAAATACTTACCAATACTTACGATGTAATGGTATGCGTTGTAATAGCATCTGCTATGTAATGCCATGCGTTGTAATGGCATGCATTGTAATGGTATTTGCGATGTAATAGCTGCGTTGTAACAGCATTACGTTGTAATAGATGCGTTGTAAGAGTAACACACCGCAGTACTATATGTGACCAAAATAGGTCCCATGGTCACTTATGGTACTAAACTCTGCAACATAGCTAGATAAAAGCATTGCCATTTATAATGCCAATACCTTCAAATTTACAGTAGGCCTGGGCGGTGAACTTCGCTCTGTTCACAGAGTTTGAGGAGGTTTTTGCACTCCACACTCCGTGGAGCTCGTGGAGTGCAGAAAACTCCACTTCGCGATGTGCAGTGGAGTTTTTTCCCAGCTCATGGTCGCGAATGGTAAGTTGGCAAGCGCAAACGGTAAGTTCACGATCACGAACGATAAGTTCGCAAGCGCAAGCTGCTGCTCGGGTAGAATTTCTACCCGAGTGGCAGGAATCCCAGC
This sequence comes from Lissotriton vulgaris, assembly GCF_964263255.1. Lineage (NCBI taxonomy): Eukaryota > Metazoa > Chordata > Amphibia > Caudata > Salamandridae > Lissotriton > Lissotriton vulgaris. Next base: position 165,141,135 of record NC_141686.1, on the reverse strand, counting down.
ACAAACTACAGTTCGTACTGCACTCTGCCACTCGGGAAACTTCGCAGAGTTTTTTGTAACTTCGCGTAGTTCCGAGTTTCAAAACTCTGCGGACTATGCATAGGCCTGCTTTACAGGTGCAGTACCATATCTGGACAAAAGAGTTCCTATGGGACCTCTTTTGGTCACAGATGGTACTACTCCCTGCAACGTGGCTAGGTAAAAATAAATGACATTTATAATGCCAATAACTCCAATTCCAACAAATGTGAGACTGATTGCACTTCCAATTCAATAGGTCTCACATTTGTTGAAGTTAGAGCAGTTGGCATTGAAAATGACAATGTTTTTTACTTTTGCTTCTTTATACTATTGGCAATAGTGCTATGCAAATAAAATTACTCCACTGCAAATAAAAAATCTAAAGTAAAAAACATTGTTATTATTACACCAACAGCTCTAACTTTAACAAATGCAAGACCTTATGCATTACAATGCTTGTTAAGATTAGTAACTGCATGCGCACTGTCTCAGGCGAGACCCAAAAAGGGGGAGTTTTACAGATACATAGGGCAAGTGTCTATGTAAACCTGGCAGAAACCCAACAGAGAGAACTGCTTTCCAAGCTGAATTGCATTTACACATTAAAAAAAGTAAGGAAAAGTCTGTGGAAAAAAGATTCTATGAATTAGATTCTATGAAATGGTAAAGGGAATCCATCTTGTAAAAGTCCATCAAGCATTTTAGGGGTGATGGCTTCTCAGTGATAGTATTGTATAAAATATGTTTTTTGCTCTGAAACTATATACAACTGTGAAGTTAGTCACTGAAAGTTCAGTGGGTGCTCCTTACAATCCTGGCTGTAACTTGAGAGTGACAAAATAAGTTAAATCATATCCGAGACTGGTTTCAAATATTGACATTGGTTTCAGTTCCCAAGGGTGGCCCATTGAACTTGTATAAACAATCTTTATTGATAATCCAGTGACTCTGATCATGTTGTTTCTTGATGGCATTCAAAAGGATCAGTGTGAAGAAGTACAGCAAGTCACACATACATAACGCAGAGAAGGATACCACACACCTTCCCCTGAAACATAAAAATTGCTATTTTAAAATATAGTTTTTAAGAGCTGCAGGAGCACGGGTTAAACGTGTACTTTTCCTGACAGGAACATCAGACTTAACATGAACTTCCTTATTAATCAAATTGCTATTTGTTATAGTCTTTCCAGCAGAACCTGAAAATGAAGCAATTCGATTCAAATTCCAAACCCTTCCATCATTTAGCTTAACAGCATTACGAAAGAGTTTTGTGACATAAAAGGGAGAAGAAAACTTTGGCCCTGAAGATCTGAGTGGAAGACGAACTCTCACCCGATCCCCAACACACACTTTGGTATGTGCAACTGCATGTCTGCTATCAAAGTTCTTCTTCCTCAGATCAGACTTCACCTCCTGTTTCAATGAACTTAGGCCTTTGTTATGATTCCCTGTTTCCACCCCATAATTTCTCATCCAAGTTTGAAATATTGAAGTGTTTGGAGTGCGACCTCGGAAAAGCACAAAAGGGATCTCACCTGTGGTGGAATGTGGTGTAACTCTATAAACCATTACTCTTTCCATCAGGTTATTTTTCCAATCCGAGCCCTGATCTTTAGAAATCTGAATAGATTCCTTAAGTACGCGGTTGAACCTCTCCACCATCCCGTTACATTCCGGATGGTAAAGTGAACAATGCTTGTGTTTAATACATTTACTCGCCAAGAAATCTTCCATTTCTTTCGATACTAGCTGTACACCATTATCTGTAAGGATAGTTTCAGGGAACCCTTCCCTACCAAAAACATCTCGTAAAAATTTGACTACATCCTTGGTCTCAATGTTTTGGGTTATTTTTATCTCTGGCCATCGTGAGAACATATCCATCACGACTAACACGTACCGTTGACAGTTCCCAGAATAAATGGGACCTAGAATGTCTAAGGCTACATCCTGCCAACAACGTACCGGCATTTAGCTAATAACCATTGGTAGAAAAAGTCAAAGACGAACTGTGGCAAAAAGATGATCCTAACTTAGATGAGGTCCTCGCTATAGCCAAAAGACTAGAACATTCTGATGCATGTGTAAAAGTTTTTAAGAAAGAAAATGAAACATCTGAGGAAAAAGTCCTAATTGTTAATAAGAAGTCCCTGGGAAAAGCAGACCTGAGAGATACAACTAAAACCGCTAAAAAAAATGTTCAACTCTGCTTCTTCTTCTTATAATTTTTCCAGAACCTCCACTAATTCAAAACTAAAATGCTTTTGTTGTAATGCCTCTGATCATCTGGCTAATGATAGGTCATGCCCTGCTTTATCTTCTAAATGTAACAACTGTGGTAAGGTAGGGCATTACTCGAAAGCTTGCAGGTCTCAAACTAATAGAAAAAAAAAACAAGTGAAAGAAGTGATAATTGATGAAGACTCTGATTCTGATTCCGATGAGTTACATTGTGGTGAGATTTCCTTATTTGATGAAGCCTTTAATTCTGATTCAGATGAGTTACGTTGTGGTGAAATTTCCTTATCTGATGGGAAAAAGTGTAAAGGTGCTGTTGATGTTGTACGCATTGATAATTGTGAAGTAAAAATGTTATTTGACTCTGGAGCAAAAATCACTTTAATACCCGAGGTTTTCTTTGAAAAGAAGCTTTTTGGAAAAGTAAAAGTTTTTAAGCCTGATATAAGACCACTGGCCTATGGGAGAAAACCTATTAAACTTGTAGGTTATTTCAATGGTCAAATTGACTACAAGGAACGACTTACTGCAGGGAAAATGTACATCTCCTGCAAGGGGGACAGCATTCTAAGTTGCTTTCATCAGGCAGACTTACATCTCGCTTTAGTTCCTGGTGAGAACCCCTGCATTGTTCTAAGAGACATAGTATCTCACTCTTGGGAAAATAATCCTGTCTTAAATGATGTGTCCCCATGTACATCTGGCTGTAACGTGGTAAGTGTACAAAAGGCCTCTAATCTGAGTAAAAATAAAGTGTCTTATCCTGATTGGTGAGGACTATTTGAAAATGTATTTAGTGACAAACTAGGTTGTCTTTCTGGTTATGTTCATAATATTATCTTGAAGACAGATGCAGTTCCTGTGGCATGTAAAGTGCGTAGCGTTCCTTTGGCTATGCAGGAACCTATGCGGTTGGAATTAGAGAAACTCTTGAGTGATGGAATCATTGTGAAATCTGAGGCAAGTGAATGGGTTTCGCCTGTTGTTTTAGCACGTAAACCCTCAGGCGAGATTCGTTTTTGCGTTGACCTTAGGGGTCTTAATAGAGAGGTTGTGGCAGATAGATACCCTCTTCCCAATATTAATACCATGTTAACTCAACTTGGGGATGCTTGCATGTTCTCCACTCTGGACCTGAGGGCTGCATACCATCAAGTGAGGATTGATGAGACGTCCAATCTCTATTTGTCCTAAATGATGTATGTATGCTTACCATACATTTGCTCTTTGACCACCACGCTCTGTTACACTACTGTGTCAAATAACATTAACATTTGGTTTAGAAAAAAAAATTAATAATTGATAATAGGCTCAGAGAGCCAGCTAATAAAATTTAGAAGCGGTTCACTGACTTAAAAAAAAGTGGCAAATACCAGCGGTTGTAAACCTATACACAGTGTTTGTAGAGGTGGTAACAGAGGTGGACCAATGTTTAGTAAGGGAGGTGCTAATGGTGGGGAGCTGGGATAGAGTCAACCATGCAGTGTGGGGGGGGGGATTCTACATGGTGTGGATCCAGATTGCAGTACACCTGCAGTGTGTTCCTTATTTAGTGCTCTCCATAGAACATAAAAGCAGATTCATCCATGCCTGCAGACCTTTTCGCACTGCGAAAAAGTTATTCCTAAATTCACTGCACTACTGTTAATTTAGCAGTCTCTGTAGAAATGCAAGTAACAGGAGCCACATTTAGATGATTTCCCACATGACAATATTTGGGAACATTTAAGAAGGACAGTGGGAAACAAATTAGGGAAATTTACTTTCCCCCTTAACTTGCATAGAATAGAAGGAGTTTTATCCAAGAGTAAGCTAAAAAATAGCTTTATTTTAGCTTACAAAAATAGGACTGTTGGTGTATATGTGGATTTTGCTGTCTCCAATGCGATCAGTGACAGGAAAGGCAGCTACAGTAAAAGTTCTCGGCGGATTGGTACTGAAACGAGAAACAGTACTGAGCAATATCTCAAAAGGCTACATTTTTATTCTGGGATTATTTTATACCAAATTTTCCGACTTCATTGAGGGCTTTAATAACCCACATCCTATTTCATAGATTTCCTTTTGGATACCATCTCCAAGTGGGTCCTACTTGACATTTTCATGAACCAAAATGTCTTGGCTGGGCACGGTCTCCACTGCAGGAGTAATGATATCTAAAGACAAGAGAAAGGCTTTAGTGTATTTGTCATTCTGGCCCCAGCACCTAATTCCTAATAATGCATGTGATATACCTTTTAACAATCTCTGTATTTCTAACACTCTGAGGTCTATGGAAACTCTGTGCCTTCTTAGAACTGAAAAACACATAAGATAACTAATGTATGCAAAGAATACTCTGACCTTTATGTGTTACTGATAATAGACAACTAGCTTCAAAGTTATACAAGCACGTTCTGTGGTTCAAATTACTTTCATCATGACAGGTCCATAAACTGTAAAATCATTTCTACACATGAGTGTTATAGAATTTACCTAACAACAAGCAATGTCTTTTCCACGATAACCAATACCTTAATACCATATATGTGTCAAACAAAATGCTATCAAACTTTGTGCCAAGATAAGGATCCTTTTCATTTCTCTTGCAGAAACAAGCTAGTACAAATGTGGACGTTCATAATCCTCAAAGAATAACTGCGGCAAGCAGTGTTAAATTGTAAAATCTACCACGTTATTGTACTAGAATACTGCTCTTTATCCAGTTCAGTCTTTCATCGACTTTGAAAGATTTAACCGGTTTACGGAGTTTTTCATAACTCTGACAATGAGCCCCAGCTGCAGCACCTTTGTAAAGATGCAATGGGCCATAAGGGACTAAGGGCCAGATGTAGGTGGGAGATTTTGGCCATTTACCGGCCGGTAACGGCCGAATTCGGCCGTTACCGACCGGTAAATGGCCATGGAGATGTAGGGGGATAAAAAGCATGCATTTTCGGTAATTTTACCGAATCGGTAATTTTACCGATTCGGTAAAATTACAGAATCGGTAAAATTACCGATTCTGTATATTTTACCGAATCGGGAAATATACTGGTCGGTAAAATTACCGAAAATGCATGATTGGTATGTAGGTGCCAATTTTAACATTGACACAGGGCTTTGAAAATCGGTATTTTACCATGAAATACAATTGCATTGGAAAATACCGATTCAGGTGTACATGCACTTCTGTGCATGTACACCTGTGCCATGTGGCACACATACAAGCCTAAAACAGGGGTGCCAAAGGGTGTCAAAGTGACACCCCCTGCACCCTTTCAAAATTCGGTATTTACCGATTCGGTAAATACCGAATCGGTATTTGATATTGAATCCTATGGGCTTCAAGGCCCATAGGATTCAATAGTAAATACCGATTTTTACCGATTCAGTAAAATTTACCGAATTGGTTCCTACATTAAAAATACCTACTCTTAATTACCGAATCAGTAAAATTCGGTAATTAAGAGTCGGTATTTCTGATTTTGCTACATCTGGCCCTTAGTGGCATATTATCAAGGAACGGCATTAAAATTATCGCCGCTTTAGCGGCAGGAAAATGCAGGTAAAACAGCGATAATGGGCTTGATAATATGCCGTTGAGAATTCCAATAGAAGCCCAGGTTAACACCAGAACATGGGCTTCTATTGGAATTCTCAAGGGCATATTATCAAGCTCATTATCGCTGCTTTAGCAGCAGTTTCCTGCCGCTAAAGCGGCGATAATTTTAACTTACTTCCTTGATATTATGCCCCTAAATTCTAAGAGTTCAAGAAGGCTGCCACCATTTGCAAGTCCAGTGAGAATCCTGTATCTACATGGGACATGTAGTCTACCTTGGCTTCACTCATGTGCCTCAGATAAAGCATTCATCAGAGATGCAAAGCCTTTATCTAGGCAGTACCCCGACTCTTGACGTATACCACTAGCTTCTGATTCTGAAGTCATGTTCAGGCAGTTTGAAGTACTGCACCTCCATGCATAGGTAAGCTTGATATGTAAATGTAAATGTGTTGTATTTGTAAAGCGCAAGGCTGCCCACGCGACGGGGCGTCCCGGCGCTGCACTCATACCGCTGTGGAACCCTTCCTGGCTTTTCCATGTGAAATGTCCACTCCTGGGCAGCCCCAAGGTGAAGCCAGGCATCCAAGCACTGCTGGGGCCGTTGTGTAGATTAAGCAAGCTATTGCCCAGAGTCACAGAGTGGGACCCATGATTAGACAAGGCACCGAGGAGAGAATGATCAGGTCCGGGGAGATTGAGTCCAAGAGCTGCCGAGGCGGGAATTGAACCCTGGTCCCGGGCCAGACCTCTGCATCAGGGTCTGCCGCTCTAACCATTGAGCCACGCTTCTCCACTATGTGGATCATTTTTTTTTTTTTTAAATATATTTTTATTGCAGGAATCAGTAAATCAATACAGTATCGACCAGCATTGTATTATGAACGACATATACTAAAGAAAGCCCACCGACCCCCTCCATAACGTTTGTACACAGCCAATTAGCCCATATCCCTGGGGTTGGGCGGCAAATGCAGCTGGGGTCAGTAGAATGCTGGAGCTGGTCCGGATAACACACTGTCCGTCTTCTGCTTTTCTAAACAAACCCAAAACCCCCAAAGTAAACCCCCCCCTCAAAATGCCCGTTTAACTGTGGAACCCCCCCCCCCCCCCCTCCCCCCCCCCCCACCATCAGCGCCAGGGAGCTCATCAACATAGGATCCACTGCTTGACCCACGGGGAAGGTAATAGTGCTATGAATGCTAATGTTTATCGGGACTCGGGGCGATTTGCTTCATCACATTCGGAGTCGCTGGGGGTACAATAATCTCTGAGGGCCTGCACCAGCGTTTCCCACTCTAACGCGGCCTCCTGCGCCTTCTCGTTACCCTGCCTCCAAGCCAGCTGGTATCTTAGCGCGCTCTCACCCGCCGCCCACTTCAAAAGCTCACTGTGCCATCTGCTGCCTGCCGGACCAGCCCGTGCCTTCCAGTTCCTGGTCACCTCTCGCTTAGCAAGTAGGAGCCCCAGGTCAATGAATTTACTAGAGATTTTATTCCGGGGGGTATGGGGGAACCAGTGCAGGAGTCCTACTGCCACATCGAATGATAAGTGCCTCCCCGTCACCTCCTCTAAGGTCGCCGCTACCTCCTGCCAGTAGGACGTCAGTCCTGGACAGGCCCATAGCATATGTAGAAGGTCCGCCTCCTGAGCCGGGCACCTAGGGCATTCCGCTGAAGCCGTGGCAAAATAACGCCTGATCTTTACCGGGGTCAGGTACGCTCTGTGGAGAACATAATAGTGGACCAGTTGGAAACGGGCGCTACGTGTACCCTTCCAGGCACGCCTCACCAGCTGGGCCCAGGTCGTCTCCGGGATCTCCCTACCAATGTCCTCTTCCCAGCGGGACTTCAATGTGGTGAGAGGAACCAACCCCTCAGTAATCAACCTGCCGTAGAGGCAAGTGACCGCCTTCACCGTGCCCGCCGACATCATCACGTACTGGCACACCTGAGACAATTGGGGTTCCTCTAGCCCGTTCTGCCAGTGCGCCTGGATCGCTCGCACAATGGCCGAATGCAGCAAAAAGTCGCCCCTGGAGATCCCAAAGCGGTCTATGAGATCCTGAAAGGACAAGAGCGCTCCGTCCTCGTACAGGTCCCCGACGAGCTGTAAGCCTGAGTCCTCCCAGTCCGCCAATCGTGACCAATCCCCTCCGTGGGGGAGGGCCGTCAGCATCCCCAACGGTATTTCAGGCGCATATGGCTTCCGTAAGTGGCCCCTGGCGTGAGCCCGGTTCCAGCATAGTCGGATAGTCCGCTCCTCCATCGATAGGTCCCGTAGGACCAAGCGTTGTCGCAGCGCGATAAAGGAGAGGATGTGCCTGGCCATACCCGTCCCCCTTCCGTCTTCCGGGCCTCTAAATTCCCTGGCTATCTCCTGGGTGTAGGTCTGGAGCTGCGCCGCCAGATAGTACTTCTCGAAGTCCGGCACAGCGAGCCCCCCCTCGTCCTTTGGCCTCATCAGGGTATTGAGGGCCACCCGCCGCCGGCCAGTTCCCCAGAGGAACCCGACCACCATAGAACGCAGGCGACGAAACGTGGCCGGTGGGACCCAGATCGGCAAGGTTCGGAAGTAATACAATAGCCGGGGGAGCGCCACCATTTTGAGCAGGGCAATACGTCCTGCCACTGAGAGCGGCAGCGTGGCCCAGAAGTCCATGCAGCCTCGGAGCGCTCGCATGCAACGGGCAATGTTCCCATCCAGGAGGTCGGGTTGGTCATGATACACAAATACCCCAAGGTATTTAAAGCAGTCGGGCTCCCATCTGATCTCCTTACTTAGCGTAGGAGCGGGGGCGCCCCTGCGCATCGGGAAGAGGCAGGTCTTAGACCAGTTCACTTGGAGACCCGAGACTGCTCCGAACTCCGTTAGTGCTAATTCCGCTCCCCGCAAAGCGTCGACCGGATCCTCCAAGAAGAGCAACAGGTCGTCCGCATAGAGCGAGACATAATGCGGGCCCGCCGCCGTCCATAAGCCCGTGTAGTGGGCTCCCGAGCGAAGGTGCATCGCCAGCGGCTCCACCGCTAGTGCAAAAAGAAGCGGGGATAAGGAGCACCCCTGCCGCGTGCCACGCTCCACCGGGTATCGCGATGAAATCAAAGGACCCGATCTAACCCTGGCCGAAGCGGAAGCGTAGAGGACTGCAGTCCATTTGACAAATCCCTCCCCGAGGCCGAATCTCCGTAATACCGTGCATAGGTAGTCCCACTCCAGGCTATCAAAAGCCTTCTCCAGGTCTACCGACAGGACTACCGGGGACGGGGCTTCCACGAATGGTTCCCCAAGCAAGCGGAACAACCGTCGGATGTTCATAGTCGTGTTCCGCCGTGGGATGAAACCGGCCTGGTCCTCATGCACTAGGGAACTCATATGTCCCAGCAGCCTCGAGGCCAAGATGCTGCTCAATATTTTGTAGTCCACCGTCAACATGGATAGGGGACGGTAAGACCCCGGGTCGGACGAGTCTCGGCCCGGTTTGAGGAGAGGAACCACCAACGCCTCACACATCGAGCCAGGGAGACGACCCAACCGCTTCGCCTCCCTGTAGACCACTAGTAACCGAGGGGCCAAGAGGTCAGCGTAAGCTGCATAGAACTCCACTGGGAGGCCATCTAGGCCCGGGGTCTTGTTTCTCGCCATCCGTTTGATGGCCCCGCGGATCTCCCCTAAGTCGATATCGGAACCCAGGGTTTCAGCCACTTCCCGTCCTACTGTGCGGAGTTCCAGTGGGCTAAGATAGTTATCAAGCCGATCTGGGTCACGTGCGGAGCGACTACGGTACAAACTTTCGTAGTAATGCCGGAAGCAACTAAGAATCTCCGGTTGGGTGCACACCTCGGTCCCATCTGCCCTACGCATATTTGTCGTCGTCTGGGACTGGCGCGTGGGGTTGGCCAACCACGCCAGCAACGCACTCGACCTGTCTCCCTCCGCAATAGACCGGACCGTATAGGCCTTATAATCAAAACAGCGGAGCCGTTCAACCTCCACCGCTACCTTCTCCCTCGCCTCTACCGTTTGCGTTTGCAATTCCGGGTGCCCGGGACGGCTAACCTCAAGCTCGCGGAGTGCCCGGTCCGCTGTATCTAAATCAGCCAGGATAACACGCCTCATGCCCACCTTCTTAGAGATGCAGTAGCCCCTCACCACCACCTTAAAAGCGTCCCATTCGAACGCCCTAGTACTCGCGGAACCGCCGTTGGACGCAAAATAATCCGTGATTTTCTCCCCTAGGCCCGCCTTGAAGACACTGTCCTCGAGGATCTCGGGGCGCATCTTCCAGGTGGGTACTGCCGGCGTCCCGGGGAACCAGCGAATGTCCAGCAGGAGGGGGTTATGGTCCGAGATGGTCCGCGATAGGTACTCCGAACGGACCGCTGCCGAAACTAGTTCGGGCGAACCAAGAAAGCCATCTAGCCTGACATGTAGCTCATGGAGGCTCGAGAAGTATGAATAATCTCTTGTCGCGGGGTGATGCGCCCTCCAAATGTCCATCAAACCCCAGCGGGTCTGCCAATCCTGACGACCCTTGGCCGTACGCCGGACCGGGGAGTCGGGGAGCGGGGGATGCGAGCGGTCCATGTCCACATCTACTACGGAGTTAAAGTCTCCCCCCAGCAGGAGGGGCCCGGCAAAAAAGTGGGCCAGCGAGCCCGATAACCTGGAGAGGAAGGCAGTCTGGTCAACATTAGGAGCATACACACAGCAAACGTTCAGATCCCTCCCTCCTAGAGTGCCTGAGATGGCCACGAAACGCCCCTCTGGGTCCAACACTGTCCTCGTGACCTGAAAGGGGACTCCTGCCCTAATCCATATTAGCGCCCCCCTGGCATAAGCAGAGTACGCCGTGGAGAAGACCTGCCCTCGCCACCTACGCTGAAGCGCCGCCCCTTCCGCCTTGTTCAGATGCGTTTCCTGCAGCAGCGCCATTTGCACTCCCCTACGCACTAAATAAGCATGGACCTTGTGACGCCTGGACATAGTGTGAAGCCCCCTCACGTTCCAAGTAACACATTTCAAGTTAGCAACATCAGCCATTGTCCCAGAGTGATCTTGCACAGTCTCCCCGTTTGGGTCCCCACAAAGAAAAAGCATCAATCCTCCCAGCGCTGATGGCGGCCATTTTCCCCAACCAAAACCAAACCACCCAAAAACCAACAAGGCCCCCCCCCAACCACCCCAGAACAGGACCCAAACTGCACCATCTAGATCCCATCCAAACCTCGACGTGTATCAACCCCAAAACCCCCACTAGTCCTACGGTCGCCACCGTAGGAAGGCCTTATGGGCCAGGTGCGGGCTGGGCGGAGGCAGTGGGCCCTCGTCGCCCAGGCTACCAGGACTATAGCAAGCCCCCCCCGGTATCGAAACCTCCTGGGGGCAAGAGCAGAGGCCCCCCAACCTTCCCTCCTCCGTTGTCGGCAATAAAGAACGGCAAACGCCTCCCCCCTGCCGGGCCCCCACCCAAAACAAGGCAGCGTACCCCGTTACCCTTGTCCGTCTAAAAGGTCCTCCACCGACTTCGGTGTGATCACCGGTGTATGGGTACTGTCTGCTACTGAATCCTCCGAGTCCGATGGTGCCCCCTGAGCACCCGGGTTTTCTACCTCCTCCTCGAGGGTTTCACCTCTTGCTCCCGACAGTTCCGACAGAACCTCCAACACTCCCCTCCGCTCCGATGATGTCTCCGCAGTCGATGGCCCTCCCGTGCGGCCGCGGCGATTTCTGACTCTCTTGGATCGCCTCCTTTGTTCCGGCTCATCCTCCCGTTGGGTCGAGGCGCCGAAACCATCTTTCCCTGTCCGATACAGTTCGAGCCAGTCACAGACCTCCTCCGGGGTGTCGAAGAACTGGGTTTTGTCGTCGACAATGACGCGGAGCTTTGCAGGGAATAGGAGGGAATATTGGATGCCCTCACTTCTGAGTTCACGCTTAACCGCCAGGAAGGAGAACCGCTTGCGCTGCGTCTCGTAGGTGTAGTCAGGGAAGATGTTCACCTGACTGTTCGCAACCTGGAACGGGCCATTGTGCCTGGCGGCGTTTAGGATCAAGTCTCTGTCCCGAAAATGTAGCAACCGCGCCACCACCGGCCTTGGAGTGCGTCCCTGCTGTGGGGGTCGTGCCGGAACTCTGTGGGCCCGTTCTAGAGTGTAGAAGGAGGACAGCCCCTCCGGGACCACCGTGTCTCGGAGCCAGGTCTCCAAGTATCGCACCATATCGCCATCCTCGATTTTTTCCGGCAGGCCCACCACTCGAATGTTGTTCCTTCTGTTGCGGCCTTCCGCATCCTCCGCCCTCCGTTCGAGGGTCTCGATTCGGGACATGGCATCCTTTATCGTCGCAGCCAAGGTTCTCTGCGCCGGTTCCAAAGTTTTCACCGTGCCCTCTACCTCCTTGACCCGGTCTGAGAGTTTACCATGGTCCGCCCTAAGGAGGCCCAGGCCTGTCGCCACCTGAGCAATGTCCTGTTGCAGGGCCGACCGAGTAGCCTCTATCGCCTCCAGTACTCGGTCGAACTGTTGCTGCAGTGGTGCGCCATCAGGTCTTTTTGGGTCTCCTTGCTCTTCCTTGTCCTGGGCTTCAGAGTCCGAGGTGGTCTGGTTGGATCCCTTGGCTCCTCTGGGTTTCCCCATGCTGCCAGGGGCTCTCCGTTGGTGTCCCGGAGTATGCGTCTCCGTGTACAGGAGTCGATCACGACCTTCCCGGGAGTTCGTTCTCACGTCGGGTCTGGGCGATCTCCTTCTCCAGAGCCTGTAGGGACTCCGCCGCTTCGGCTCACGCCACCGCCACGTCGTCCGAGGGCACCGATGAGGGGGCGGAGACAACCGTCGCCTGGTCGGGCAGGCCCGTTCACCCACTATAGCTCCCGGGTGAGGGCCACCAACTCCCTCGGTCGTTCCGTGGCGCCAGAGTGTCGCGCCTCCCATGTAGTTGGATTGGCCGGGAGGGCGTAGCTGGCTGCGGAGTCGCGATGCGGACCACCGCCTGTAGCCGAGGGCACCCACACCCGGTGCCCTCCAGTGCGTGGGCACCTGCCCGGTCGTCTAATCGAGTATGAACCCGTTGTAGAAAGGCCGAGCCTGTCAATGTCCAATGTCTAGAACAACCGAGGATGGTGAAGCCGGGTGCCCGCCGACACCCGCGAGACCTCCTCAACTCAGTAGCTTCGATCAAGGGGACAAAGGAGTCCGGGCGCCATGTTGGGTCGCACTCCGCAACTCCGCAAACTTCGGCATTTCTTCGGAGCAACCCCCGTCCAAACTCCACTAAGGCCCCCGGCAGGGTGTCGTCGCCTCGCACAACCGAATGCGGGGTCTGGGGTGCCCCTCAGCCTCCGATGTTCAGGATAATCTCGGGCTTAGTCCCGGAGCCGAGCTCTCAGGCGACCATCGCCATCGGCGCCCAAGCCACGCCCCCCCCTCCACTATGTGGATCATGACAAATATTCTGACATTCAACCACACCTACGGCCTTATTACGAGTTCGGCGGTCTGACCCCTGAAGGGCCACGTCTGCGACCACTAGGAGACTGCTGCGCCTTAGGCCCCTTACCCCCGTAATGCCATGATGCCTGTGTGTACATTACAGCTGCATATGTGTCGAATGCACAAATATCCCAAATATATGTTGAAAAACACCACCTACCCATTGTCGGAGTCTGACCCATATGTGGACAGTCCCAGTAATGGATCCATGTTACCAAAGCACTTACCTGTATTTTTTTGAAGATAGGGACGTGTTCCTCAGAGTGAAGATGATCCTGTGTAGGGGGTACCTGGAAGAAAGGATCCACGTCAAAATCAGCTGAGAAGAACTGGAAAGGGTTGAGTATCCACCTCAAATCCTTCATCTCTGTTAACCTTTAGGTGGCAGTCTGACCCCGCAGTCTGCTCGTCGGGAGGCCAACTCATAATACGGGTGGCGGTCTTGCGCCTTTGTAGAGCCCAATGGAAGCAGCCTTCCCCCGACTGCGACCACGGCGGTCAGCGATGTGCTGGCTATGCTCAAGGTCCAAGTACGGTCTTCGCAAATCCACTCTACACAACTAATAATAGTGCCGACACCTCGCCACCGTCGGACCGCCATCGCTGGGCCATTGGTCCATGGACCGACTTGTAATAAGTTTCTTATTGTATGTCTTACTGTATATACATGCTGGTGAGCCACGGAGGTGCCCTGGTCCCTATACACCATCTGGATGAATATTAGAAGCATTATTTTCATTATTTCTAAATTTGCCACTGTTTTTTGCAGCAGCATTTCCCAACGAAGGTTTATTGGCAATATTTAGCTTTTCTCCATAACTTGTCTACCTCTCATTGATTCTTAGTCATTTTTGTTAACTTTTTCATTAAAGTGGTGTCTTTTCACTCCACTGTTGTTAGTTTGGTTTACTATTCACATACTTGATGACATTTCTCTGAGTATTTTCTTGATGCTCATGCCAAGCAACAAAAGGTGAGACAAGGCTGTCCCTGTTAGTGCCTGGTACCCCCCATGACCTTTATATTTGACATTTTTGTTGCAACGCAGCACAGCTCATGGTAAACTGTGGCCTCGCTCACCCAGAACATTGCAACCCCACTCTTTTTATTATCAAATTGAAGTTTTATTTAGCACAACCTATTCCTACTCCCTGTTTAAGAAATGATAACTATGTACATCAAAATGACACCAATGTAAGATGAGGCTACATCAAAACTTGTAAAAATAAAACTGCAGGCAGAAAGAGCAAATTGCAATATTCTGTTTTTATCAACCTCACGAAAGCGAAAGAATCAATTTTAATCTTCTCTGTGCCTGTCAAAAGGTATTTAAACAAGTGGATTTTAGCGTGCACTGTATTCTCTGGAGTGAAGAGAAACAAATTTCATATTCTTGGCGCGCCTCCTCAAAAATATTTGCTTAACGATTTTCTTTTATGAAATCAAGGCTCTACGAGTCAAAGACTTTTTACTCCTTGTCATTGTTTTACTACCTCTAACCCAGGCCTAGGTATTGGGGGCTTGCAATAAATCCAATTTTGTCGTATAGTTTAATGTATAAATTACTCCAATATAATGAAACTAACATGTTTTATGTAAGATGCTTAAAAATCCCCACATTCTCTTGGAGCATATATAATATTCTATTTATTCCTATATTTTGTATCTCAATAATCCAGGAAACAAAATGACTTCTGGTAGTTAAGCATGGGCGAATTTTGCGAATTGGCAATTCGCGAATTGGCAATCCGCAAAATTCGCGCAAATTTGCGGATTTTTCTATTTTTGCGTGTTCGCGGGTGTTCGCGAGGCGCTTTGCGTGTTCGCTGGTGTTCGCGAGGCGCTTTGCATTTTCGCTGGTTTTTTTTTTTTGCCTGCTTCATCACTGCCACCCTCTCGTTTTTTATGCCCATCTGCCCTCTGTACCACTCGTTTCTGTGCCTTTCTGCCCTCTGCCCCACTCGTGTTTGTGCCAATCTGCCCTCTGTACCACTCGTTTCTGTGCCCTTCTGCCCTCTGCCCCATTCATTTTTTGTCCCCTTCTGCCCTCTGTCCCACTTGGCCAAATTAAGTTACACAATCATTAATCACCCCAAGTTTGGGGTGATTAATGATTGTGTAACTGAATTTGAGCAGCACCTGCTTTACTTTATCTATTAGAGCTTCCTGTTGAAGCTGACTTTTGTAACTATTTTAGAATGGCTCTGGCAGCTTGCCGGCGCCATTCTAAAAGAGTTACAAAAGTCAGCTTGATCTTTTGACCCAATCCATTCCGTTCGCAGATTTTGCGGGAAATTCGCGAATCTCTCAGATTGCGAATTTACCGAAAATCCGCGAAATCCGCGAGCGGAACGGATTTTCCGCCCATGCTTACTGGTAGTCCATACATTTTAAAAGATGTCTTTCTTTATAGTACCCAGGTTGTGAGGATCTGACATGGCGCTGGATATAGGCTCGTTATATCATGTCTTGGGGATTAAAATAAAGGGACAGATTTACTAATTTTTCATGCAATGCAGGATAGCAGCTCCAGGTCTTATTTACAAGCCTCGTGGCAGCGCGGCAAATGACCGTGATGCACGGCCCTGCACCACAGGGATGGGCAGAAATGCAGCACACATAGAAAGAGGAGAAAACGAGGAGAAATAAAGATATTTCTACTTGTTGCATCCCCCTTGGGGAGGTGTAAGGTTTTGATGCATTCACAGGTTTACAGATTCTTGTAAATCTGGAATGTGTCGAATCCCATGGGTGTTACGTGGGAACACCCACCGTAACACCCATGGCATGCCTACCTATCTCAGGGTGAGGCAACGTGGCGACTTGACGCTGCTTTGCCTCCCTCCATATCTACAAAGGCATGAAAAGCCACATAGGGTGACTTTACATTCCCTTGTAGATATGGCTAAACCCTGTGCACCACCGCAACATCACAAAAAGTGACGTACTGGTGGCGCACAGGGCTAGTAAATAAGCCCCTAAACGTCTTACACAAACAGGAAAGCGCAGAGCCATATCAACGAAGATTGTCCTGCAGCCGCGGTCTCTCCCTGGACTGGCACTCTTAAAGGCTGTCTTGCACAAAGCAAATGTCGCACCATGGTGCAGAGGTGAGTGTGTGCTGACTAACATACAATTTTTTACTGGAGCAAATCTTTGAAGTACACATTACTATGCCTAGACACTTTCAGAAGCATCCCACGTTGTGCCTTTCAACACACATTCAATGTGTGATATTTTTGAAGAAATAAACAAATTTTCCATATTTAGAGCTTCTTCCAAGGTGTTAGTTTTTGACACAAATCCGAATGTGCCTATTTTAGTAGAATGGTATTTGTGAGAATAACCTCTGGGTATTTATGCTGATCCATTGCAGTAACACCCCAGTAATGCTCCTTTGATACAAAGCAGTGAACCGCAACCTCACCAACAGACACAGATCACCATCGGACACAAGGAATCAATCGCCCACTATCACAGATGACAAGACCATGCCGATCATGGAACACAAGAACTTACAGCTCTGCACCGACAACAAAACCAGTATCAAAGACACCCTCGCATACAGACTGCCAGGACCATGAAACGGCATCAGCGATGCCATCTCTGAAATCATCACCCTTCTCACCATTGAATTTGAATACTACGACTTCCTGAGAGTCCTCAACTTCCACCTGGACGACTCCCTTTAGACCAACGTTACCGACCTCATAGAACGATTGGACAACATCGTCTTCAAGTAGGTGCCCACTGACCCCACGCACAAAGCAGGACATATGATGAAACCGATTTTTAAATCTAGCAACAGAATCAGATGCAGCCACACCTTGGAACTCACCTAGTCGGAACACTCCGTCATATACTTCACTCTTGCTGGATCTCTCCTGACCGCCCCAAACGCCATAGCGCCTATTACCGCTGCTGGACCAAGGTCACTCAGCATCAATGGACCGACGCCCTCAGCATCACGCAGCACAACATCACCACCAACCTGGACCAGGCAGTAGAGAACTTTACCGCCTAGCTCACCAGCACAGCCAACTGAGTTATTCCCACCAAACCAGGCAAAACGCACAGACCCACCAAACAAGCCAGCTGGTACACCCCAGAACTCAGCATGTTGAAGTGCAGGTGCAAACAACTGGAAAGAAGATGGGGCACAAGCAGGAACCACATCGACTACCAACGCCAACTCAAAGCTGCAAAAAAGGAGGCCCTGACCCACCAGATCAAGACCAACAGCAACCAAACCAAGGAACTCTGCACCATCGTCAGAGAGTTCACCTGCCCATCAGCCACTCAAAACTAGATGCCCTCCACACAAGAACTCTGCAACGCCCTCACCGACCACTTCCACAACAAGATAGCAACCATCTATAGAAACTTCAATCCCCAACCGTTCGACTTCTTCAGCCACCCATCAACCACCACCGCAGACCACCCAATCAGCACACCAAACACAACCACTCTTATGAGTCCATCCACTCAGGACAACCACCAACCCATGTCCCCAGAAACTCTTCAACTGTGGAAGAGACAAGATCAGCCACAAACTCACCACCATCCTCAACACCTCTGTAAACACAACTACCTTTCCCAACGCATGGAAACAGGTTGAAGTCACAACCCTCCTCAAAAAAACATTGGCAGACCCCAATGAGGTCCAGAACGACTGTCCCATCTCCCTGCTCCCATTCCTCGCCAAAGTCCTGGCGAAGTCCATTAACCTATACCTCACTTAACACCTGGAAAGAAACAACCTACATGACCCTTCCCAATCAGACATCCAAACCAACTACAGCACTGAGACAGCCCTGATTGCAGCAACTGATGACATCAGCACCCTACTTGACAGAGGAGAATCAGCCGCCCTTATCCTCCAGGACCGCACCGCAGTTTACAACACCCTCTTCCACCACACACTCCTTGATCGACTACATTAGAAAGTTATCACAGACGATGTGCTCAGATGGATGGCATCCTTTCACACGAGACGCCACCAAAAAGTCCAACCTCCCCTTCACCTCGCAACCCAAGCACACCATCTGTGGTGTACCCCAAGGATGATCCCTCAGTCCAACCCTCTTCAACAACTACATGACACCACTGTCGGACATCAATAGATCGCATGACATTAACATCATCTCCTACGCTCATCCTCTCGCTCTCGGCACACCCAACCTCGATAAAGACCAACTTCCACAACTGTATGAAGAACACCACCAGCTGGATGAAGGACAACTGTATATAGCTCAACACGGTCAAAACTGAAGTTTTGATCTTTGGCAGAAACACCGCTCTCTGGAATTACTCCTGGTGGCCGACAGAGCTCGGGCCTAAGCAATCAGCATCATCCTGGACAGTGAACTCTCCATGAAACGCCAGGGGGGAACGTCGTTTACGACGCAACTTTTAGCACGCAGTGCTATTACAACGCGGTTTTTAAATCGCATTCTATTACAACGCATGACTCTGGGGGGCGCTCAAGGATAGGGAATACTTTTAATTTACTATCCAACACCTTCCCTAGTGTCAACGGGGACTGGTGTTGGAATAGTAAATTAAAATATTCACTATCCAACACCCCTTTGTATTATGCGTTGTAAAAGAATGCGTTATAAAAACCGTGTTGTTACAGCATGAGTGCTAAAATCATGCGTTGTAACAACGTACATCCAATGTCAGGTCAACGCCGTTTCCTCAGCCTCCTTCCACAAGCTCCGCAAAGTCTTCAAGTGGCTCCCCATCCACCAGTACAACAGTGACCCAGGCCCTAATCACCAGCCGACTAGACTATGGCAGCGCACTCTATGCAGACACCACCACCAAACTCATGCAAAGGCTCCTGACGATCCAGAACGCAGCTGCAAGACTCATCCTTAACCTGCCCAAGAGGACACAGATCACCCAGCACCTAAAGGAACTCCACTGGCTCCCCGCCAAGAACAGTTGCCATTTCAAGCTTCTGACCACGCCTACAAAGCCCTCCACAAAGTGGACCTGCCTCCATTAACCCCCACCTGAAGTTCCACCGGCCAGCGAGGCAGCTCGGCTCCTCTTCCCTCACCCTCACCCTGGCTCACATTCCCTGTATCTGCCGGATCCACATACATGAACCACTACTTACATTTGCACCAAACAACCAGGAATCTCAGCTCCGCACACCACGCCCTTGCACAGATACCGCAAATCCACTGCTGGCGCTCTGGAGGATGATCCTTCTCCCACCTCGCCGATAAAGCCTAAAATGCTCCCCCCCTTTACCTCCGCACCCTCGCTGACCCACTTCAGGAAAGGACTCAAGACCTGGCTCTTCGACTGATACCTGTAGTACAGCACCTGGGTTGGGTACCCTCTACGGTGACAACCTGTGCTACTATTACTTGATTGATTGATTTAACCCCTCACATGCTCATGACGAGCTCAGCTCGTCATGGCCCGTGGAACGCTCAGGTGCAGGGAGAATTCCCCTGCTGTGCTGAACGTTCCACGGGAGCCAATGCACCTGTGACAAGCTCAGCTCGTCATGAGCACAGGAGTGCCGTGCCTCATGACGTGCTGAGCTTGTCTTGAGCATGCGGGCGCTGTGCGCGTGCCCCTACCTCCCCCCCCCCCCAGCACAGCGGGGGAATAACCCCCGCAGCGAAGGGGTTAAAGGGTTTTTTGAGCTCAGGAAAAAAAGCATCTTTCTAGTGCAAAACACCTTTTGCTCTGGATGGTAAATACCCCTGTGAGACCTGTAATGTAGGCCCCAGTTTGCCTGCCACTATGAATCGGCTACCCATTTTGTATTTGACAGGTACTCCTGGAGACTCAAGTAGATGTGTGTGAAGTTGTCAAGTATCACTTCTGCTAACCTTTTTCTTAACCTAACCAATACTATGATAAAATGGTAGATGCCATGCACAGAATAGTTTTTTTTTTAACAGCTCTGCTGGAAAAACAATGACAAAAAGTTTCTTGTTAGAAAATTCAGTGTGGGTAATGCTTACTTAAGGTTCATAAACTTTATAACTTAATAAACTTGTGAATCTGTGGACCTCACACAACTGTGTCTGCACAGTTGTCATTTGAAATCCTCTAATTCCTAATTATGGCAAGAAAGCGGCGGCATAGAGTGAATTCTAGCGTTTCTTTTTATGTATTGTAGAGCACTAAATTCCATATATCATCTGGAACAAAACAATTCAGCAGAATTTGTGAATCAATTGTTCACGCTGGGGATGTTCAGATTGGTTTTTAATTTTTATTCCAATCACATCTATTTTTCTGTCTGAAATTATATATTTGAGGCTGTGAATGAAATCTGAAGGAAAATGGTCTTTTATCTCTGCCCATATCAACCTAATATTTTGATTAAACGGGTGGGAAACCCCCGGTGTGGAACTAGGGGTATGACATTTGAATTTTCGCTAACAAAGTTATGTAAAAGTGGCAAATTGTGTGCACCATGAAGTTGTAAAGTGAGTTATCTGGGTTCAGATCACCATCACCTATGGAACTAGGTTTCACACAGTAAAAGGTTTGAAGGAGTATTTTGAGACAAATGTCCTGCTTTTGCAAGACACTCTCCTGCTGAAGTTAGGTTATCGTTGGACTTTTCATCAGTAGAACCCGCGCTACCATGTTTTTTACATGAATTGTTTGAAAAACTACAGAAGCTTGAGGAGTTTTTATGAAAAGTTCACTAGTTGTATAGAAACAAAGGTTGTGGATTTTGCATGCCCTGACGCCTGGCCCATGCTACATTCACACATAGTGGAGAAGAATTTGTTCAACTGCAGACTTGAAAGCAAAGTCAATTTAAAGCTTCTACCTGCATGTAAGGTGAGTCATGGACATCAGCTAGGGGTAGTCAGAACTAGCAGCTGCAACACCTGGCTTACCCTTTGTTACATCTGATCTCAGAGTCTTAGAGACCATAAAGACACAGGAGGTAAAGAGGGCTCGGAGAGCCTTGCTTTTCAGCAAATAAAAGGTTACTGGAGGGTCTGTAGGATGGTATAATTTGAATTTAAATTTGAATTTGAATTTGAATTTAAAAGAATTTATAAAGCGCGCATACACCATGCGGTTTCTTGGCGCTGGGGGAAACTAGTGCCGGGAGTACAGAGGGTTAGGGAGAGAAGGCTTGCTGGAACAGAAAGGTTTTAAGAGCCCTACGATGGAGTCAACCAGGTGCGGATCAAAGGGTAAGTGATGCCACTTCTCGTTACCCCTGGAATTTAGCCGAAGTGACATGCATCGGGTGAGAACTTCCAATAGGCGAGATCTATCCGGGAATGAAATTATCCAAAGTCTTTGCTGAGCTTATATCACCAGTATAGACATAAAAGAGAGAAAAAGAGGCTATAACATAGCTCACGCCTGCCACTTGGTGAACACTCAAAACACAACAATGGCATGATCCCCTCTTGATGTGCATAGGGAGCTGTCTCCCTAGCATTAGTTATGTTCTCCTACCTACCCACTGCTAGTATCCCTACGGTGAAAAAAGGCAATACTAAGAATTGGACGAGGTGGGCTCACTCGCGTAATATGACATGCTTGATCAGAGGCCACCTCGCCCCAGCCTGGTGAAATAGTACTACTAGGGCGGACTCAACCTCAGGGGGGCTGGCCTGAAGGAGTTCTTATAAATGTATTATTTTCTCTGGATAAAATACTTGGGTCTAGTTAGTGTCTAAAAAAACCTTAGGGAATACCACAAAGTGTCCTTTATTCCAGTGGTACCCTACGTTTAGATAAAAATACTGTAAGGTCCGTTTACATCACCAGTCCCACTGCTGCTCCTGACAGTAAGTGGTGTAGCAAGTGTGCCATGGACCTGAAAGTAAGGAAAATGCCACTGCTGCCTCCATTTTGGAAGTGAAGGACAGTCATAATTGGGCTCCTCGCATCTTTGGGGTCTGATGCCTTTGCACCTGCAACGCCTCATCAGGCATAACAAGCGCAATTACAAAATGCAAATGCTGCACTAATGATAGCTACATTACACTTTCAGCCAGTGCTACTCGTAAAGTGCTGCAAGAACAACCCTATAAGCTTGTAGTAGTTCCCATCAGAAATCACCTTGCTCTTGCCTCCCCTTGAAGCTATTGCTTTGTTATCGATTGCCTTAGCTCCTCATTTGCTTCTCGCGTGGAAGCATGATGATATTGATGGGAGTTCCTTGGTTGTGCACCAGGCACAGTGTAGTTTGGCTAGCAGCCCATTATCTTTCATTGATTGCTGCCTCTGAACCTGACTGTTTATTCAATTTATGGTGCTACAGAGCTGATGGAGTAAAGAAAAGTGGTAGGCAGTAAGGAAATTAACTTGAAAGAGCCTACCACTCCGAAGGTAGAACACAAGTTAGGCATAGCCAGTTCAAAGCCCTGTATACTGCTGGGGTCTTGTCATGTGTTTCGTGCAGGCCCCATGTCGTTTTCCCTATGTTAGCATGAACAATTGAACTCCTCACTCTGCTTTGCACACGCCACTATATACACGTGTTTTGCTTTGTGCCACGCTGTACTTTCACACAGAACCTGCCTTTGTTTTTGCATTCTGTTCTTTCCTGGGATTTAGTCGGAACACTGTAGACATGGTCACACAATGCCCCTTGTTCTTTTATTATGGTCAGGCTCTAGCACTTAGACAAAACACACAAATTCAGCTGTTGTTTGGGAACACGTACTCTTTGTCATATAGATATGCACAGACATGAAAATACACAAAGGGAGAGAGATTTTTTCAGAGAAGAGATCATGACTACAGCTGAGATGCAGAACTTTCATCTCTACATGCTAAGGTACGGGGTCCTCTGCAAATACCCAGAGTACTTTATATAAACACTCTGCTTCTGTAGAAGGGGGGAGCGGTTAGTTTACCCTGTCTGATATCATGACAGCGTCTTTTATGATTTATGGATTACTTACTATGCTGACCATATTTGTGTTAGGCATCTTTTTACTCATTGTGGCTCATTTACTGCATAATGGAGCACGATAGTTGAAATAAATCTTTTAAACGATTGTTGTGTCTTTGTCAGATCTTATTGTGGACAAGAG
Organism: Lissotriton vulgaris; assembly: GCF_964263255.1. Taxonomy (NCBI): domain Eukaryota; kingdom Metazoa; phylum Chordata; class Amphibia; order Caudata; family Salamandridae; genus Lissotriton; species Lissotriton vulgaris. Next base: position 165,117,790 of record NC_141686.1, on the reverse strand, counting down.
TGGGTGTGAGAGCAAAAGGGTGTGTCCTGGCATTGTGATTCCTGAGAGAGTCTGGAGTGTTGTGTTCTGGGGTGTCTAACCACTTGCTCTTGTGTGAATGACTTGAAGGGCACGTGCGGCACTATAGCTAGTCGGTTCCGGGCTCATGGGTACTGAGGTGGTAGCATAACTCAGTCCTTGCCTACTAAGGTTCTATGGTTCCAAGCATGGGTCTGTGATTTCGCAGAATCCCTGCAACAGTCTCACAGGGCTGACTTTAGGGCAGTGCAACTGGTGTGGCCACACTGGGCGCTGACCTGTGGAGGGGGGTGCTGAGCTCGGTGGGGCTGTGGTTAGCAATAACTTATGATTGGAGAGATGAGGGGCACTTTTGCCCAGTGGTAGTGAGAGAATCAGAGGCGGCGGTCATGGGTGTAGGGGTGCCAAAAATGATTGTCGCACTGTGCGCCACCAACGCTAAAGCTGGCCCTGCAGTTTCAAGACACTTGACAAGAAAAACGAAAAGATTAGAGAAATTAGAAGTTTTCTTCAGATACTATTTTCAAAGAACACAGCAATAGCCATAATGGATTTTGTGATTGGCCAGTAGCAATGTCATACTGCACTCTTTGTTGTTTGTTAGCTAACGTATTTTTTTTCTTTGAATTTATTTCTAATTCCTCAGCGGTTATGTTCTTTTGCCTTGACCTTTGGGGACGCAAGGGTTTGCATTGTTGAGGGGAGCTTGTTTCTGTGCATTGTTGCAGCCCTCAATACACTGCAGCTGCCTCTACGTCCATAAGCTGTGCAACAGGCACAGCCCATTATTGCCTCTTGTTGGCTGAGCATGGTTGGCCTTGAGTTGGTGAGGAGCATCTTGGTTCTGCTCATTGTTCTGAGACAGTCAGTTGCTATGCAGCTGCTGCTCCAGCCACGAGCTGGGAAACAGACAGTTCCCACTGTTGTCTCTTCTGTTACTGTTTCAAGGTTGACCTTGATTGACTTAGTGAGGTGGGCCTGGTTCTGCTCTTTTTTCTGATGCAGAGGCTTGCAGTCCTCAAGTGATGGAGTGCGGTTGGGAAAAATGATGCAGTCCGCTCTCTGGCAGAGCTCGCTCTGCCTTGAACCCACTCTGGAAACGTAGTTTTTTTTTTTTTTAATTCCCAAAGCAAACATGTAGTGAGTTTCGCAAATGTGGACTCAATACAAAAAATTGAGAACTCTTTTTTGAGATATCTGCTGGCGGTACCAAAAAGTTGTTCCACTTTTGCCTGCCACACAGAGCTCGGCATTGACTACATCACTGACATTATAAAATTGCAGCCAATAATGCTGTGGCGTAGAATATGGGTCACTGAGCAGTGTCAATTGACTAGGGCGATCATTCAAGACATCTTAAAATTGGATCAATGTAAGAAAATCAAATGGTTGTCCTATGTCAAAGCGCTATTAACAGATCTAGGTTACAGGAAGTATTTTGATCATCCACTACTGATAAAAGAAATCCCAAAAAAGAACTTAAAAAGGGAATGTCTTCTTTACCTGGGTCAGGTACGATTACTATCGGAGATCCACAAACCATCTGTTCAACACTCATTACTAGCGCAGACTGTGTTTACTGCAGAACCCTATTTGAACTTCAAATTAACACAGTATGAAAAAATGCTGCTCACCCGTTTCAGATTTGATCTCTTTCATTTCCTGGTTGCATTTCCAAAGCAAAATGTCTGGTCATCTACATTTTCTATGTGTCCCTGTGATCAGCAGTCCCCACAAACAACTATTCATACACTGTTATTCTGTAAATTCTTTACTGAACCCCGTAAACGTTGGATATTGCCCATTCTGAAATTCTGGGGCCTACGACAGTGCCGTCCTGCATACCTGGCACTTCAGTACCCTGAAAACGAAAATTATGCCAAAGCAATTGCACTTTTTCTCAAATTTTGTATACGTCATCGTACAAATCTTTGAGCATAAACTATACCGCTGTTTGCACAACCGAAAGAAAGCTAGCTAACAGGAAAACAGTAGGCCTATTTAAAGTTGAAAAACTCAAATAAATTGAGATGTTGCTGCTCGTTTTAATTACTTTTTAACAAACGCATTTTTTAATGATTTTACATTTTGTAATTCTTGTACTTTGCTCATTGTGAACTTTTATGGTGTTTTTCTTAAACCTACCGAATAAAGTTATTATTGAATTGAATTGAATTGAATTGAGTTTTCTCCCTCTACTTTGGGTTCATTATTGGATCTTCTTGCCTGGGATTGGCATGTCTTGCATGGCACTCGCAGACAGGGAAATTTAGTCACTGCACAAATGCTCGAAGTAAGATGGAGTGACCTTCACTATGACCTGGCGGCCCTGCGGCGAGTGGACCACAAGGGCACCGGTTTACAATAGAAGAGCTAGCCTAGCCCCTTTGATAAAATAAACATGCAGTTCTCCCACCTTTAATTGAGGCGGGGTAATTTGACGCTTTAGGTGGAGCCTACCAAACAGCGCATGTGCTGTCCATTGCAAGGCAGATTGTTTGTTACCAGGAACACAGGGGCATGGAGCTTGTCTAATGCTTACCATTGGTTGGATTTTCTTGTCACTCTCATTTGCCTGTTCTTATTCGTGCTCCAGCTTGTCAATCTTGTGTTTGTTCCTCCCATAGAGAACTGCCTTCTTAAGATCACTTTGATTGGATGGCATCTCTGTTTTCATTGCTTACTTTTCAAGCACTATTTTTTTCTTTTGTGTAAAGCACTATATTAGAGTGCGTGCGTTTTTGAGCCGTCTCCCTCATGTATGTTTCTTCCCTTGCACTCCATGTTGCTCTCTGTAGCCTGACTGCTCCTCCTAGTCCCTTCCCTCTTGGGCTTGCAGGTGTGCTTCTCCTCATTGTAAGAGGACTGTCCAATCTGCACCGCACGCTTTAGTACTTAGAAAAGTTGATTGTCCTGTGCACAAATCCTCCGGCACCTGCCGTTGTTCAGTGCCGCTGTTCAATAGATCCTGGAATATAAGGAGCATATGGAGGTGGACCAGGTAAAGAAGTTCAATCAAATATCTTTTCACAGATCCTTTATTTTTCAAATGTCCTGTCTTTACATTTCCACATGTAGTCCGTCCAACACGTTTTGTTCCAAAACACTTGGAACTTAATCAGGGCTTAATCTCTTTGAATAATCAAAAGGTTCAAGGATTTGTACAACCCGAAAGCTGATTAAATTTGCTGGAAGCTATAACTTTTCAAAGGGCTTCTCCTCATTGCTTTCCCCACCTGTGCCCTCCATGTTGCTTCCCCCAACTCCTGTGTTGTTTTTGCTTCTGCTCACATGCTGCGCGTGCCTACAAAATGACGCAGGTGCCCGACTCAAAACTAAAAACAATGGCACAGTCTATAGGTTACAAAGGCGAGATGTATTGGCTTTGACCATGTTTGTTTATTGTTTATAAATCTGAGTGAAAACCCTAGCCATGCCTCCTATGAACATTCCGGTGAGGATTTTACACAAACTCTTGTTAAACTTTTCCTATGTAAAGCATTCACAAGACAACCAGTGGGTCTGGTCCATGCCTCCTTATAAGACAGTACATAATAAATTAAATAAAAGTGGGCCTTATTTAGAAGATCTCATCTAACCTGTATTTCAGTCGTTGAAATGCATTGATAGGAAGGGATAATTTAGTCAGTCTCAGCAGGAAAGGGATTTTTTTTTTAAGAAAACTGAATGTGAAATGTTGGGTCTGATCATCTTTTTCTACTCAATTTTAATAAAAACACCAAGTTTCCTTTGGTGATCCACCAAATCTCGTACATTCTCGAGCAACCAGAACTTTACGTCAAAGCGGAAGATCAGTGATATGACTTAGGAAAGTTGAAAGCCATATGGCAGGAAGCTCCATGTGAAGATGGTGATGATGGGGTGGTATTTATGAGATCATGAGTTGTTGACCGAAGTGGGTGCTGGTGGCGGGCGGATGGTCTAGGGTCATCACGGTGCTGGTTGTCCAGTTTACTGGGGATGCTCACTTGTAAACAGCTATGCATTCCACATGTACTTTACTAAATGTATTATGGCTCATGTCCCTGATTAATGGTGAATTGTGCATGTAAAGTAAACAACGTGTTGCTTTGTTAGCTTTTTCAGCGCGCTCTGTGTTTAATTAGGTTTTAGCAAAAAAAATACACAGCACCTTTCCGCGTCTTTCGGGGTTCCTCACTTGGTAACATAGGCCATGACTGTTATTGTGTTCCTGATTTCACATGATCTTTAGGCTGTGCCGAACACTGCTTAGATTACATGTTGAAATATATATCTCTTGATGATGTTTTATGGCTACTCATTTTTGAACAGCAAGCCACTTGCCTGTTTTGTGGATGTTCGGTGTTAGCTTTAAGAGGGTCAGGTATGTTTGGGTTTGTTCTTAGTTCAGTGGGAGCCAGTCAGTACCCTCAAAAACTGTAGTGTGACAACATCTTAGGGATCCTCCCAGTTTGAATGTTGCCTATGCTGCATTCTGTGTAGGGTTAGCATTGACTTGGTGAGGTGTGTCTGCTCTTAGGTCTGTGGGAGTTGGTGACTTCTCTATATGAATGTGCCACTGCTGATCCTTTGCGCCATAACTTGGGAAACATAAGCCTCTGTGTGGGGTTGCCTTTGAGTTGTTGAAGTGTGTCTACTCTTAGGTCTCTGGGATGATAGCCCTCTCTTAAAAGCTGTGCTGCTTTGTGCCATAGGCTTAGGAAAACAGAATGCTGTAGTCTGTTGTGGTGACTGTGGTGGGTTATCTGTGAGTTGTTGGGGTTAATCAGGGTTCTATCAGCCTGATTCATCATTCTCCCGTTTTGCGAGCCCCTAATAGCGATTCATAGCGAATCGCTATTAAGGACTCGCAAAACGGGATTCATGTAGAAATTGCATAAAGAAATGCGATTCCTACATATTCCTTATTTGCGATTAGCAAATTGCTAATCGCAAATAAGGAATAACTCGCCATTCTTTCCTATGGGCCAAAAGGCCCATAGGAATGAATGGGGAGTATTCCTTATTTGCGATTAGCAATTTCCTAATCGCAAATAAGATAGCGATTTGAAGGGTGCCAGGGGTGTCCAAAGGACACCCTGTAGCACCCCTCAAATGAAATATTACACAGGTGTTGCACACACACATGTCCAAAGGACATGTGTGTGTGTAACATGCAACTCAGAAAAATGCATTTAAATGCATTTTTCTGAGTTTTCGCAATTTACCACGAGGTCTGACCTCGCGGTAAATTGCGGCTAGAAATTGCGAATTCGCAAAAAAAATTGGATGATGAATTGCATTTAAGGAATCTCAAATAGAGATTCCTTAAATGTAATTTCTCGCAAAATTGCGAGATCGCAATTAGCGATTTTTGCATTTGGGATGCTGAATCCCAAATGCAAAAATCGCACTCGCAAAGGGCCTGATTCTCAGAATCTGGCCCTTTGCGAGCTCAATTTTGTTTGATGAATCGGGCGGTATGAGTCTCTGTCTTTGAATGAGAAGCCGCTACCTCGTTATTCCATGAGCCTCAGAAACAAGCCCAGAACATGTTTTTTATGGTGTTTGTGGGGACTGTTTTTGAGTTAGTGAGGTGTGCCTGCTTTGCAGCAGTCAGTGCTCTTTGTGAATGTGCCGCCTCTTTACGCCACAGGCATCAGATATCACGTATTCTGAACACCTTTTTTTGCCCTGCTGGAAGGCACTGACAGAAACTGCCTTCAGCCACAGCTCATTTGCACCCTGTTATAAACACCTGGATGCGACTCAGCTCCAATTAGGCAGTAGACAAGAGTGCATAGTCGTCTTAAAAAGTAACACAACAACCGGGAAAAGCCGTTAACCCCCTTGCAATGTCCGTTTTAAAACATGTGAGACCCAGAGCGACCCAGCCCACTGAAAGCCCCGCAGGCTAGTATATGTCCCATACACTTCCACAGAGTGGAGGTCGTAGATTTTGGACGGAACAGGGACATGCCCCCACATGCATCAAAGGATTTTGGACTCGCAAACGGTGCGAATCGGAAAAATCGGCCGTTTGCGATTCCAAAATCACTTTTTGCTATGCATGAAACTTTTAGGAATTTTTTGCACTTCTAAAAAATGCGTTTACATTTAAGGAATCACATGTGTGCGATTCCTTAAATGCAATGCATGATTTTTTTAAAAAATGCGAATTCTAAAATAGGAGGTGCAAATTAACACGAGGTTGACCCTCGTGTTAATTTGCGAAAATTTAAAAGAAAGCAAAAAAATGCATTTTTTAAACATGCATGTTACAGACACACATGTCCTTAGGACATGCGTGTGTGAAACATGCACTTGAAAATACGGATGTATGACGTTACAATGCATACTTTTACTCCGCATACCATTACAACGCGGTATTCACAACGCATACCACTACAACGCATAGCGCTTTGGGGTGCTGGATAGTGGTAAGTATAATTTACTATTCTAACTCCAGTCCCCGTGGACCCTAGGGAAGGTGTTGGATAGTAAATTCAACTTACCTCTTATCCTAGAGCGCCCCCCAGCGCTATGCGTTGTAATGGTATGCGTTGTAATGCCTGCGTTGTAGTGGTAGTGCGTTGTAAAAAATGCGTTGTAACAGGTGAATACCTGAAAATACATTTCAGGGGTGCAGGGGGGGGTCCTTTGGACCCCCCTCTGCACCCTTGAAATGCATCAACAAACTGCGAGTGCAAAACAAAAGAAATGCAAAACGGCATTGATTCCTATGGGCCTCTAGGCCCATAGGAATCAATGTAATGCCATTCCTTAATTGCAATTCGCAATTAAGGAATCGCAATTTCCGAAAATTAAGAAACCCTACAAACTTTTAGGATTTCTTGATGCATAGTATTCTGCATTTCCTAAATAGCGATTCCTTAATTTTCGCTATTTAAGAAATGCAAAATCCTAGATTGATGCATGTGGGGGATGGTTCCCTCCTGCAGACCAATGGCACACACAAGAAGCACAATCCCTGTCCACCGGACTCGTTGAGCACATGCGTGTCCGCTTTGTCTACACCCCGGGCTGCCATGCAGGCCCATGCACGCGCCCAGCGTGCCCGAGGTGCAGTCAGATCCGCCAGCTAGCACCCCCATCCCCCTCCCCCCGTCCACTCGCGTCAGCAGCACCCATCGCCGGTTATTTTTGTATTCGTTGATTGCTTATTTCGCTAAACGTTTCCCCTCATTCCTTTTGGAGGATTTTGCAGAAAGGCTTAAGATTGCAGGATGTGAGGAGCGGCTGGGAGGAGAGCGGAGGCCCGAGCGGTAACCATGGAAACAGAAAGGGCTTGCTGGGATGCGAGCCAGCCAGACAATGTGGGGAGCCTGATAATGTATGAGGAGGAGGGGGCGGGCTGGGGGAGGGGGAGCATCTATGTAGGAAGAGGGCAGAGGAGGGAAGAGGGTACAGGTGACTCGTGGGAGGGCAGGAGAGGAAATGTAAACAGGAAGAGAGGTGCAGGGACGCGCACCGAGAGGAGAGGAGGCCAGAGAAAGGCGGGTGGGCACGTGAGAAATGTAAAAGGAAGGGCGATATAAAACTGGAGAATGGAAGAAGAGGGGCAAATGTGAAATGTAAAGAGGTGGAATATAAAAAGGAGAAAAGAGGGGCAAATTGAAATATTAAGAGAGGGAAAAATATTTTTTAAAAAGAAGGGGAGCAAACGTGATATGTAAGAAGAGGGGGTATAAAAAGAGAGATAGATGGAGGGGCAAACAAATGTGAAATGAAAACAAAGAGATCAAGATGCACGGTTAAGTGCGAAATGTAAAGACGACAAAGGCGAGGGGAAATCTAAAATGTAAACTGGAGAGGGAAAAGTGGGAGGCATATGCAAACGAAGACGAAAGGGGCACATGTGAAATATAAAGAGGAAGGGGGAAGACAGAGAGTCAAATGAAAAGCCTAACTAGAAGGTGACAACAAAACACAAGGGTAGAGGGACCAATAATATGAAATATATACAAAGATGGAGAGAGGGGTGAAGGGGCATGTGGGACATTTTAAAGAGCAAGACAGCAAGATGGAAGGTTAAATGTGAGCTGCAAAGAGACAGACAATATGAAAAGAGACATCTGGGCTCCAGCAAGAGATAAGTGATCAGCCAGGCCAGAATTATCCAGAAGTCTCGTATGGAGGCTGATCCGAATGTTGGTCATACAACTCTAGAAATCTTTGTGCCCAAGTCACAGAAATCCCCAAATCTTACAGCTATCGAGAAAGAAAACTGAAGACAAGCCTCGTCTTTCCAACCCTAGAGTGAAGCCGCCAGGGAGGGACCGGGCTCCCATGAAGGCAGGCCGCTCCACCTTTGCAAATGCTAGGAACCGAGCATCTCCATGGGATCTCAGGTCCACCACCTCCACAGATCTCCAGTCACCAAAGAAGAGGTTGCTATGGCAACAACTGCCTCACCACACCCATTAGTGCAGTGAAGTAACAACCTTCCAGCTTTGCAAACCAATGAAATAAAAAACAGATTGACCCCATCTTGCAAATATGCAGTTGACTGTAAGCATCAATGCATCCATGGCTACCAGGGCAGGTCTTCGTCTCTGTATGTGAACAGCCCCTCCTACCTCCGACCAACAGCTCAAGGCGCCCTCAGATGAGACTGTACAACACACTAATGCTTTATGAGCAGGAGTGTCAACTCAGTGTTGATACATCTGAGTTGTGCATCATGGCACCCACTATGGTGCCTTATTCCACTCCCACCCGTGCACATGGTAAAAAGAGACTACCAGTACTCCTATCCCACAGATGGAGATACTGAACCAGAACATAGCGTCAAATATGTCTCATAAGATGGAGTCGGTACTGAGCCCATTGCACTCACCTGGTTAGGAGTGACTTAGCAGATGTAAGAGTTGTGAGGATAGCTGAATGTCTCAGAGCAAGATTGAACTGGCTGACAATGTGCATGTGAGAAAAGAACATTGATGGCTGCACTGAATGTTAAACAATGGTATGACAGCCAAAATTCAGTGTTTGAAAAGCAGTCTTTCAAGCGGTGGAAGTCAGCCTTTGATGGCACCTTCAGATTTGCAAGTTGGGTGTCCTTGGTGTTCTGATGATGGAGGCGACGTGTCTCTAACCAATCCACGTAAATACTGAAAACCATGGTAAGCAGGATTAACCCATGGGGCTCTCCACATGTGATGGGTCTGGAGACGTAGAAACTGCCTCCTGGACAAACTGGGATCTTCTGACCAAGTTATTGCAGGACTACCACCTGCACCATTTCTATAGCCAAAACAGACAATAGTGCTGTGTGGTCCCCCATATCAAATGGGGCGCAACAGCACACGCAGAATGGCACTCCCACCATCCATCGCAGCTATGGCATCACCTCCAAGGGTGGGTTGGTGTTTCATTACCTCATGCGGGCCTAAGGCCAGATCAATGGGGGTTCAGAAGATATGACGAACAGGATCCAGAGACTGAAGTTGCAAGGCCACCATTCTTTACTAATCGTCCCAATAAAAGGGCTCTAATTAATGGGGCAATGAGTTAGACCATCGGCACCAAAAAAGTCTTACTTTAATAAGAGGGAATATCTGTGGAGCCCTTAAGGAAGAAAAGAACAATTAAGAGAAGCATTCACTACTTCAGGTGTTGTAGCATTTACATAGCGCTTACTTACTACTCCTATGTAGGCCGTTGAAGCACTCACCCACACAAATAGCGAGCTACGCCCTGTATAGGTTGTGGTTGGAGGGGTGTTGTTTTTGTTTTGAACCGATGTGGGAACTGTACACACAATGTTTAATGATTGAGCACGAAGCTTCTTAGATGTTGAACACCATCACTACTGAAAGTTTGAAGAACTTGAAAAAAAGGTGAAAAGAAAGCTTCATCTCACTCTTGAAAACAACCAGGGTGGAGTCTATTGAACAGACAGGCCACAGCTCATTAAAGTTGTCAACATTTACTTTAAGGAAAAATCGTTAAAAGGAGATTGGTTGATAGAGAGCAGAGGGCCAGAAAACATGCAGCTTGTGGTCTTGTTCAGACTAATTATTAACTTGTACAATCTGAGTCTAGTGAAAGTGGCCCTTTGCCTGGGTAAGAAGCAGCATCTGTTGTTTTATCAGTTTTTGAAGAGTTACCTAGACAGAGGTCTTGAGGCACCCTCTGGAGGATCTTATATTCTCTGATGAATCTCCTAGACTTCCTCAGATTAACTAAATGCCAGGGTAAACGTTTAAGTTCTTTGAAGAGTTCTCTCATCTATGTCTTGGTGGGCGAATCTACTGGAAGTCCTTGAAAGAGACCTTTTTGAAGTTGTTGATGGTTGAGGTGGTGATGACCTCCATGAGGTATTCAATAAAGTTTTTGCTGGATCTGGTCGCCATGTAGCTGAGCTAGAAGCTGAGTTAATCATTGAGAAGGCAGATAAGGGAAGGTGCAAAGTAAAGCGTTCCAATTGGAGGAGAAATGTTCATCTATGAGTACAAGGCCATGAGGATTTAAGGGTGACTGCAAGTCTTACACCAATCTATTTGGGTGGATGCAAATCTATTTGTTGTATGTGGGACCTTTCCAGACATGTCTAGGTGTCGGCTAGGATGCGATATGTGATGCTCTGTTTCGTCTTTCCACGAGATCCACCCAACCACCAGTCATTTAACAAATCAGAGGCCATCAGCCATCTCTTAATATACTAGCTAAATATATTCCTAGTCTATCTAGTGTTTACCTAATGTTAAACATATGATCAGATTAGATCTGAACAATTCTCATAGCACTGTGGCACCTCAGCATCTGTCCTGGTTACATGGGTAGGAATGTGCAGCACCGAGCACCCATGCTTAATTTTGTGGCACAGAAACAGTACAAGGAACACAGGGGCATATTTACAACTAAATAGCGTGGTGCTGCAAGCGATTTAGCAGCCCTGCATCATTTCTAAAATGCAGGGATGCACCCTATTGACAAGAATACCTTCCTGCAGAAAAACAATAATTAATAGCGTTTTGCTGCTTCTATGTGTGCTGCAGATTACTCATAGAAAGAGCAAAAACACAGAGGAAATAAAAGTATTTCTTCTCATTGCTCCATTCTAATACCTCCTTTTCAAAGGTGTAAACTTTGCTGCTGCCTCAGATTTACACTTCCTTGTAAATTTGGGGCAGTGTCAAAAAGCAATGGGTGTTGCGGTGGAACGCCCACAGCAAAACCCACTGTACACCCCAATGCCGCAAATAACTGCAGTGAGAAGGCCTGTATTTTCAAGGCAGCGTTAAGCCACTTAAGTGGCTTAGCGCTGCCTTGGAAATATGTAGCAGAACATTGTGCCACTGGAGTGTCAGAAAAAGTGCCGTTCTGGTGGCGCAATGCCCTTGTAAATATGCCCCACAAAGTTTTATAATTCGCCCTGTAACATCCTCAGGAGGACTAAGAATGGCAGGGGCTCAGTTCACTTAATAAGTAACTTTTTCTTAGTAAAAAACTAGAGAATGTGAGGGGGGGGGCAATTTCCTTGCTCGCATTAGGCCCCATGTTGCCTTCCCTACTCACTGTGCTTTAGACTTTCTCAAGGCTCGATGGATGAATGGAACACTGTAAGTAGAAGATTGATGATAGGCACGAAAAAATAAATCGTCCCAAACCCGAACAATATTAGTGTTCCATTCATCCATCGAGCCTTGAGAAAGTCTTGGTATGGACTATGTACCGACGAAACACGTCTTGGCTGTTTCTTCTGATGTTTATGAATAAATGGAATAATATATACAAAAGGACTTTGGCTTGATCATCCTGTCTCAAGAAGAATATTGTTGATGAAATGAGCAAGGTTATGATTACTTTGGATATAAAATTGTTATGACCAATAGGTCACTTTTGACACTGCTCATAGGATAGTGCTTAATCGACCCCTTTCTGCAATTTTGTTTTTGCAGTTCTCTCGGATCTGCGTTTAGTCACCCTTGATAGTGAGTGACTGTGGTCTCCTTAGCACTCCGACTAAATTTATAATATCTCTAACAACTTTGTGTCCCAAATTACTATTCCATCCAACACGTATGTGAAGGTGCGGTTATTCCCTTTCAGGGAACACCACTACCACATTGTTGTTGCCACTGTGCTTTATGGTGACTTCCTACCTTGGATGGCTCCAGTGCTTTATATAGGGACCAGTGACATTATTCAACATAAGATTTTAAGGACCAGTTTATAGGTGGGTGTGGGAGTTCTTTTTGAAGGTCAATTGGAGGAAATAAGGGCTAACAATAACATGTGTAAACCTCATTATGCCACTAACATAGGACAGAACACTGCCCTGACAGCATAGAGCACTGCATTTTACAAATACAATATAACATATTTTTACAAGGAGGTATGTGTGTTCTCATCCAGGGAGTTTTTCATAAAATGGGGGTCAAGGTATGTATTTTTTTTTAGCACATTGGGATTATTTGTCAACATGGTTGGAGCCCACTTTATTGGGGAGGTTTGAGGGATCGCCAGACAGTCAGTCAGGCATCGTCAGGTTTTACCAAAGCTGAGGATTGCCAGATTGAACTTTGACATTCTAAAATCATGTTGCCAGTCTGGTTTTTCTATTGCCGCAGTAAAATCCACATTGCCATCCCAAGAACACCTCCCAGTTCACAACACTTCTGTGCATATTACTTTTCCACATTCTGCCTCGCATCAAAAACATAAGTGTAAGCAACATTTGCAATGCAATAGGTCTCGCATTTACGAGAGTTTGAGCTATTGGCCTTGTAAATGACAATGTCTTTTATTTATGTGTTGTTTTTAGAACAGATCAATAAAAGGCATTGTCATTTACAATGCCAATAGCTTAAACTCTCACAAAGGCGAGAACGATTGCTATTTGAAAAAATAGTGTTCGGAAGCTGTAATTAAAGCCTACTGAGTAACAACAGTCGTAACAGGGAGTGTCGTCATGGGAGGTTACAAAATGAGACAAGGCGCTAATAAGGAGGGACAACTAAGCCCATTGACCAATAAACATCCACAGTTTACAGTGGACAATGACACTAGCCAATGAAAAATATGGGCAGAAAGTGGGCGGATCTTCAAGTCCTTACTTGAATACAGCATGTCTCGCGGAGCAGCGCATGCGCTGCCATGGCTCGACCAAAAAACAGACCTGCAGCTACTGGGCTGAATGCAAGCAAGGCTGACTCAGCAGTTCTTTTTTCCAAGGTTGTGCCTCATTGCGTGGGAGGATCTATCACATGTGATTTAAATGCACAGACAGAATCGAGTGTGAAGAGAGGGCCATGTAAGCTTGGAGAAGTGAGGCATCCATTTCAGAGATCTGAGTGGAAACTGAAGGTCACAGACTGGAATCCAGGGGCCGCACTTAGCCATTCTTTCTTCTGTGGTTGTCAACATGAGCATTATTGAGTTGGGTGATAATCAATGCCCAGAGACTAGACATCCAGCAGAGTGTGTCACTTCAGTGTAACTATCATTGTTCCCTGTTGTTGGGGATGGCTGTGTAAATTAACTTTTTTCTTTAAATCACTGAAAAGGGGACATGAATCGATTTCTTTTACACTTGTTATATAGCGCAAGTTTGGCTCAAAAGCTCTTTGCTTGAGCACCAGGTTATATTACTTAAGGTTTGATTGTTTTCTTAAAATGCACATGGAGATAAAGTGATTTGTCTAGAATCACAAGATATGAGACGACGCCGTGATTCGAACCTGGTTCCCCATCTTGAAAGGCGGCCACGTCATCTACCAGATGTGGGTTTTTAAAAGTTTTCAATGATTTTAAAATGCTCGCAAAGTCTATTGAGTACTACTTTCATAGTTCACTACATTGAGTAAACAAAAGTTTCAGAAAATGTCATGTTTGGAGGTAAGCAAGTTTTACTTTACTCTGCTCCCAGGTGTCTGTCTGCCACTAATGCCAGACAGATGCAAAAACAACAGTTGATGGACAGAATGCAGAGCAATGTCATATATTCACCCCAGTATAGAGATCTGGGCCTAAATCCATCGTTTGTTTGATCGCCACACCACCCCAGTTCAGACATGGCCATATGCAAATCAGCCTTGACCCTGTGCCTCATGGGAACAGCCCAGCCCGTACTGCCAAGCCATGTCTTCCCTGGGCCGGAATCAAGCATCCTAGGACCGGTTTCTGGCTATCAGCCGTCTTCAGTCAGGATAGCTTGACTCCAGTGGCGTGGAGAGCACGGGACTCACGTCTGAGCATACCCGTACCACTCGGGGTGACAAATGCAAAAATAACAGTTGATGGACAGAATGCAGAACAATGTCATACATTCACCCACGTATGTTACTTAATACATGCTACAGGGCACTTTCTAACATACATAGAGTGGAGAAGAAACAGGGTGCTGTACTTTACCTGAATGTTTCTGCAGTGCACACCTGTGCCATTCTTAAATCGCTGAGGACCGGTCAGCATCGTGTTCTCGGACAGGCAAAAACATTGGATCACAAACCTTGTGTTGCACTTTTCAATGTTTCGTGCCCGCTTTTCTTTCACATGGAGCACTAACTCTACAGTAGCTGATTTTTTATGGTAGCTGAATTTGTAGGCTAAAAGCCAAACAACACACAAAAAACTCTTGGGTGAAACCTCCTGCATCAGAGGTCTGCTCAGACCTGGCACTAGCGCAGCCCAGGCATGGCTTGCACCCAGCCCAGTTCCCGCACAGCCCTGTTCAGACACCGCTGAGGCTGGCTGACACCCCACTCAGACCCTGCTGAGACTGGCCAAGGCCCCACTCAGACCCGCTGAGACTGGCCGACACCCTACTCAGACCCGCTGAGACTGGCTGAGACCCCACTCAGGCCCTGCTGATACTGGCCGAGACCCTACTCAGACCCCCTGAGGCTTGCTGACACCCCACTCAGACCCTGCTGAGACTGGCCGAGACCTCACACTGACCCTGCAGAGGCTGGCCGAGGCCCCACTCAGAACCCACAGAGACTGACTGAGACCCCATTCAGACCCGCTGAGGCTGGCCAAGACCCCACTCACACCCCCTTGTTGCTGGCTCAGACACCACTGAGACTGGCCGAGACCCCACTCAGACCCAATTGAGGCTGCCTAGACCCCACCTGCTGAGGCTGGCCGAGATGCCATTCAGAACCCATTGAGGCTGTCCGAGACTCCACTCACACCCCGTTGATGCTGGCTCAGGCACCGCTGAGGCAGGCCGAGACCCAACTCAGACCCAATCGAGGCTGGCCGAGACCCCACCCACACCCCTCTATGGCTGACCGAGACCCTATTCAGACCCTGCTGAGACTGGCTGAACCCCGCACAGACCCTGTTGAGGCTGGCCGAGGCCCCACTCAGACCCCGCTGAGGCTGGCAGAGACTCTGCTCAGCCCTGCTCAAACCCAGCTCAGCCCTAGATCAGATCTAGTGCCGCCTTTTCAGACCTACTTTACCATGGCTTAGACCTGGCCCAGGCCTGGCTCAGACGCGACACAACCCCTGCCTAATCCAGCTCATCACTGGTTTAGAAACAGGTCAGCCCCGTTTCGGGTCCAGCTGATCCCTTGTTCAGAACCTGTTTAATTGTCGCTCAAACTCTGCTCAAACCTAGCGCAGAGTCAGCACAGTCTCAGCTCAGATCTGGTTGAGCCTTGACTCAGATTCAGCTCAGCCCTGGCTAAGACACAGCACACTCCACCCTGGCAATGACGCAGCAAAACCCTTGACACATATCTACCTCAGCCCTGGTTTAGATCTGGGTTAGTCTTGGCTCATAGTCTGATCATCCCTGGCTACGGCACAGCACAGCCCAGGCTCAGATCTGTCCTAGCCGTGGTTCAGCCATGACTCAGATTCCACAGAGCCCTGGCTAAAAAGCACCACAACCCTGGCTCAGATCGGTCTCAGCCCTGGTTCCGATCTGGTTCAGCTGTGGCTCCAATTCTGCTCAGCCCTAGCTAAGACACAGCACATCCCTGGCTCAGATCTTCCTCAGCCCTGGTTCACACCCAGTTCAGCTCTGCCTAGAAACCCGCTCTACACTTGCAGATCTATGGCTCAAATCCAGCTTAGAACTGGTTAATACCTAGTGCAGCTATGCCTCATTCCCTGCTCAGCCCCAGCCGCGGCCAGTAGTGGGAGTACCGGCCGGGCGGTGGCGTGGGGAGGGTTACCTGGCTGGTATTCCCACTACCGGACAGAGCTGGTCAGCCCTAGTTTAGAACCCAATTCACCCCTGGTTCTGAAAGACAATAGCCCTTGACGAGGACATAGACCCAGACACCGCTCAGCCCTGCTCAGATGCAGCACAGCACTGGCATATACCCAGCTCAGCCCTGATTCAGTTCATATTCATTCTGGTTCAGACACCCCTCAACCATGGTTCTAGTCTGGTTCAGCGACGGTAAAGTCCTGGTTCATACCCTACTCAGCCATTACTTGGACCCAGCTCAGCTCTGGCTCAGACTCGACTCAGCCCCATTGCGGGACTGGCTCAAATTCAGCTGTGCTCTGCCTTAGACATTGCTTAGCCTAAGGTAGGCTATCCTGTTTTAGGTTTAAATCTATAATAACTGATAAAACCCCACCAAAAGGGAAATAGCCCTCACCAGTATAAACATATAAACACTGAAAAAACACATGCACAGCCATAAACTAAATGCCATTCAAAGAAAGAAAAATGAGAGTGAAAGAGTAATTTGTACTTCTTACTGAAGGGGCCAATATAATGTAACTTTGTTATACAAAGAAGCAGCAAGAAAGACTGGGCTAACATTAAGTTTTGTTGCTTAGGGATGTCACTAAAATATTGTTTCGTCTTCCTTTTGCTTGTTTCAGTTTTGTGGTCTTTGGTCTGAAGATGCAAGGTTTAGAAGCATGTTTTAGGTCTTTTTAAATAATTTTATAAACTGTAGAGAATCAGGAAATATCAAATCATGTTTGATATTTTGGCTAAGTTTAGTTCTTTCTCTGATAGGTAAAATGACTGGTTTCATAGGAATCCTTCCCAATATGTACTAACTATCACATTTACCCACAGAGAATAGGAAAACACCTTGATACATCAGCCCCTTTTTCTAGCGAGTCACTATTGATAGTAGGTGAATTGCCAAACACCCCACACTTTAAACTTTCAATGCAAGGTGTAGTGATAGGTATATGTGAAAAGTGTGCTGTCACCAAGCGACTGGGATAGTGGTGAAAACAGGACACCAGACATTTGGAAAACATGGAACGCAGTGCCACTTTGAATGCTGCTCAAAAAGTTCAATCCAAGTGCAACAAAGATTGGATCAATATTGTTTGTATTTGCAGTGATTCAGCTAGGTATATGAATAAGTTGTGTGATGACCTGTCAAAATCAATACCTGAGCTGAAGTGCTTCCCTGTAAGAGATCCTTGCCACTTGCAAGATGGTAAGCTGAAAGCATCTTTACAATCTTCAGAGAATGCTATTGACTTTTTTGTCCATTCTGGTGCGCTATTTTCTTACGCGCAGGAACACAAATATTTCTCATTTTGTGCTTTGAGTTGCATCAAAGAAAGGGCCATCCCAATGGTGTCATTTAGCTGGTGTTTCCCAGTCCTAGAGGCCATGAATGTTACATTATCCACGTGGCAACTGTTTACAGATTTTTTGCTGAGTGATGATGCCAAAGGCAAGCAATGTGAGGATCTTCGGTCAAAAACATGACTTCTTGTAGTTGACATAATAAAAGAACTTGAGTCTGAAAACACTCTTGTCTACCAGGTGTTCTGCATAATTGGTGTAGATGTGAAACATCTCCTTAAGAGTAGGCTGGGCGACACTTTAAGTGACTTTAAGTGACTTTGGCACTGCAACATGTTCCGTGTTAGAGTGCTTTACACTTGGTAAGCAGAGAAATGTTGAGGAGCAATTCAGGAAATTTTATTTTACAATGTATGAGAAATGGCTTGCAATGATGCATGGAAATGTTCCACCACCAACCATGGCATTTGAAATCAATGAAGCCTCACTGTGGTACTCTGCAAAAGTTCTAGATCCCTTCCGTTAAGGTACATTTTTTCCAGACTTTCAAAAGTGCTGCTTAGTTGTTTCAATAACTCTGAGGGCCTATGTGCACAGTTCAACTCATTTGTTGCAGAACCTGTCCAAGAGAATGACAATCTTCAGGTGCACTAGTATTGGCATGGAAAGATAGAGTTAGCAAATTGTGTACTGGCTGTTTTGGCATTGCCCGTCTTAAGTGTAAATGTTGAAAGGGCCTTTTCACAAACAAAAGTTTACATGGGAAGGAAAGAGCGAGTGTGCATGACCAAAGATTTACTGAAGAAGTATTGTATGGTGTACTACAAGAAGTTTTGATTTGTAAAAGTGTATTTAGACCTCATATACACGTTACGTACAATGTTTATGTACCATGTACTATCAGTGCAGAAAGCAAGCAATAATAAAAGTGAAACGTTCCGTAGACACCAGAAAACACTGTTTCTGTTGTTTTTAATAACGTAAAAATTTGTAATTACTGATAACCACTGTTTTTTAAGGTATTGCAATCACTTGAAAACACTGGGAAAAAAACACTAGAATTTACAAAAATAGAAACTGAAAACAGGAAAGCCTACCCTTAGGTTCTATCCAGCTTAAACCCGGATTAGACGGGGTTCAGACACAAGATTTATTTTTTTGTGCTGGGTCTGAGATCCATAGGGACATGATCAAAAGCAATCTAAAAACATTCTACACTCAGAAATTACGGGGACCCCTGCAGAATGTGATGAGGGGTCCTCGAGTCTCCCATATTTCACAGATATTCAATGGCCTTTGGCTAAATGGTTCCCCCCTAAAGGGTTGGCTGCCCGCCGATGGGCTGGGCTCCTCCTACACCCCAGGAGGAGCAGGGGCCTGGGTTACAACACTGCCCATACCAGTAAAAGGTATTTGTACATACAAACTATGAGCCCCATAGCAGCTCCCAACCTGTGAATCCTTTGTACCTCATGGCAACATTCTTCCTGTGAAACATCTGTTCCTCATAGCAGCTTTCTTTCTATATACGAATCTGTGCCTCAGTGCGGCTCTCAGCCTGTGAATCCATTCTACCTCATGGCAACTTTATAACTCTGAATGGCAGCTCTGTAGCTGGAAACACAGCACCTCATGGCAGCTCTGTAGCTGGGAACACAGCACCTCATGGCAGCTCTGTAGCTGGAAACACAGCACCTCATGGCAGCTCTGTAGCTGGAAACACAGCACCTCATGGCAGCTCTGTAGCTGGGAACACAGCACCTCATGGCAGCTCTGTAGCTGGAAACACAGCACCTCATGGCAGCTCTGTAGTTGGAAACACAGCACCTCATGGCAGCTATGTAGCTGGGAACATAGCACCTCCTGGCAGCTCTGTAGCTGGGAACACTGCGCCTCATGGCAGCTATGTAGCTGGGAACACTGCGCCTCATGGCAGCTCTGAAGCTGGGAACACAGCACCTCATGGCAGCTCTGTAGCTGGAAACACAGCACCTCATGGCAGCTATGTAGCTGGGAACACAGCACCTCCTGGCAGCTCTGTAGCTGGGAACACTGCGCCTCATGGCAGCTCTGTAGCTGGAAACACAGCACCTCATGGCAGCTCTGTAGCTGGGAACACAGCACCTTATGGCAGCTCTGTAGCTGGAAACACAGCACCTCATGGCAGCTCTGTAGCTGGAAACACAGCACCTCATGGCAGCTATGTAGCTGGGAACACAGCACCTCCTGGCAGCTCTGTAGCTGGGAACACTGCGCCTCATGGCAGCTCTGAAGCTGGGAACACAGTACCTCATGGCACCTCTGAAGCTGGGAACACTGCGCCTCATGGCAGCTCTGAAGCTGGGAACACAGCACCTCATGGCAGCTCTGTAGCTGGGAACACTGCGCCTCATGGCAGCTCTGTAGCTGGGAACACAGCACCTCCTGGCAGCTCTGTAGCTGGGAACACTGCGCCTCATGGCAGCTCTGAAGCTGGGAACACAGCACCTCATGGCAGCTCTGTAGCTGGAAACACAGCACCTCATGGCAGCTCTGTAGCTGGAAACACAGCACCTCATGGCAGCTCTGTAGCTGGAAACACAGCACCTCATGGCAGCTATGTAGCTGGGAACACAGCACCTCCTGGCAGCTCTGTAGCTGGGAACACTGCGCCTCATGGCAGCTCTGAAGCTGGGAACACAGCACCTCCTGGCAGCTCTGTAGCTGGGAACACTGCGCCTCATGGCAGCTCTGTAGCTGGAAACACAGCACCTCGTGGCAGCTCTGTAGCTGGGAACACAGCACCTCATGGCAGCTCTGTAGCTGGAAACACAGCACCTCATGGCAGCTCTGTAGCTGGGAACACAGCACCTCATGGCAGCTCTGTAGCTGGAAACACAGCACCTCATGGCAGCTCTGTAGCTGGGAACACTGCGCCTCATGGCAGCTCTGTAGCTGGGAACACAGCACCTCATGTCAGTTCTGTAGTCGGGAACACTGCACATCATGGCGGCTCTGTACCGGGGAACACTGCATCTCATTTCAGCTCTGTACCTGGGAACACTGCACCTCATGGCATCTCTGTACCGGGGAACACTGCTCCTCATGGCGGCTCTGTACCTGGGAACATTGCACATCATGGCATCTCTGTACCGGGGAACACTGCGCCTCATGGCGGTTCTACACCTGGAAACACTGTGCCTCATGGCAGCTCTGTACCTGGAAACACTGCACATCATGCAAGCTCTGTAGCCAGGAACACTGTGCCTCATGGCGGCTCTGTACCTGGAAACACTGCACATCATGCAAGCTCTGTAGCCAGGAACACTGTGCCTCATGGCGGCTCTGTACCTGGGAACACTGCACCTCATGTAAGCTCTGTAGCCAGGAACACTGCGCCTCATGGCGGCTCTGTACCTAGGAACACTGCACCTCATGTAAGCTCTGTAGCCAGGAACACTGCGCCTCATGGCGGCTCTGTACCTGGAAACACTATGCCTCATGGCGGCTCTGTACCTGGAAACACTGCACATCATGCAAGCTCTGTAGCCTGGAACACTGTGCCTCATGGCGGCTCTGTAGCTGGGAACACTGCACCTCATGGCCGCTCTGTAGCCGGTGACGCCTTCCCCCTCCCTGCGCCTGTGTAGCTGGGAATGCTGTGCTGCTCAAGGCGGTTTTCTACTTGGAGCGCGTTCCTCACCCGCTTGTCTTTTTACTTGGCCTGGTTTTAAGGACATTAGGTTCAGTAATATGCAGGAATAATGTTTGGAAGGTGGAAAGTTAATGAGATTGTATTGATTGTGGCACAATGCCAGTCAGCAGCTGTAGCTGCTGATCCGAGCAGAAATGTGCCGGGGACATGGTGTATGAGCTGCATGTGATGGAGTGTGCGTGTCTGATGAATAATGTGTGTGGGAGGGGCAGGGATGAAGGCTGTTTATGCACCCGTGTGCGCGCACAGGAGGAGTGTGAAGAGCCCAGGCCATAATTTGAGACCTCTGACTTTGAAAGGTTGACGCATCTACGCCCGTCTACAGAAAATCATTTTATGGGTGAAGTCTTCTATATGTTGCAGCTTGACATTTGTCATGTGCCTGTCTGAAATTGATTTAAAAGGATGTTTGGTCAATTGTGAGCCGCACACCTAGTTGTCTGCTTTCGTTTAAAGGAGGGGTGTTTGTGTGTACACATGCATGTGTATGTGTTAAATTGCATGTGCCTCTGTGGTGTTTAAGAAGCTAAAGGGTGTGTGCGTTTGGGCCTGTGTGGGTGTGTGAAGTTGAATCAATTTCTGGTATGTTTGCTTTTTGTGTGACATTCTAGTTCTGTCGGTGAGTACGAAACGGTATTACTTTGGCGACGATGTGTTTAATTTCACAATGATTTCTGTTTGAGGCTTATATTGTCTGGGAGTAGGGATTGAGGATTGGTTTTGATGTGTTGTGTGACAGAATGACAAAATACGAGTTTCTGGCAATATTGTTTATTGGTGGATGGCCATTGATTCTTGGGTCACACATGAAATGCGTGAGGGGGTGCTGTGACTGTAAGAGCATGTCAGCTTCTATGGTGCTGCCTGTGACAGGATCAGTCCTTCTGTTGATGCTCTGCAGATTAGTCCAACAGCATACTTAGAACACAACACAGCACACACAACCAACGCAGCTCAGTCGTGGCCTACAGAACACCTTTGCAAGAACTTTGTACAAACAACAGATAGCCCTACCAAGTTTCACAGGTCCATGCCTGATGTGCTGCTCCAGACCAGGTTTTTCCTTTGAATTCTTGGACTTATGGTCTTGTTTATTCCATTATAAAACTGTACTACAAGTTTGAGAATTCAAAGAAAAAAAACTGACAGCAGCAACACATCACGCATGGAACTAGGAAACTTGCCAGCTATGAACATCGCACAGACATGCCATCACGGTAGTTGCCAACATGATAACAACAGCACTGCCCAAAGCAAATACAACATAGCACCTTGCAAAAGTAGGCATTAAGGCATCAGTCTGAACATACACTAAATACAGAATTAACTGGCTTTTAAGGCATCCCACAGCACATGATCACAGTAACCATTTATGACACAGATACACTTGCATGCAAATGAGTGCCTTTACCATAGGAGGAACTACATAAGCAATTCACAATAACTCTATGGCGCTACCCACAAAAAACCCATGTTAGAAAAGGGAGTGTCTAGTTGGCAGGTTGTTAACCTGTCCAATTTGGGACCCTTCTGTCTTGTCAGGATAAGGGAGTTACACTTCTAAAATAACCCCTGTTCACCCCCTTTGAAGCTTGGCACGAGCAGTCAGGCTTATCTCAGAGGCAATGTGTAAAACATTTGCAAATCACACACAATAATGCAGTGAAAACACAACAAAAGGACACCACAACAGTTTAGAAAAATAGCCAATATTTATCTGTGTAAAACAAAACCAAAGCGATATACATCCAACATACAGTTATCAAAATACGAATAATGCAAAAATAGGCTTCAAATACAGTTGCTTGAAGTCGATATCACCGTCTGGGGCTATCACGGCGTTGTGAACAAAAAATCTAATGGTTCAGGCAGGCAGCGGCTTCACGGCCCAGCAACGGTGCCGGGAAGACCTGCAAAACAGTACTTTTATAAATGCATAGCGTCAGGGACCTCGCAAAGAGCTCCAAAGAGCTGGCATTGGCAGGCGTCGGGTCCATAGGTCAGTGCAGTAGTCGTTGGGCCCTTAAAGTCACAAGCGTTCATGTGAAACTCAGTGAAGTTGAAGTCAGGAGCGCCAGAGTCGGCAGGTGTCGAGGCTGCAGTGTGAAGTGGAGGGGTGTGCATGCAGTGCCCTCAGGTCGCGGTGCAGGCAGTGGCTCAGTGATGGTCGCCCAGTGGTGTTGGTGAGACCAGGGCTGTGGTGCAAAGTGGGGCAGTGCTCGTTGCGGTGCTGGCAGGTTACGGTGCAAGCGTCTTTGTGGACGTTGCTGAAGCGATATCATTGGTAGACCGAAGGCTGTGGTGTGAGATGGGGCATGCAGTGTGCAGGACCCACAAGTTGTGGTGCAAGCAGTGGCGTGGGTTGATGATCTGGAGTCGATGGTGTTGGCATTGATGGGCCAAGACTGCAGTGCGGTATAGGGCGGTGCGTTGTGTAGCTTATGAGAGGTGCCCCCAAACCACGGTGCAGGCAGCAAAATCGATGTCACTTTGCAGCTGCACCGATGGTGAAATTAAGGCGGCGATGTAAAGTGAGGTGGGGTGGAATCCGGTGCCCATAGGTTGCAGTGCAAGCAGCCGCTCGGTGGCAGCATCAGATGGTGTTGACGGTGAGACCAAGGTTTGCTGTACGAAGTGTGGTGGTGCCCTCTGAGGTTCCTTCAGATCACGGAGCCGGCAGTGGTGGCATTGACCGCATTGGTTTGCTTTTTCCCTCTGTATCAGCTGAAACAAACAGTGCCAAATGCAGGTACAAAGAGGTCTTGAAACAGGTGGCAAGCTCTACTTCAAGCCCTTGGAGATAGCAAAGAAGTTATAGAAAGTTCAGTCCAGTCCTTTCACTGCCCAAAAACAGAAGCAACCACTGCAGGCCAACACATCAAAGTACGCAACAAAGTGGGAGTCTTTCCTCACAGCTTCTCCAGCTCTTCTTCTTGGCAGGTTCCTTAATCCCAAAGAGTTCTATTTATACCATATTTCCCTTTGAAGTTGGCACAAACAATTTCCTCTGGCATCCATAAACCAGTTCCGCCTGGCTCAGGCCAAGTTCATTCCAGGAGGGGCGATAGCTTTGTGAGCAGCAACCACAGTCCATTCAAGTTCAAGCAACAACTCCTCGCACTACTCTAAATGCAGCCATGTCTATTCAGCCTGGCTAGGAGTCACCCAGGAAAATCAGGACACACTTTAACCTTCCCCTTGTGTCTGTTTAATGTGAATGCACACCCCCAGCTTCTGTCACTCCGGACCCAGGTGGTGAATATATCACAGGCAGAGGCATCGAGGATCGTTAGGCAAAAAAGTGCCCACTTTCTAAAGTCGCATATTCAAACATACAATATAAAAATCATTCCTACTAAAAGATGTATTCAGAAAGCCTAAACTCAATTTATATGTCTTGTCCCAATGGGAAGTTGTGTTTGTAAAATTTTACAGTGTAGCTCCCATGATAACCTATGGGACAGACCACCTGCAATAGTGAAAAAACAAAATACACAGTATTGTACTATCAGGACATGTAAAACACCAGTACATGTCCTAACTTTCACATACACTGCACCCTTCCCAATGGGGTACCTTGGGCCTACCTGAGGGGTGACTTACATGTAAGAAATGAGAAGGTTAGGTTTTGGCAAGTGGGTGCACTTACCAGGTTGACATGGCAACAAAACACTGCCATGACACTGTAGTGGCAGGTCTGAGACACCTTTAAAAGGCTACATGTGTGGGTGGCACAACCTCTGCTGTAGCCCCCTTAGTAGCATTTGAATTACGGGCCCTGGGCACACACAGTGCACTGTACTAGGGACGTACAAGTAAATCAAATATCCCAATCATGGAAAATCAATCATAACACAATTTTCAGTAGGAGCACTTGCACTTTAGCACTGAATATCAGTGAAAAAAGTGTGCAGAGATGCTAAACCAGCAAAAATCGAAGTCCAGCATATCATCTAAAACAGGAGGCCAGAGGGCAAAAAGACTGGGGAAACACACCAAAAGATGCCAGGTCTAACACCCTGGGTTTAATCAAAATTGACAAACTCAGCCGACAGACTGCACACCTCCACAAAAGCAAACCATACTCTGGTCAGTGATGGAAATGTCCCCGGAGTCATGCCCTGACGATCAAAAGATGCTGTGATGCGCTAATAGCAAGTTGTGCATTGAACAAGTCTGATTATGGGGAGTTTTGCATTAGAGTGAGAAGATGTCAGACTCTTGGATGTTGTGTCTAATTGGATGGAGGCACTCTGTTGCACACCGCGTTTTGGTGTAGTTTTGGGTCTTATTCCGTTTTCACTTTTTACTTTTTACACGCACCCACGAGCCGGTAAAAACAGCATCTTGTGAGAACACCGCTGGGGTTCCTGACTCACCGACGGTTACGCGCACTACTAACCACAACACCTAGTAAGTACTCGAGGCACGAGACTGAAAGATATTGCATTAATGAGTTAAACGTTTATTTTCTAAACACGCGCCGTTCTGTTTCAGTGACAGCGCTATGGTTCTAACTAACAGTCCGTGAGTATGCTGCTCACGCGTAACGCGTTTTAATGTTTGGAGCTTTTTTCTCAATACACCACTCGGTGACCGTGGTATCAGGCTATGTAAACACACATTGTTACTGACGGATTGGATTGATTTATACTAACACACCTGGGTTCTGATTCACCGTGTTTTAGACTTCCTCACAGTACAATACACGCATGGTTTTTTAATGTTCGCACGGACTTTTGGGCACTTTTAGATGAACGTGATATGACGGTTGCACAGGTAGAAATGTTGAACATTGTATGCACAGTAATTTTCCGTTATATACAGTGACACGTTGATTTGTTCCTTTTTTTAGAGTTGTCCCCTGAGGAAGGGCTTTCCTATTAGCCCGAAATGCATTGGGGAAGGAATGTGATTGGATTACAGTAATGTTGGATATATAAACAGAAATTGATACTTTTCGGAAACCTTGATGGAAAATAAAATATATTTTTTGGAACCCCAAAATGAGGAAGAATTAATTTGATGACTAATCAGAAAGACTGATACGTCTGAATTATCAAGCTGTGCAACAGAGTGCCTCCTTCCAATGGGAGGAGCTTTGTATTAGTTTTCAACTTTCGCTGGCAGGCACAGACGGCGTCTAACCCTGTTTGCACGCTACAAAGATACATTGTGAATACAAAGGTTGTATTACCGCTGTGCAAGTCCCACACTTATAGTGTTTAATTGGATGTCAGTTTCTTGGGGTTTTGGGACCAGTGCGAAAGGATGTCTGATTTTTAAGGTGTTGAGTGTGGAAGAATGCTTGTTAGTTGAGTGCAACTTGGGACGTATGTTTGTTTCTAGGGTGACGTGTTAGAGGAAGTCTTTTACTGACTGCTATGTGTGGGTGAGAAAGGTTGCCTGCTTCTGTGGTGCTGTGTGAATGTTAGAAGGTGTTTATACCCCCCATTTTCAAGAAGATCCTTCAGTCAGCATTGGCATCTATCTCAGTCAGAAATATTTACAACCAGTTAAAAACAGGAACTTTCCTAGAGCCATTAAAGAAGGCCTACATATACCCCCATTAAGGTTACAACTAGAGGCCAATCTCCAATGTGCCTTTCCTTAGGAAACCTATGGGAAGAACAGCCTTTCTCCAGATTTCATAATTCATAGAAGAAAATGAACTCCTCTCAGACAGGCAAACAGGATTCCATCCAAGAGAGGTCCCGAATCTGCTCTAATCACAATTTGAGACAACCTTAAAAACATAGTAGACAAAAATGGAGTTGCTGCATTACTACTCCTGGACCTTGCAGCAGCTTTTGACACAGTACACCATGATAAATTACTCCTTAGACTGAAAGAAGTTGATATTGAAGGCATTACCCTCAAATGGATTTACTCTTATCCAAACAACAGATCTTACCTGATTCACACACTGCTTTTCTCTTGAGATCCTCACTGTGTAAAAACATGAGTTTCACAAGGATCTATCCTCCCAGCTTTTGACTTTAATATATACATAATAGCACTACTAAACCATATCAACAGTTTCAAGCTCACCTGCTACAGCCATGCAGATGACACACAGATAATTCTGAAATTGGAAACCTTAAGGACATAGGAACATCAGAACTGGACACACCTGCCTTATAGTCAAACAGTGGATCATGTGACGTAGATTATGTGGAATCACCTCAAGCTGGAAACTTCGAGAACTAAAATATTAATCTCCGTTCATTGGAAAAAACGATTACTCTGTAGCATTCTGCCAGATGAACTGGTACCACCTCCAAAGATAGTCACAAATGTGACAAATCTCAGAAATGTAGTTTTTACTCCACACTTCCCATGCATACTCCAGTGGACAAGCTGGCACCATCTACTTCTCCACATTGAAAACACTTTCCACATCTTGGATTTCCTCAAACGGTACAAGCAAAAACATCACCAATCCTGTCATACCGTGATTGTGCTAACAAAGGGGTCCGTTAGCACAGTCTATACCACAGTGCTCAACTCTCAACTATCAGTAGGCTACAAAGAATCCAAAACTGAGCAGAAAGACTTCCTCTATATGTAAGTATATAAAACCCCCATTTCTCAGCCTCGATAACTAGTACTACTGTGCATCACTCACAGAGCTATTGACTGCAAAGGATCAAAATTCATCCAAGCAAAAAAATCACAATATATTCCAAAGGTAGGATTTTATATTTTAGAATGGCGCCGAACTTAATAAATCCTGCCTTTAGGAAGAAAACCTTTGGTGGCACTAATTTCTCCATACAAGTGACACAACTTTGGAATTCCCTGTTTGCAAAGCTTAGAGACACTTGGAATTTCTTACAGTTCAGCAGGATGGTGAAGACCTGGTTACTCCCAATGTGATACAACAAAGAATCTACACAATCACACATCCAGCTCACCTATAGATGCCATCCAAGACCCTTCAAGATTCAGGAAGTGCTAAATTAGCAAAATCCCTTAACAAACAACCCCTAAAATCAGGGAGAACCATATACCCATAAAAACTCAACACCCATGCATCTTTTGCAAACACGTAACTGTATGTTCAATGAAAACCCCATCATTTGTCCAGTGCTCAAAATCTCGACAGACCATATTTTTTATCTCAAACCCTTTATTGTTTTCCAAAAGAAAAAAGACAAACCAGAGACAGATAAGCAGATATCAGAAAACACGTAACCCATGTGACAGTTTCAATGTTGTTCTATATCTATGAGTGAGAGAATGATGGGGTTGGCGTCTTTGATGCTAAGGTGGATCAACCTAAGCTGGTGCAACTTATATCACCTGCCCAGAGGTAATGACCTTTCGGGCTTTATTGCTTCTGTTTATACTTCCTCAAATTGCAGCCTAACTCAACATGCCAAAAATCCCTGCATGAAAACAACCTGACCTGTAGCTAAGGATTGTTCTCTCTCCTGTCTTACTATTTGAACGATACACTCCTCACACTCTACCTTACTATCTAAATCTCAGTAAAATAACCACAGCTCCCACACAGAGCACAAACGCTCATTCAGAGTAACTATTCCTGCAAAAGCAAAACTAACCTACCTAACCTACTCATCCCGCTCCCATAAATCACAATATATCATTCTGCTTAACCTCTCGTTGCGTCCTCATAATATTTAATCTCCTACACCTTATTTCCGTACCCCTCTTTTCCCGCTTATATTAATTCGCTCTAATACCTACATCTAACTCCTATTAACATGATACATCACCACTTGAGAACAGAGGCAATTTTCCCATTTAGTTGGAGCTCCGGCTTACCCTAACCCAACAACCAACACATCTACAATAACCTCCCACTAACTTTGGGCGCCGGAGCAGTGTGGTACGTGCCGTAAAGCGCCTCGTCAGGGCTAGGAAGTGCTATACAATACACACTTTGTTGAAGACACTGCGTCGTTGCCAAAGCTCCACACCTGAAAAGGCTAGATTAGGGGAAGCAAGCGCCCGCCTCTGGTGGGGAGAGGAACTGCCACCCATTTACTGGTACCATTGATCAAGGAAAGTATGTGGAAGCAACCAGTGCTTTAAATGGGCCGGTACTGTCCGGTACGGAGTACCGGCACTTTTTTATTTTGAGAGGGAGAGTACCAGCACTTCTCAAGAGAAATGCTATACTTTTAATTGGAGAGTACCAGCACTTCTCAAGAGAAATGATGTACTTTTAATTGGAGAGTAACCGGCACTTCTCAAGAGAAATGCTATACTTTGAATTGGAGAGTAACCAGCACTTCTCAAGAGAAATGCTATACTTTTAATTGGAGAGTACCAGCACTTTTCAAGAGAAATGCTGTACTTTTAATTGGAGAGTAACCGGCACTTCTCAAGAGAAATGCTATACTTTTAATTGGAGAGTACCAGCACTTATCGGAAACAAGCAGGTACTCTAACACAGAGTACCTGCACTTCTATTTTTCCATTTCAAGCACTGGAAGCAAGCCTTCTCCATATGCAAGAGCCCCCACTGCCCTCAAAACTGAAAACTCCTTCTGGAGCATGGAACAATATCTGTCTCATCTTGTGGTGGAGTGCATAAAGGTGGCAGGAATTTTGGCGGTTCTGCTGGAGTGTAAGAGAGGGTCTGATTCAAGAATGTGCGTGAGCAGCGACTGTGCAAAAATGTTGGTTTCTTGGAGATTCTGTGTGAGGGAGAATCGAATGTCTGTTTCAGGAATGCTGTATGTGAGTGGCATGTGAAGGGTGTCTATTACTCAGGTGTTCTAGGTGAGAAAGTGTATATCAGTGACATAACACAAAATGACGGAGCCCCCATGCAATGTGATGTGGGTCCCTGGAGTCTCCCAAAGAGTAGACAGATACTCATTTTTTCTTGTGCTCCATTGGGCCCCCAAGGGTTGAGGTCCCCTTTAAAGGGAGGAGCTGCAGGGGCCTGTGTTAGGCCCCCGCCATGAACTTTCGCTGGGCCTCTGTCTGCCAGCAATATTCACCAACCAGATTTTTAATTCTGGGCCCGATTCACAGAACTAACTTAAGACAAAATCCTAAACTTACTACTTTTGGTATTTACAGAAGTTAGGATTTTGATCCTAATTTAAGTCTGTCTCTAGACAAAATCCTAACTTCTGTGAATACCAAAAGTAGTAAGTTTAGGATTTTGTCTTAAGTTAGTTCTGTGAATCGGGCCCTCTGTGCGTTTCTGCCCGAGAAAGCAGAGTGGCTTTCCTGAGCTCTTAACTGTTTCATATTCCATGCCCTTGCACAGGTTCTGCCAGCATGCCATGGCAAGGCTTAAGGGATGAGGGGCCCTCTCCAAAACAAGGAGCCTTAGACGTAGTTTCTTGAATGCTGTACACGAGTGGGGAGTGAGAAAGGATGTTCGATCCTCAAGTGTTCTGGGTGAAAGTGGGGAGGTCTGTTTTTAGGGTCTGAGCCTGTTAGTAAAGTCATTATCCTTGTTCCTAATGCACATAGACTCTGGAAGTGGGTGCACAGGGGTGCTGCGGCACCCCCAAAATAACTGTGTGAACCTAATGAGAAAACAGATGCATTTCAATTTTGTTTTTAACTTGTCGCATTTGCTGTGCCTTCAAATGTGGAGCTCAAATGCCGGCCTATGTCTTCTAATAAATTGTTTATTCTTTTAACATGGAGATTGGTGTTTAATTTTCTTTGACTGCAAATCGAGATGATTTTTTAAAGAGAACTATGGGACAATCTTGCAGGAAAGGAATGGCATTAAGTGTTTTAACACAGAAAGATATTTAAATATCTCTAAATCAACTGTGCAGCAGGTAGGAAAGCACAAATGAAGCCTTTTTTTGTCATTTTGAAGTGTGATGTAAACAAAGATTTAATACAATCAAAATAAATTAAGACATTTTACTTGGCGATGCATAAATGATGCAATCATAAAGATTTGCTGAAACCTAATTTCCAAACATGAGTGTTTGTGTGCTGTGTAGTTTTATCAGTAAAACTGCATGTCTGTGCAAATGTTGTGGTTATTTCAATGTAAAATGTGCTGTCCCTAATTTACAGTGCGCTATCATACAATGTTTTAGTAATATATTACAGACAGAGTTCTCCACAATGTACCACCGCCTACAAACTACACCCTTACCCAT
This sequence comes from Lissotriton vulgaris, assembly GCF_964263255.1. Taxonomy (NCBI): domain Eukaryota; kingdom Metazoa; phylum Chordata; class Amphibia; order Caudata; family Salamandridae; genus Lissotriton; species Lissotriton vulgaris. Next base: position 165,086,487 of record NC_141686.1, on the reverse strand, counting down.
CCCCATCTCATTTGCTACACTTTTCTTTGTGTGACACTTGGATTTTTCACGATCCCTATGACATCAGAGGTATAACATTGCTGGCAGAACCCCCCCCTCTGAAAATCGTTGCAGCTCCACTGCGACTGTGGCACAATCAGAGACGTGCCTAGCTCAGATGAATTTGTCTTTCAAAGTGCTGCCAGCAGTAATCATGTTTTTCACGTGATTTGAATATTTCTCTGCAATTGAAAGAAATTGCTGAACCAGCCCTTTAGTCTCTGAACCTCTCTCAGCTGTCCAATGGGAATGAAGATGTCTGTAAAGCGATGTTCTAACGGAAAGGGCTGAGAGACCACTGCTCGTGACTGCAGAAAGAGGCACAGGACGTGAGCGTGGATCCACAGGAAGCAAGGGGCATGTGAATGGTGCAGCGCAGAGCTACAAGCAATTCAGCAGCACCCGCTGTGTCATTTAAAAAAATGCAGCGATGTGCGGTATTGACAGGAATGTGGCGCACTCCTGTGTTTTCCCTTGCGTCGTGTAAAAAAGCTATCTAGTGCCAGCGCAGGCACCTTTGCACCGAGGTGCCAGGCTGCTTGCGTTGCAGGAATGATTGTTTTTGTGCATGAAGGCAAAAAACGAGGAGAAATAAAAGTATTCTCCTTGTTGCACCACTCTAGCACCTCCTTTTCAAAGGCGTTAGTTTTTGGCGCTGCCTCAGATTCACAGATCCTTTTAAATCTGGAGCAGTGTAAACAAACAATGGGTTTTGCGTGGGTACGCCCACAGCAACATCCATTGCATGCACCGTTACCACAGTGACTGCGGTGAGGAGGCCCATATTTACAAGGCGGCATTCAGCCACACAAAGTGGCTTAATGCTGCTGTGTAAATATGGAGCTGAGCACTGAGCCACAGGAGCATCGGAAAAAGAAACGCTCCGGTGGCGCAATGCCCTTGTAAATAGGCCCCCAAGATTTAGAGCACAGATGGGTGCAGGAGGTCTGTGCGAAAACAGTGCCAGTGATCAGTGACAGGTGGATGAGGGCTCTGCATGAGCAGTGGGAGATAGCAGGGACAGGTGTAGAGGGGTGTGTAATGAGACAGCAGGGACAGGTGTAGAGGGGTGTGTAATGAGACAGCAGGGACAGGTGAAGGATGGGGTCTGTGACGAGTCAGCAGGGACAGGTGTAGAGTGTCTGTGATGAGACAGCAGGGACAGGTGTAGAGGGGTCTGTGATGAGACAGCAGGGACAGGTGTAGAGTGTCTGTGATGAGACAGCACGGACAGGGGCTGGAGGGGTCTGTGATGAGACAGCAGGAACAGGTGCATGAGGGGTTTGTGATGAGACAGCAGGGACAGGTGCATGAGGGAGTTGTGATGAGACAGCAGGGACAGGTATAGGAGGGGGTAGTGATGATAATGCAGGGACAGGTGCAGAGGGGTCTGTAATGAGACAGCTGGGACAGGTGTAGAGGGGTCTGGGATGAGACAGCAGGGACAGGTGCAGGAGGGGTCTGTGATGAGACAGCAGGAACAGGTGCAGGAGAGGTCTGTGATGAGACAGCAGGGACAGGTGCTGGAGGGGTCTGTGATGAGACAGCTGGGACAGGTGTAGAGGGGTATGTGATGAGACAGCAGGGACAGGTGCAGAGGGGTCTGTAATGAGACAGCAGGGACAGGTGCAGGAGGGGTCTGTGATGAGACAGAAGGGACAGGTGCAGGAGGGAGTTGTGATGAGACAGCAGGGGCAGGTGCAGGAGGAAGTTGTGATGAGACAGCAGGGACAGGTGCAGGAGGGGTCTGTGATGAGACAGAAGGGACAGGTGCAGGATGGAGTTGTGATGAGACAGCAGGGGCAGGTGCAGGAGGTAAACAACCTTTACAATGAAACTTTTACAACGCACTACCATTAGGACGCAACTTTTACAACGCAAACCATTGCAACGCATTGCGCTGGGGGGGCGCTCTGGGATAGGGAATAGGTTTAATATACTATCCAACACCTTCCCTACTATCCACAGGGACTGGAGTTGGAATAGTAAATTAAACTATTCACTATCCAGCGCCCCAAAGCACTATGCGTTGTAAAGGCATGCGTTGTAAAAACCGCGTTGTAAAGGCATGCGTGGTAAAAGCATGCCTTGTAACGTCATACATCCGTGCTGGAGGGGTCTGTGATGAGACAGCACGGACAGGTGCAGGAGGGGTTTGAGATGAGACAGCAGGGACAGGTGCAGGAGATGTGAGAGAGCAGAGGTAGGGTGGATTCTGTTGCGGACATGGTCAGTTGCCAGAAGGGTCTTGAGTGAGAGAGGAAAGAGAGTGCCAGGAGGAGTCTTCAGGGACAGGCTGGCACGTGAGCCTGTGCTTGAAACCCTGTCTAATTGAAAGTGAGGATGAACCCCATCGAAGAAGCCCTCGGGATTCATGGTTGGACGGTTTGGAGGTCTCCAGGACCAGGTCGAAGCTGTTGATCCAGTAACCGTTGACTATCAGCACTCTTGTGCGAGTTCACGGTGTTGATCTTGCCAGAGGAGGGAAGCTTGGACCTTCGAGTATCCACATATAGGCCTGCCTCTGAAATCGGCATGCCGGAGGAACCTTGTGTTCGCTAGAACTCAGCCCTTAAGGAACTCCGCCCGGGGTAACGACGACCAGCACGCTGTGCAGTGACACTAAACCTCTTCAGGATCCCCACACTTTACATCTTCATGACGAATAACCTGCAAAATTTGATTGGTGTCTGTGAAATGTGAGCCCTGTGGGTGTCTCGGTGGCCCGGTAGCTGCTTGTGTTGTTTACCAGTAGACCCATCCGTGCTTTGCTACCACCAGTCCATTCCTGCCAAGAGCCACGCATCACAGGTCAAAACTAACGCAAATCGTTAATCATTCCCGCATCCCCACGCTGGCACCATATTGTCACGCAATTCTCAGAGGTCTTTTGAGCTCTGCATCATTTGTTTGCTTTGTTCCATCAGTTTTTGTTACCTGACAAGCCTGGGCTATGCTCTTGCTGAGAGATGGTGCATCCTTGTCTTCTGCAGAATTCTGCAACAAACACCACTAGGAGCAGTACTGCCTCGGAGGTAGGACAGGTGGATCCACCTGCCAGAGCTCACTTGAAAGTGATTGCTGAGGCAAGACTATGCCAAGTCTGCTGGCAGTGAATGCACACAGCCTCACCAGGCTTCAGGCACTGGCGGAGAAGTAGAAGTGGGTAAGACAGAACATTAACAGAGAGAGCCACGCCTGACATGTTTGGCATGTAGATCAGGCAACAAACATCTGATAAATTCTCTCCTGAATTCAAAAATGTGTATTTATTTTTACATCCAGAAGCTCTTCACCTTATCATAACTAATTAGGTCACTGTGATGAAAGTTATTCACTTAGAAACATTCCTGCCCCAGCCTTGACAACAATAACATAAGAGAACTAAGAAGGAAGTCAGATTTGATGGGGCTGTTATATGTCATAATTCAGATAAAGGAGGCTTTTGTGAAATTAAGTTTTTGCCTAGAATCACAAGATTTGAACAAGCTGGGGTAGGGGTGGGGTGTGAGCCGGGATTGATACCACGTTTTCGGTTTGACATTGTTTGGCATCAGGGTCTGAGTCCAGCACCCTCTTTACGAGGCCTTTCATATTCTCTCTGCAGGATATAGCCTGGCGGCTTCTTTTATAAATGTTCGCGTCTGTCGCTGACTTCGCTTGCTCTAGACAGACTCTGCTCCGCTTCATAGCACTAGTCATACATTCCAAATTGCCCTCCTCACAGCGCACTCTCTCAGCACTTGATCTGTTGCGTGTATCGAGACAGTCCTTCATTGAGCGTGAAGCACACCATCCCTCTGAGTTTGATAACTCTTGTGTAGGTACCCCAAACCTGAGGTTAGACTTTGCCCATCTCCGTTCCGATTTAATATTGGTTTGCATTACTTTTCTGACACAAATGCAACACAAATTGTTATCCTGCAATTAACTATCCATCACAACTGAGGATTTGCATTTGATAGCTTCCCAAGGTAATGCAAAGTTGCGCTATGCGCTGCTTTACATGACTTTGTGCTAAGGGGGCTCTCCTTTGGTGTTATATCTCTGCGAGGCAGACTTAACAAGAAGAAATCTTTTTTTCCCCTCGGGTTTTCTACTTTGCATGCCTACTGCATTGTACAGCAAAGTGTAAAATTATAGTTTTTGTACTGGAAGGTATCCCTTCTAGGACATATACTTTTCCTTATACAATGCACTAACTCTTGTGCTATAGCGCAAGGTTATGTGCATTGGCGCATGGAAGCCTCATGTCTGCCAGTACAGAGAGAGAGGGAAGCAGTTCCATATCTTAGTAGACATGGCACTGCTCTGCTTTCTTCCTTTCACTCCACACAGTACAGAAACTTTAGTCCCTCGGAGCATTCCATGAATTTTTCGTAAATGTAGACACTTGTGTCTGCGTTCCTCAAAGCTGTAAAATGCCAGCGCTAAGATTGGAGAAGTGTGGCTCAATGGTTAGAGCGGCAGACCCTGATGCAGAGGTCTAGCCAGGGACCAGGGTTCAATTCCCCGCCTCTGCGGGTCTTGGGCTCAAAAATTCCACGGACCTGATAATTCTTGCCTCGGTGCCTATTCCAATCATTGAGTCCCACTCTGCAACTCTGGGCAATAGCATGCTTAATCTCCACAATGGCCCCCACAACGCTAAGGATGCCTGGACTCCACCTTACTAAGGACCTACTGTCCTTAGTAGAACGAAGTATGAGCCTAACTGGCCAAGTGCTACAATGGTTCACCTCCTTCCTAAATAACAGAACACAAAGAATCAATACGAAGCATTCACTCTCTCAACCGTCCAGGGTAACCATAGTAGATCCGCAGGGATCAGCACTCTCACCCATCCTTTCAATTTACTCATGGAACCCCTGGCAAATGAAACTGAACTCTGAACATTCTATATCACCTATATGCGAATGACACTCAACTGTACATGAAAATCTTGCAACCAGAAGACTAAGCATGGGCGGAAAATCCGTTCCGCTCGCGGATTTAGCGGATTTTCTGTAAATTTGCGATCCGCGAACGCTTGCGAATTTACCGAAAATCCAAATTCGCACGCAGCGGATTTTTTTTTCTTGGTGATGCAATTTTGCGGCGTGCGGCGTAAGTTCGCAATTGTGAACATGTAGGTGCAACATGTAGGCAGCAACAATCTTGCACTCGCGAAATTACAAAATTTGCTATTCTGCACAAGAAATCCACTAGCAAGCAGCATAGACCTTCTGAAAATGATGATATTTATCAGAATAACTCCTCAGGTTGACATTTGCCTGCCCTTTTTTGGATTTGAGGCCTTTTGACTTTCTTTGGATCACTTTTGGATTAGAAATCAACTTTCACAAGTAAGTTTGTTTGGGGCATTACATTTGCTGTTCTTCAGAAAAACGAGTTTTGCTAAACTGAAAGCACTCAGCAGGTGCAAAAGTTCAAATTCATCATTAGTAACCATTCCCTGTAGTGCTTCCTGACTGGGGCCCCTCCAGAGTTCAGTTGCTTGTTGCAACAATTGTATGACCCTGCTCTGACCCTCACAGCCAGATCATAGAATAGCTACAAGTAGGCCACAAAGGTCCTGGAAAAAAAATTTGCACTGCAACAGAAAGCAAATGACAGATAAGGAAGCAGGTGCCAGACTGGAATTTTAAAACAGTGACACATTAATAAATCAACCCCAAATTAATTCATGTCAGTTGAAGCAGGGCAGGTGTGCTTGCTTTTCCCCCCCATAATCTACAGTGATGATGGACCAGAGGGTGGCATTGATGTACCAGAGGGTGGCATGGGTGAAACAGAGGGTGGCAGTGTTGAAACAGAGGGTGCTGTGAACCTGTGATGATGAACCAGATGTAGAAACAACATAGTCGCGACCGTTGCGTGCCGACAAGTAAGTTCACAATTGCGAACTGGTACAAAATCCTCGCGAACTGGCTGAAACCCTTGCGAACACTATAAAAACAAAAAAATCCGCAAATTCGCGAGAATTCGCGGATTTTGCGGATTGCGAGTTCGCAAATATGCAAATTTGCAAACGCCAGATTCGCAAAATTCGCCCATGCTTATCTCCCTCAACACTATTCTACAGAATACACAAAGTTGGCTCACTGACAACCACCTCATGCTTAACACCCAAAAAATTGAATTCCTTCTCGTCTCCCCTCCCAATCACACACCCAAGAAAGACTTATGGCTGAAGCATCTTACCTCCTTTGATTCTGCTCCCCACATCATTGACTCCGCGAAATCCTTGGGAGTCACCATAGACAAACACTTGAACACGAGGCACAAATCAATATTGCCACCAAGGGAGATAATCCTCAAATGAGCATACTAGGGAAACTTAACCCCTTCCTCCCACAGACCGACTTAAAACTGGAGATACAAGCCCTAGTGCTACCAAGATTGAACTATGTCTTCCCAAATACAAGCTTGCCCCTCTGAGGGCTTCGCTTAATGCTGCAGCCAGACTGGTCTCAGGAACTAAAAGAAATAACCACATTTCTCCAACCTTGAAAGCTTTGGACTGGCTACCCTACAAGGCAGGAATACACCTAAAGATCGCCTGCATGACTCACAAAGCCCTGCATTGCAATATCCCCAGCTACTTAGGAAGAAAGCTTAAGCGATCAGGAGGATGCAGACTATCGCGTAGTGTGAGTTAATTACTACTGAAACCACAATCCTTCAACAAAAAGAGAACTGGTTGCAGAGAATTCTCAGGGATCGCTCCGAAGAGCTGGAACTCCCTACCTCCAGTGGTTCGCGGAATCACTTCCTTTACCGCCTTCAAAAAAGAAGTAAAACTGCTCCTAATGAACAAATTCACATCCTAAGACTTTAACTCTATGATGACTACCAGTCTCCCATGTTACCCTTATACTACTGTCTACCTCTTTTGTACTGAATGACGAATATCGAATGCATGTACACTACCGCAACCTCCTATTATGTAATATTAGAACATTGGAATGTTGGGAGCTCCATTGAAAACAATGGAGTGCTCTGGGCTTATAATGGCTGGTATAAGCCTGGAGCTCCAACATTCCAATGTTTCTTTGTTCACAGCTCTGGCTGTGAACAAAGGCTTCAGGGAGCCTGAGGGGATTCCAATCCCCCCACGCTTCCAAAAGGCTTTGTTTTTTTGTTAGAACATTCTGCCCTCTAGTGACAGAATGTTCTAATAGCCTTATAGCCCTTCGTAGATGGGCTATACCGCTATTAAAGTCCCTCTCCCTTGTTAAAGGCCCTCACCTTCGGCTCGGGGCCTTTAACGCTGGAGAGGGCCTTTAAATGCCGGTATAGCCCTCTACGGCGGGCTATAAGGCTATAATATGTGTATTGTAACGCACTCTGATTCCCTCGTGGAACATTCTTTAATAACTACTAGTCTCCTATGCCACCCATATACTCCTATCTACCTATTTTGTACCGAATGGTGAATACTGAATCCGTGTATATTACCTCAACCATCTAATGTTCAACAACGGCATATTGTAAAGCGCACTTATACCCCTGTGGTTCATGTTTGCGCTATGTAAAACTTTATAAATAAATAAATACTTGGATGCCTGCTATGATGGAGCATTTTTGCCTGGCCCAGAGTGCTATGATTTTTTAACACAGAAGCTTTTTTAACCCAACAGCTGCGTTCATGGATTTCTTGGATTTCACTGCTTGGTTTTTCTCGCGATAAAGCGCCCCTCAAAGTGTCATGCATAGGGAGAGGAATATCACACATAAGCAGACTGAGACCCTTCAAATGTCACACATAAGCAAACTAAAACCCAACAGCTCTGGCTGTCGTCATTCTCTTTGAGTTCCACTTCCTCATTAGTTAGGGGCTTCCTGTCCATTGGAGGAACTGCGGACGGTGCCAAGTGAAAGGTCATTTGTTTTGACCGATTGGGTAGATCTTCATATGATTTTCGAGGAACCAATTGATTTTATTGATCTCAGAGGCTTGTGAGGCGTCGTTGTTGATTTACATACCTGGAAGATAATCACTCAAGGCACTCTGTTAACCGCGTTAATTGCCTTCATTTATTTTCCACAGGTTTGGCCAGACGTGAGTGACTCCATTTTGAGGGCAGTGCCGCATGTGCGTACAACTTCAGGTTTTATCCTTTGTCACCCACAACGCTTTTCTTTCATGCCAAATTATTTTAGCTACACAGACGTTTTCTGTCCTGAAGGCAAGGGACTCACGCGTATATAACCTTGGAACCAAATAGACAGGTTCAGCCATTTTGTGTACTCCGTTCTAAGCACTTTTATGACAAATACGCAGGAAACGGGGCACCTATTACAGCCGGGACCCCAATCCATTATTTTAATTGGCCAAGTAGCCTCTCTAGATGACACCTGCAAGAAGTTGGAATAATGGTTGATGTGGGGCGGGCTTGTTTTTGTCCTAAAGGGAACCTTTCGGCACCAAGTTTGCTTATTGCGTGGATTTGTGGGCAGATTTTCCAAGAAGCCATGCAACACAGCGCAGCAGCCAAAAATGCTGTGCTTCACTGCGCTGCGTGACAGGGAGGGAGCAGGAGAGCGCCATATTCACAGAGATAAGGCTCTCTCCTCCACTCTCACTAGCGCCGGCACTGATTTCAGCTGCCGTGCACCAGGCACACACCTTAGCGCAATAGCGCTACCATGCGTGCCTGTGTCTAGCATAGGTTTTGTACAGGAACGGTATCCATCCTGTACAAACTACTCTCCTAGACATGTTCAAACACTTTCCCCACTTTGTAGTGTGGTGCAGAGTGCTGCACACATGCAAAGTAGGGAAAGAAAGGAGAAATGAAAACATTTCTCCTCTTAACGCCTCCTTTCAGATGGCGTTAACTTTTGGTGTTAAACCCTGTCTACAGTTGATTGTAGATAGGGTTTTGCATCAATAGGCATGGGTGCTGCATGGGAACGCCAATGTAGCGCCCATGTTCATCAGCCAAATGTACCATTGCCAGGCGCTTTTTTCTTCTGGGGCAGGCAGCATCCTCCACACTGCACCTGTGTCAATATCACAAGAATGATCGTTTCCTCTGACGTCAGTTCATCTCGTGGACACTTTCTTCGGGCCTTTCATGCGACATGTGCTTATTTATCAAGTAAGGCAGTCGAGGAGCCTCAGCGCCTGTTAGAATCCCAGGTGCTCCATTGACACCGGGAGTAGGTCAGCCCTGTTGGAGTTGGATGGTTTGTGGAGTAAGCAGCTAAGCATGCTAAGGCTGTTCCATCCATATGGGGAAAATGGAAAATGGGCATGACGCGTTTGACTTCTAACCCTATATATATATATATACACTAGCAGCCCGTCCCGACGTTGTCCGGGTATGAATTGCTGGCGGCCAGTAGTATATTGTTTTGTAGGATTTCGTTTTGATAGCATTTCTTATTTGTGACAGGCCTGTGAAACGCTCCGATTCACAGTGCACTGCTGATGCACTTAAGAGTGCACGTTCAGTAGAGTGTGAACTTGAGTTTCCCTACTTTATTTTTCCTTGCAATATTATGTAGCGCGAACTCGACAACATGGCATGAGCACAATTTACATTACAGAAGAACAAATTCATTTGTGGTAGGCACGGGGAGACAAAGCGATTTGCCTGGAATCACAGGATGTTGAGCTGATGCCGAGATTCGAACGTAGCTCCCGAGCTCTAAAGTTCGCAAATCTAGAACTTGTGGCGGGAGGTGTGTCTAAAAGTGTATGTCGGTGCAGTCCATCAATGAGAGAGACCTGTGCATTTTTGTCAAATGGGTGGTGAAAAAATAGGAGTATGTTGCTGGAGATGTGGGCCGCCGTGCCTCCAATGTACTTACCGGGAGAGGGTAAACACCCATTATTCCGCAACTTTCTTTCCGCATACCATCACTCCGCATACTTTCATTACGAAAGTACCATGACTCTGCGATGCCATTATAACGCATGGCATTACATTTTATATGCTTTTACCATGCATACATTTACAACGAAATTCGTTGTAAATACATGAATGGTAAAAGCATGTTTTTTTTAATGTTTGGATAAGGTAAGTATGGGTATAGGGGTATATGTTTTGGGGTACTGAGGTATATGTTTTGGGTTGTTTGGGTATTTTAAGGGTTCAGATATAGTTTTGGGTAATGGGGTACAGGGGTAGTTTTAGGGTTCAGGCCTAGGTTTGGGTTTTGGGGTATAGGTGTATTTTTAGGGTTCAGGGATAGGTTTGGGTTTTGAGGTACAGGGGTATTTTAAGGGTTCAGAGCTAGGTTTGGGTTTTGGGGTACAGGTGTATTTTTAGGGTTCAGGGCTAGGTTTGGGTTTTGGGGTACATGGGTATTTTTAAGGTTCAGGGTTAGTTTTGGGTTTTGGGGTACAGGGGTATTTTAAGGGTTCAGGGCTATGTTTGGGTTTTGGGGTACAGGGGTATTTTAGGGTTCAGGGCTAAGTTTGGGTTTTGGGGTATAGGGGTATTTTTAGGGTTCATGGGTAGGTTTGGGTTTTGGGGTATAGGGGTATTTTTAGGGTTCAGGGGTAGGTTTGGGTTTTGGGGTACAGGGGTATTTTTAGGGTTCAGGGCTACGTTTGGGTTTTGGGGTACAGGGTTAATTTTATGGTTCAGGGCTAGGTTTGGGGGTACAGGGGTATTTTTAGGGTACAGGGCTAGGTTTGGGTTTTGGGGTACAGGGGTATTTTTAGGGTTCAGGGGTAGGTTTGGGTTTTGGGGTACAGGGGTATTTTAAGGGTTCACGGCTAAGTTTGGGTTTTGGGGTACAGGGGTATTTTAGGGTTCAGGGGTAGGTTTGGGTTTTGGGGTACAGGGGTATTTTTAGGGTTCAGGGCTAGGTTTGGGTTTTGGGGTACAGGGGTATTTTTAGGGTTTAGGGATATGTTTGGGTTTTGCGGTACAGGGTATATTTATAGGGTTAAGATGGGTTAGTGTTCAAGGGTGTTGGGGTATTTTAAGGAGTAAGGGTGGGTTATGATTATGGGGTGCAGGGGTATTTAAAGGGAGCAGGGTGGACACCCGGAGCTGGAATGTACAGAACCTGGGAAGAAAAAACAATGAAATATTGGCACAAAGCTTTCCATAATCCCGTGCCCCGCACACTCCCACGCCCCCAGCACACGCCCACAGCACACGATATGAGACATGGCATGAAGGGCGGAACGTACCACACGCCCCCAGCATTTGTCACGCCCCCAGCACACGCCCACAGCACAACGCAGACACGCCCACAAGGGACTACTTTGCTGGCATGGTTCTTTTACCTTTTAAATGGATATGGTGGGCGTCTGCATAGCCTATGTCCTTCTGCTACAACTGCCCTTTCCAACGCTGTATTGGGTGTTGTGATTGGTGCTGTGGTTCCTGAGATTACCCGCCTCAAAGATTTGGGCTCTCTCTTTATTATATTAGTATAGATGGATGAATCTTCATGGAGCCATCACTTCAAAGACAAGATACTGCACTGGCTAAAAATTGTACTGTTTGAAAAACTAACAACAGTGTCACGCTACTGCAAAAAGCGCAACCCCCTGCATCCTTTTCTGGTGGCTCAGTCCATGGTGTGTAGACTCCAGCTGCGGATTCCCACTGCCCTCTGGCCACCATGGAAGACTGCACTTGGGTACAGAGCTTAATCTGATAAAAAAAAAAGCATAAGGCTAGGAGCATAAGGTTGTTGTTAGGAGCAGATGGCCAGTGCGGCCGCATGCCAGGGTGGCTGCATGCCAGGAGTGTCTAGCTTTGCTTCCACTTTTCTTCCATCACCCTGCACTCCTCCACCCTACTCTTCCTGCCACTTCATCTCAGTCTTGCAGGTTCTTTTTTCATCCACACTTTCTCCCTGTCACTCTTTTCCCCTCTTTCTCTTGCTCTCGTCCTTTCTCTCTCATGCTCTAATAAGTCAAAGTCTGACATTTTAATTAATTCTGGTTCCCAAACCTGAGTTCCGATGCCCAAATTAATCCCTGCAAGCCTTGGAAGTCACTGACTTCCTTGTCACCCAAAGACATGTTATCCCTTGGCCCGGCCAAGGTGATGGGCCTCATGGTGCCTGTAAACTGATTAGGTCAGGGGCCTTCTACCCTCCTGCTGGGAGTTAAGGATGCCCCTAGGCGCTATGCCACTTCTGTGAATCCTGGCCTGCTTCGCTGGGAGCTCTGCACAGGGGGGCACCCGCGGGGGAGGTTGTCCAGCTGCAGGAGCACTTGTCTGAAGCCATTCACGCTTTGCGCTCTAGCAATCATCTGTGTGCAGCGCGGGCAGGAGGTGGGGCAGGAAGGGCCCAGCAGACCCGGAGCGCGAGGAGGTTAAAACCCAACATCTGGCTCAAACCTCCCTGCCCAGAGTTGTCAATTAGTGGCACACACATCATGCCTACAGACGCTCCGGCGTCGGCCCTGGCTCTGCCTGCCGCGTCCTCTCCCAGGCCTGGGCACGATCGGTGCTGATTCTCTCCCCGCCAGCACCCTGGGCGCCCTCTCCCAGCTGTTCCGAGCGCGGTTCCATCTCCGTCACTCCCAGCAGATGTGGCCGCCATGTCAGCTGTGCTTGGCAATCAGTGCGGGGTCGGCGGCTGTGGGTGGCGCGGGGCCCTCCCGCACAGAAAGCCTCTCCAGCGGGCCAGCCGGGCGCATCCGGAGCATTGTTACGTATTTCCAGGCATTTAACTTCTGACCAAAACTCAAAATGCATTTTTTTATATCAGAAATGCAGCCTCCTGGATCCGGCTGGAACCTTCCGGACCAGAAATGATGGGGCAGCTTCGAGGGACTGGCAGGGAACAGGCCTTCACGGGCCTCTTAACAAACACTGCCACATCCCATGAAGTCCTGACAACTCATGGGCACTGTGAGTCACGTGATATACGGTAAACCTAAGGCGAGATGTAAAACAAACCGTACAGAAAGCCGGTTTCCAGCTTCAATATTTTTTTTTCTATTTTTTGGAATGGAGAGACTCTTCAGGCCACCCAACTCCAAAGCCACCCCTTTCAAGGCCCTTCCATGACCATTGTTTACAGATGTTGTGAGCAGTCCTAAGCCCAAAGCTGCCCAAGTACCAAATTCAGCCCAACGCAGACCACTATCAGCCCAACACCAGCCCAAAGTTGCAACCTTCAAATTATGCAAAAAGAGACTTCAGGAAATATCTTAGGGATAATTCTAAAATCTATTCAATATACATATAGTGGGAGGAAGATAATTAAGGACCTCAGCACTTCTAAAATCACATCCAAATTCTGTGCATAACTACTCATATTGAAGGCTAGTACCCTCTGTGACCTGACTTGCAATTCTCTCTCCACAGATCCAAACCTGGCATTCACGAATTTCTTCTATAAAGGCAGAATATAATTTATAATCCACCTTAATGATTGAAAGTCAACACAGATCTTGCAGAATTAGCACCTCACAATGATGCAAAAACCTTGAAATGCCCTATATGTTAAATTAATTCCAACACAGCTTGTTTGACAAAGCTTGCATTCTATCTGCTTGCCTGATGATATAGAAAAAAACATCTTTAACAATGACAGCATGGGGCAACAGTAAGAGTAAACATTGATGCAGACAATTCAAAAAGCAGTTTTTGTACAAAACGAGGGTAAATAAATGTGAAGCGACAGTGTGAAAACTTAAAAGACTAAAAGGAGAAGGGTCTTTTCTGACAGCTGTGAGGATTGCTACAGTAAGATGAGAGTCTCACACCCTTTTAGACACTCCTTTGTCCCCTCTCATCCCATCCGGCTCCATTCCCCTTCATCATTAGCTCTGTCTCACTATCAAACGACCATTGACTGGGGCAATCTTTACACCTATCACCCCCCCAGGGGCATGTAGTATTCCTGTTCATGTTCTCAACTTCAAAGGCATAAAGTGTTGATTGATTTCTCAACACTGAATGTAAAAACCCTAAAGTAATCAAAGCAATCATTGTTTACATTTCACGTTTGACTTCATCCTGCAATCCCTAAGGGTGTTTTTTCCTTCCAGATGATGTGTTTCTGTAGTTTTATTTTTAATGCAACATATTTGTAAGACATTGGGTTACTGGTTTGTTGAACTCTACTCAAGCAGCTAACACAATCCTGGTCAGGATTCAGACACAACCAAACTCTAAATTAACCTGTGGTCAGCCCTTGAGTAGCTTGGCATAGAGCATTCAGGCTTAACTTTGTGGCCAAGTGTAAAATATTTGTGCGACACTTCAAACAGTAATAACGTGAAAACACCACACAAGAAGAATCCCACACCAAATTAAAAAAATAGAGTAGACTTTACTAAATAAAACAAGATGGAAACAACAAAAATCCAATCCGTGGAACAAGAGCAAAGCAAGTTTAAGGTTTCAGTGAACATAGCGCTACTGAACAGAGGCCTGTGTCCATTTCTGTTTATAAGTTTATGCATCGTGACCTTGGGTATAGTGTTAATTGACACATTAAGGGACTCTAGATCGTTGATGATATATCAGACTCCTCCATTGGTCTAGGATTTCGATGCTTTCTGACTTGGTGGGGCTCTTTGTGATTGATAGTTGATTGAGGGGGGGGCGGCTCTACCAGGCACTTTCCCCCTACACCCCTAGATATTGATGACTATTTAGAACTTACCCTAGGGGTGGCTTATATGTATTTAAAAGGAAGGTTAGAGCCTGGTAAAAGGTTTATTTTGCCAGGTCGACATGTCAGTTTAAAACTGCACACACAGGCTGCAATGGCAGGCCGAAGACATGTTTAAAGGGCCATGTTAGTGGGTGGCACGATCAGTGCTGAAGTCCCATTAGTGGCTTTTAATTTATAGGCCCTGGGTAGATATAGTATCACTTTACTAGGGATTTTCCAACAAATTAAATATGCCAAATAGGCGTGCCATGTTTGAAGGCAGATAGCACCTGCACTATTGCACTGGTTAGCAGGTGTTAAGTGCACAAATTCCTAAAAGAAGCAAAAACAGATTCAGAAAACATGAGGCTGAATACAAAAACTTTGGGGATGATCCTGCAGAAAGGGCCAAGTCCAACAATATTACTTGGATATAGTACAAATGGTGAACTGAGTGGGCTTTAGGTCTGGGTGAATTCAGATGGTCGGTGGGTGTTTATGATGGGCTTGATTGCAGTGCCTGCCAGTGGGTCAGTCAAAGTGCTGAGAAGGTGCTGGAGAAGTGTGGCTCACTGATTAGAGCGGCAGACCCTGAGGCAGAGGTCTGGCCCGGGACCAGGGTTCAATTCCCGCCTCGGTGGGTCTTGGGCTCAATGTCCACGAACTCGATAATTCTCGCCTAGGTGCCTACTCTAATCATGGAGTCCCACTCTGCAACTCTGGGCAATAGCTTGCTTAATCTCCACAACGGCCCCGAAAGCGCTAGGATACCTGGCCTCACCTTGGAGGTGCCCAGTAAGGGGCATCTCACAGGGAAAGCCAGGAAGGGTTCCACAATGGTATACAGCGCCAAGATACCTTCTAGGTGATAGTGCGCTTTACAAGTATACACACATTTACATTAAATTCACATCTGATCCTTGCCTATCTGAAGAAAGAGTGCACATAGAGATAATTATATACATTCCAATTGTAAATGAAAGCACTGCTATGTGTGCGCACAATGAGGGCTACAAGGAGCCGCATATCATCCAAACTGGCCGGCATTATGTATGCATATATGTAGTGGTTCCTGTGCTAATAAAACTGAATCACTATCATAAGGGACCCTTTTTAACAAGCTTACACGAAATTGAGGATTAAAAAAAGGTTCTAAAGCTCAGCCTTTCAGTTTACATGCAGCTCCATGATGGCAGTTCATACCTCATGGTGCTATAGTAGGATTGTGGCTTATTAACTGCAAATAACAAGATCTCTGTTATAACAGTTGTAATTCATAATGCAATAGAGGTGGGCGGGCTAGCAAATTAACAGAGAGAGCCTAGCCAAAACCGAGCCATATACCGACTCTTGTTCTGCTGAGCCATGAAAATATTTGGCATTTACCTCATGCAACACAGTTCATGTTATTTCACCTTATCACATCAATTGAGAAGTGTGTCTCTGTAGCTAGAAAATGAACCTTATTTTGCCATATTATTAAAATTGCTGGGTGCGCAGGGCCTCTAACGCTCACCGCAGGAGGCAGCTGCAACCAGCCCTTGACTCGCCACAACTCCTCCCTCAAAGTCTGCACCATTAGCAGGCAATGAGTCAAACTTTATGAAAAAGAATACCCGCATGCCCATCCTAACAACACTGGTCTGTTGACTCTGGGGACCGGCCAGCCGCATGAAGCGAGGCAGTCATAGGTAGCGCTTTCGCTCTATGAATAATTGACAACCCTACTTTGAGATGGTGGGCTGTGCATAGCCTCAGAGTGTGCACGGGAAATGCAAAGCATCTGACAGCAGCGCCCAATCTCCAAATATTACACAAAAAGGACAAATATCTCTCACATTTACCCAACCTGCTAGTGGTGCAATTGGCTTGTTGGTGGGTGAGTAACATAAAAATAAAAAATGTGTTTACCTTTTCCTTCGCTGCCGCATCACCGCAGTCTCTCCTTCTTCTTCCTCACGATCTGCAAGAAGCACCTGAAGCTCTCAGCCTATGTAAATGTAAATGTACAGGAATTTATATAGCGCAAATCACCGAGCGGTTTCTAAGCGCTTGCTTAGGGAACCCGTCCTGGTATTCCCCTGTGAGATAACCCCAACAGGGTATCCGCAAGGTGAAAGCCAGGCATCCCGCCGCGAGGGGCCGTTGTGGAGATTAAGCAAGCTATTGCCCAGAGTCGCAGAGTGTGAACCTGTGAATCGAGTAGGCACCGGAGCGAGAATTGTAGAGTCCATGGACATTTTGGACCATTGGACTATTGGACCAACGCTGTAGGAGCAGCGCTGTGATTAGTCTGAGCGTCCTGTGTGGGTGCTCAGGCAGTGTCTGGGGATGCTGGGCATGTTCTCCATTGGGCTGTGCAACACAGCCCAATGGAGAACATGCCAAGTGAGCATGATGGTTTGGCTGGCCCAAGAGGGCTGGTCAAACCGCCCTGCTCACTTAGAGGAGCACAAACTACTACTCACTCTGCTTGGTGTCACGAAGCCCAGCCCCATCCCCTCCTGGCTCCGCAGAGAAAAATAAAAGTTTAATTACGTTATGTTATTATCATTGTCTTCTTCTTTTGTGCACTGCCGAATTAGCAGTGGGGCGATGCTCCTCCGCCTTAGCGGAATAGCCGCCACTGGTAATAGGCCAATCTGGTAGCACTGTCTCTGAGTAGAAGGGTAGTCAGTGTCTCAACGACCTGCCTCCTCTCCTTGACTTCGCCTCATCTAAGGCGCTCCATGACTAGCATGTCCGAGATGGATTCAATGGACCGCCCCTCTCCAAGCCCTGTCCTATTCAGGGGCATAGCGTCACAGAGGCATTTGGGATGTTACACACCCCTAATAAATGTATTTTCAGATGAATATTTGGGTGCAGGTGCTTTCAGTCGGGTAAGGTGAGGTGTCTGCCAGATTTCACCTGTGATTTTTGCATATTCACACTGACAAAAACACACACTCACTCTCTCATCTGTTTTGAAAGCCCTAAAATGTTTATTTTATAAAATATTGTTTCTCTCATTTAGCACCCCTATTAAGCCCAACTCCTCTACCTTGTCACTGCATTTTAAGCCCCTCGCATGCGCCCTGCTAGTCATATAATGTA
Source organism: Lissotriton vulgaris (assembly GCF_964263255.1). Taxonomy (NCBI): domain Eukaryota; kingdom Metazoa; phylum Chordata; class Amphibia; order Caudata; family Salamandridae; genus Lissotriton; species Lissotriton vulgaris. Next base: position 165,068,757 of record NC_141686.1, on the reverse strand, counting down.
TTTTATTAATATATGTCAGCATGATAGTCGGGAAATCGGATACTTGCACACCCCCAATCTCACTAACCAAGCTACGAACCTGGTCCTCTTGGCATGCCTGCCAGTGAAGTATGCACATTACCGATAGGCTCCACTGGTGGTGGGCGTTACCCTACCCGGCAAATGGCCACATACATTGTGTGACCGCCCTTAGCGAGTTCTTATACTCAAAAGGTTGACCTCCAACATTGCAATCCAGACAGAATTTCCATCAGTGTTTTACTGGTTCGAATGCCAGTGAGGGATCCAATGAGACATGCAATATTACATCCAGCATGGTGGAGCGCGTGTCAACAGTGCAAAGAGCGGCCATCTTGGGGCTGCAAAAAGAGCGGAAACCCATTTACAAAACTGGAGCGAGCCGAGCTCAAGATTACGCATGCATGATAGCATCAAGAACATTTCTCCGCCAGGGCCAAGCCCTGATAGTCTGAAAGGGTTGAAGATCTGCAGGATCCAAATTAGCGTTTTTAACAAGAGGCGAGTTTTGTCTGGCCTTCAGATGAGGCGATGCTGTTTAAAGCGGACAGGGCAAGGACAGGCTAATTAGTTCTTTCAAAATAGCTGAAGGAAATGTCATTGGCATAAACGGATGAGTAGACAGACACAAATGTTTCTGAAGTAGAAAATATCCCCAGACAAAACAAAATACAGAGAGTTCTATCAGAAAAACACTGAAAGCATATATGTTAACAAAGATTGGAGACAAATCCGAGACAATTTTAGGGAGAGGGTAATAGAAGGTATAGAATTGAAATAGAGTTGTGTCTGATAAAGAGAGAGTGACAGAAAGAAGGAGCTGTTCAGGGGATGTTCAAGGACTTTTTAGAGTAGGCGAGTCCACCATAGTTCCAAGAGGGCCATATCTGAGCCAGATTGTCAGGATAACCCCTGCCTACATCAATGAGTGTGTGGATGTTTTAAACATCTGTCTTAGATTCTGTCCTTTGGGACCTTTGTTGGAAAACCCTGCTTTAGAGCACCTGCACAATAAAATATTTGCAAGCTAAGGCAACACTTTTCCAGCTATGGGAGCTAAAGGTTTGTGATCTCTAAATTTTGAGTTAGATACAAGGTGCCTTTAGTTTTGTTCATCCTACGTAAAGTAATGAAATGAATGTTATGGTCGTATGTGCTGTGGAGTGAAACGATGAGACTGGATCATTGATAAAGATGATGTACACATTGCAAAGACGGGAGAGTACCTGAGTCGGTTACATTTAGAAGAGTGCGAAGCTGGAAAAGCTTTTCCTCAATCATCTATGGGAAGCCTTTTACAAAAAATTGATTTGTGAAGTGTTGCAAAAAATAATAAAAGTGTGGGGGTGGAGTTTGAGTGGGAATCCCACAAAGGTAGGGGATGCAGGTACCAACCCTCACCAAAAATTCATAGTGGATCAAAAAACAAAGATGTGTGAAAACCCTTCTGCAAACATTTGTAGGGAATTTTCTCGTTAAAGAAAATTCTTGCCCATTTGACATTTTGGCAGACTTCTCAAGTATGTCACCTATGCAAATCTGCCCGGGGCAATATATGCAGTTCTACAGACCCATAGATTGCTCTGCCAGTGTGGCCGGTCCTACATAAGGTGGAAAGAAGGAATGTGGCAATCGCATCAGGACCACTTGATTGGAGACCCGCTTATAGGACTATAAACAGAGGCACTAATGATCTCCAGGCTACTAAGAAACAACTAGTAGGTCTGACAGTTACCTGCAAGAGATTATAACAGTTCTGATTCTCTTTTTAGAGAAATTTCTCCTTTATGCAATTTTTTGATCCTAGCTTCCGAGCACCTGCAGAACACCAGACTGCCTATGTCCACTGTTCTCGCCCTGGTTTCATCTAAAAATCATTTTGTAAACATGTTTTTTATTTCAGCAATTGTTTTTGAACAGCGCTTCTATATTCAGGTGGCCACTTTCCATCGATTGCAGAGGAGACGAGATAGTGTAGATTAGAACAGGGGAATTGGTGTAGACTAGGAAGTCAGTTTGTAGCTTCTCAGCTAGTGAAGAAGTTGGCAGAAGTACAGGGACTGGCAAGTACTTTTTAACCCCTTTCGGTATTTAAGAACCTGCTTCAATATGGAGAGAAAGAGGTATAAGGCACCAAAGGGAGGACTTCAACATGTAGTGATGGGTAAATGCTGAAACACAAGTTCTCCTGGTTGTCTTGCAAATGCTGGCCTGTTCAGGTAAGGGTTCACCTTCTAGGAAATTCACTCAGGATTCCGGCAACGCTTCTTCTTGCCATGAAAACGTGCAACAATTATGGTCTGTACCCTGTGCATAAAATACAGGATGATCTCAGTGACAGCTGCTAGGGACCAGAAGTGGTGGGGCAGCGGGGGCGGGGGAAACTGAAAATAAAATAGTTCTCTTACCTGTGTACAGCCGTCGCCTCTCCTCTGTCCTCTTATGTTCCTGATTCCCGACAGCACACAGGCTCCCAGACTCCCCAAAGCCAATCACGTCATAGTAATAGTATTACCAGCAGGATAGCAGTGTCGTGATTGGTCTGAGGGGACTGGTTTGCCGCTCAGACAGTGGCTGGGACTGTTCTCCACCCAGCTGTGCAACACAGCTAGGTGGAAAAATGGTAAGTGCGCATGACCGTTTGGCCATCCTGAGACGGCGGGCCAAACCGAAATGAGCACTGATGGTGCCCACCACTTACTCACCACTCCGCCTCCCTACTGGCTGCTACCGTCCATCAGGATAGCACGGCCCGCCCCGCCCTGGTTCAGTACTGAAAAAATAAAATGATAAGAACATTGTGCTATTATCATTTTATTTTTCCTTTTTGCACTGCTCAGAGAGCAGAGGGGCGACAGTCTAACGCCTTAACGCAGGACACGCTGCTGCAGGATCTTTCCTCAGATAGTGACAGGTGCATGTCAGATTTAAGATGAGGGTGTCAGTTTTGAGTGCTTTCACTAGCTCAGTACTTGACATGTTGCAGTTTGCCTTCCTGATTTTGACACTCCACCTGTGCTCATTGGTTACTGATTTTGGGCCCGATTCACAGAATGAACTTAAGACTCAATCCTAACTGAAGTCTGTCTTAAGTCTGTCTTAAATTTGTCTTAAGACAAACTTAAGACAAAATCCTAACTTCTGTGAATACCAAAAGTAGTAAGTTAATTCTGTGAATACCAAAAGTAGTAAGTGCATTCTGTGAATACCAAAATAGTAGTAAGTTTAGGATTGAGTCTTAAATTAATTTTGTGAATCGGGCCCAGAGTGTTTATGTCAGAGTAGTATGCCCTTAGTATTGTACTCTTATAGTGCTCAATGAACAGCATTGATGGCACAGTGGTAAGTTGGTCATTGACTTACACAATATTCTATTAATGTTTATAGGTGTATGTGGTTAACAGTGAGATTATATTGACTTACACTGTATTCTATTAATGTCTGTGTGAGAGAGTGGCGAAAGAATCTTACATTAACTTGCATTGCTCTATTAATATCTTTGCAAGAGTGTGGTAAATTGTGATATTCCATTGGCTTGCACTTCTCTTTAATAAAGTCTATGGAAATTGATACCTCATTATACTGCTCTGTACTCTGTAGGGGATATGGGAAGAGGTGATTCTCTGTTGAAGTGCACTGTACTCTATTCATGTTTATCGAAGTATATGCGGAAATGCGATCCTTATTGACTTTTACTCCACTTCATACATGGGAGAGTGTGCTGAAAGGTCATATACTGTAGATTATGGAGAAAGGGGATCCTCCATTGACTTACACTAAATGTATGAGTGCCAATTGGACAATGTATAGAAAGGTGAACTCCAGTTACTTACACAGTACTGTATTCGTGTCTGTGGGAGAATGTAGTGAAATGTGGGCCTACATTGACTTACAGTGTACATAATTACTTTATATGGGAGAATCTGGTAAAAGGTGACCCTCCACTGACTTAGCGTACTTTATTACTTTATATAATGAGAATCTGGTAAAAGGTGACCCTCCACTGACGTAGCGTACTTTATTACTTTATATGGGAGTATCTGGTAAAAGGTGACCCTCCACTGACTTAGCGTACTTTACTACTTTATATGGGAGATTCTGGTAAAAGGTGATCCTCCACTGACTTAGCGTACTTTATTACTTTGCATGGGAGAATCTGGTAAAAGGTGACCCTCCACTGACGTAGCGTACTTTATTACTTTATATAGGAGAATCTGGTAAAAGGTGACCCTCCACTGACGTAGCGTACTTTATTACTTTATATGGGAGAATCTGGTAAAAGGTGACCCTCCACTGACTAAGCGTACTTTATCACTTTATATGATGAGAATCTTGTAAAAGGTGAACCTCCTCTGACTTAGCGTACTTTATTACTTTATATGGGAGAATCTGGTAAAAGGTGATCCTCCACTGACTTAGCGTACTTTATTACTTTATATAGGAGAATCTGGTAAAGGTGACCCTCCACTGACTTAGCGTACTTTATTACTTTATATAGGAGAATCTGGTAAAAGGTGAACCTCCACTGACTTAGCGTACTTTATCACTTTATACAATGAGAAACTTGTAAAAGGTGACCCTCCACTGACTTAGCGTACTTTATTACTTTATATGGGAGAATCTGGTGAAAGGTGACCCTCCACTGACTTAGCGTACTTTGTTACTTTATATAGGAGAATCTTTTAAAGGTGACCCTCCACTGACTTAGCGTACTTTATTACTTTATATGGGAGAATCTGGTAAAAGGTGACCCTCCACTGACTTAGCGTACTTTATTACTTTATTTAGGAGAATCTTGTAATAGGTGACCCTCCTCTGACTTACGGTTCAAAAAGGGGGTGGTGATGAGCAGAGTGTCTGAATTAAGCAGACCACTCTTACCCAGTCAAGAGATCAGGGCTTGATCCATCACCGTTATTTAGCTCACTGCATCACCCCAGTTCAGAACCTGGCTATATGCAAATTAGTCTGACCCAGTGCCTCATGGGAACAGGGCAGACCAAACTACCAAGCCAATTCTTCACCGGAAAGGAGACAAGCTTCCGGGGACCGGTTTCTGGCATTTCAGCCGTCGTCGGCCCGGCTTGCTTGAATCCTGGTGGTGCAGTGAGCAAGGGACTCATGTCTGGTTATACCCTGCCACACTTGTGGTGGCCAAAAACGATTCAAAAAGGGGGTGGTGATGAGCAGAGTGTCTGAATTAAGCAGACCACTCTTACCCAGTCAAGAGATCAGGGCTTGATCCATCACCGGTATTTAGCTCACTGCATCACCCCAGTACAGAACCTGGCTATATGCAAATTAGTCTGACCCAGTGCCTCATGGGAACAGGGCAGACCAAACTACCAAGCCAATTCATCACCGGAAAGGAGACAAGCTTCCGGGGACCGGTTTCTGGCATTTCAGCCGTCGTCGGCCCGGCTTGCTTGAATCCTGGTGGTGCAGTGAGCAAGGGACTCATGTCTGAGTATACCCTGCCACACTTGTGGTGGCCAAAAACGATTCCTCCGACTTAGCGTACTTTATTACTTTATATAGGAGAATCTGGTAAAAGGTGAACCTCCACTGACTTAGCGTACTTTATCACTTTATATAATGAGAAACTTGTAAAAGGTGACCCTCCACTGACTTAGCGTACTTTATTACTTTATATGGGAGAACCTGGTGAAAGGTGACCCTCCACTGACTTAGCGTACTTTGTTACTTTATATAGGAGAATCTTTTAAAGGTGACCCTCCACTGACTTAGCGTACTTTATTACTTTATATGGGAGAATCTGGTAAAAGGTGACCCTCCACTGACTTAGCGTACTTTATTACTTTATATAGGAGAATCTTGTAAAAGGTGACCCTCCTCTGACTTAGCATACTTTATTACTTTATATACGGAAAAATCCTAAGGCCCCTATGCAACAACTCTCCCATCTCCGTCCCATTTCTCCATTACCTCATCTAAGCAAAGTTCTGGAAAAATATATCAATCAATATCTAGCCCATGTCGAAAACAATGGTTGCTCGGACCTCTCTCAATCTGGCTTTAGGCCCAATTACAGTACAGAGTTGGCCCTATTGGAGGTCACGGATAACATCTGAATGACCTTAGACAGTGGCCACTCTACTATGCTCGTGCTGTTGGACCTTTCTGCCGTGTTTGACATGGTGTCACACCAGATTTTCCTCAGGAGATTGGAGGAGATTGGATTTAGAGGACCTGCTCTTAAGTGGATGACTAGCTTCTGGACCTCCTGTACTCAGACCATTAATCTAGGACCTTTTTGATCTAAAATGATGGAACTGACCGAGGGTGTCCCTCAGGGCCCATGTCTGAGCCCAACATTGTTCAACATCTATATTGCCCCCTTGGCCAACCTCCTCAGGTCCTCTGGCATCCTATCCATCTCTTATGCTGGTGACACCCAGCACCTCTTTCCCTTTTATAAAACCTCCTCATCGGCTTTGTCCATATTTTCTGAGGGAATGACTGCTATTGCAGATTGGATGAAAAGCAATTTTCTCCAACTCAATGCAGGAAAGAGGGAGATCATGCTCTTTGGATACGCCCCTCTTTTATGGTCCATAAACTGGTGGCAGGCAGCCCTTGGCACTCCTCCTGGCCCTAACGCCCTAAAAAAAAACTATGTATTCGCCTAGATCGTGCCTTAACATTAAAGGAGCATGCTGCCCACACTGCCAGCACTTGCTTCTATGTATTGGGCTTGCTACGATGAGTCTTTCCCCTCCTGCCAGACTATACCCGAAACGCCCTCATTCAGACCATGGTTATGAGCCGTCTCGAATACTGTAATGCTGTCCTGGTCTCTGCGCATGAGTCATCCCTCAGCAGGCTGCAGGTGGTCCAGAATACCGCTGCACAACTCGTCACGAATTCCCCGTTCAAATCTCCTTCCCTTCCCCTGCTCCACTGGCTCCACTGGCTCCCAAACCGCAAGGGGGTCAACTTCAAGGTCTGTTGTATTGTCTACAAAGCCCTGCACATTAAGGCCCTCTCTAAGTTTCTAGGAAACTCAAGCCTTACGCCCCCTCTAGGACTCACAGGTCAGGCAACACATTTCTTCTATCAGTCCCCAGGGTCTGGAAAGCAAGATTAGGTGGGAAATCTTTTTACTACCTCGCTCCCCTGTACTGGAATCAGCTTCCCACACACCTGAGGCAATGTCCTGACTATTCACGATTCATGAAACTTCTTAAGACCACCGTGTTCTAAAATTGCCTTCAACCCGCTTGCAGCTCCGTCCAAACCGCAGAGATACCCCTCCGGGGGTAATTCAGGCGTTACACAAAACCCACAAATAATAATAATAATAATAATAATAGGAGAATCTGGTAAAAGGTGAACCTCCACTGACTTAGCGTACTTTATCACTTTATATAATGAGAAACTTGTAAAAGGTGACCCTCCACTGACTTAGCGTACTTTATTACTTTATATGGGAGAATCTGGTGAAAGGTGACCCTCCACTGACTTAGCGTACTTTGTTACTTTATATAGGAGAATCTTTTAAAGGTGACCCTCCACTGACTTAGCGTACTTTATTACTTTATATGGGAGAATCTGGTGAAAGGTGACCCTCCACTGACTTTGCGTACTTTGTTACTTTATATAGGAGAATCTTTTAAAGGTGACCCTCCACTGACTTAGCGTACTTTATTACTTTATATGGGAGAATCTGGTAAAAGGTGACCCTCCACTGACTTAGCGTACTTTATTACTTTATATAGGAGAATCTTGTAAAAGGTGACCCTCCTCTGACTTAGCGTACTTTATTACTTTATATAGGAGAATCTGGTAAAAGGTGACCCTCCTCTGACTTAGCATACTTTATTACTTTATATGGGAGAATCTGGTGAAAGGTGACCCTCCACTGACTTAGCGTACTTTGTTACTTTATATAGGAGAATCTTTTAAAGGTGACCCTCCACTGACTTAGCGTACTTTATTACTTTATATGGGAGAATCTGGTGAAAGGTGACCCTCCACTGACTTTGCGTACTTTGTTACTTTATATAGGAGAATCTTTTAAAGGTGACCCTCCACTGACTTAGCGTACTTTATTACTTTATATGGGAGAATCTGGTAAAAGGTGACCCTCCACTGACTTAGCGTACTTTATTACTTTATATAGGAGAATCTTGTAAAAGGTGACCCTCCTCTGACTTAGCGTACTTTATTACTTTATATAGGAGAATCTGGTAAAAGGTGACCCTCCACTGACTCAGCGTACTTTATTACTTTATATGGGAGAATCTGGTAAAAGGTGACCCTCCACTGACGTAGCATACTTTATTACTTTATATGGGAGAATCTGGTAAAAGGTGACCCTCCTCTGACTTAGCGTACTTTATTACTTTATATACAGAAAAATCCTAAGGCCCCTATGCAACAACTCTCCAATCTCCGTTCCATTTCTCCATTACCTCATCTAAGCAAAGTTCTGGAAAAATATATCAATCAATATCTAGCCCATGTCGAAAATAATGGTTGCTCGGACCTCTCTCAATCTGGCTTTAGGCCCAATTACAGTACAGAGTTGGCCCTATTGGAGGTCACGGATAACATCTGAATGACCTTAGACAGTGGCCACTCTACTATGCTCGTGCTGTTGGACCTTTCTGCCGTGTTTGACATGGTGTCACACCAGATTTTCCTCAGGAGATTGGAGGAGATTGGATTTAGAGGACCTGCTCTTAAGTGGATGACTAGCTTCCGGACCTCCTGTACTCAGACCATTAATCTAGGACCTTTTCGGTCTAAAATGATGGAACTGACCGAGGGTGTCTCTCAGGGCCCATGTCTGAGCCCAACATTGTTCAACATCTATATTGCCCCCTTGGCCAACCTCCTCAGGTCCTCTGGCATCCTATCCATCTCTTATGCTGGTGACACCCAGCACCTCTTTCCCTTTTATAAAACCTCCTCATCGGCTTTGTCCATATTTTCTGAGGGAATGACTGCTATTGCAGATTGGATGAAAAGCAATTTTCTCCAACTCAATGCAGGAAAGAGGGAGATCATGCTCTTTGGATACGCCTCTCTTTAATGGTCCCCAGACTGTTGGCAGGCAGCCCTTGGCACTCCTCCTGGCCCTAACGCCCTAGTAAAAAATCTGTGTATTCGCCTAGATCGTGCCTTAACATTAAAGGAGCATGCTGCCCACACTGCCAGCACTTGCTTCTATGTATTGGGCTTGCTACGATGAGTCTTTCCCCTCCTGCCAGACTATACCCGAAAAACCCTCTTTCAGACCATAGGTATGAGCCGTCTCGATTACTGTAATGCTCTCCTGGTCTTTGGAAATGAGTCATCCCTCAGCAGGCTGCAGGTGGTCTAGAATACCGCTGCACAACTCGTCACGAATTCCCCCATTCAAAGCCCTTCCCCTCCCCTGCTCCACAGGCTCCACTGGCTCCCAATCCGCAAGGGGGTCAACTTCAAGGTCTGTTGTATTGTCTACAAAGCCCTGCACATTAAGGCCCTCTCTAAGTTTCTAGGAAACTCAAGCCTTACGCCCCCCTCTAGGGCTCTCAGGTCAGACAACACATCTCTTCTCTCAGTCCCAAAGGGTCTGGAAAGCAAGACTAGGTGGGGAATCTTTTTACTACCTCGCTCCCCTGTACTGGAATCAGCTTCCCACACACCTGAGGCAATGTCCTGACTATTCACGATTCAGGAAATTTCTTAAGACCACTGTGTTCTAAAATTGCCTTCAACCCGCTTGCAGCTCCGTCCAAACCGCAGAGATACCCCTTCGGGGGTGATTCAGGCGTTACACAAAACCCACAAATAATAATATTAATAATAGGAGAATCTGGTAAAAGGTGAGCCTTCACTGACTTAGCATACTGCATTACTTTATATGGGAGAATCTGGTAAAAGGTGAGCCCGCATTGACTTGCAGTGTACTTCATTACTTTATGTGGGAGAATCTGGTAAAAGGCGAGCCTGCATTGACTTGCAGTGTACTTCACCGTCTCACTGCTGTTGCTGTACCTTCAGCTCCTAGACTCGCGGCCAGGCTTGGCTCCGCCCCTCAACACCACGAACGACCGGCCGGGCTTTGCTCCGCCTTTCCTATGACAGCCTACAACCCCCAGGATCCCTCGGGGCAAACACCGACGCCACCACTGCGCGTGCCAAGAGGCGCATAAAGCAGCGTCAGGGGCCGAGTCCCCTGAAGTTCACCGTCTCACTGCTGTTGCTGTACCTTCAGCTCCTTCAGCTCCTTGACTTACTTTATGTGGGAGAATCTGGTGAAAGGTGAGCCGGCATTGACTTGCAGTGTACTTCATTACTTTATGTGGGAGAATCTGGTAAAAGGTGAGCCTGCATTGACATGCAGTGTACTTCATTACTTTATGTGGGAGAATCTGGTGAAAGGTGAGCCGGCATTGACTTGCAGTGTACTTCATCACTTTATGTGGGAGAATCTGGTAAAAGGTGAGCCTGCATTGACATGCAGTGTACTTCATTACTTTATGTGGGAGAATCTGGTAAAAGGTGAGCCGGCATTGACTTGCAGTGTAATTCATTACTTTATGTGGGAGAATCTGGTAAAAGGTGAGCCCGCATTGACATGCAGTGTACTTCATTACTTTATGTGGGAGAATCTGGTAAAAGGTGAGCCTGCATTGACATGCAGTGTACTTCATTACTTTATGTGGGAGAATCTGGTAAAAGGTGAGCCGGCATTGACTTGCAGTGTACTTCATTACTTTATGTGGGAGAATCTGGTAAAAGGTGAGCCGGCATTGACATGCAGTGTACTTCATTACTTTATGTGGGAGAATCTGGTAAAAGGTGAGCCGGCATTGACATGCAGTGTACTTCATTACTTTATGTGGGAGAATCTGGTAAAAGGTGAGCCGGCATTGACTTGCAGTGTACTTCATTACTTTATGTGGGAGAATCTAGTGAAAGGTGAGTTTGCATTGACTTGCAGTGTACTTCATTACTTTATGTGGGAGAATCTGGTGAAAGGTGAGGCTGCGTTGACTTACAGTGTACTTCAGTGCTGTGGAAGAATAGAAAGGAATGTGAACCTCTGTTAAATTATATGTGGGAAGGCTGAGATAGATTTTCCTTCATTAGACTGCATTACCATGCATTGTTTTTAATGGATGATAGAGAGTGAAAAATTATTTGATTTCTATAGGAGAAGTGATAGCGCACTCATCCAGAGACACCCTTCACAGCAAGTGGATGCTTTGCTACATGTAAAAATGTAATGGCTAATGCATATTATCACATTCTTATCTCCTTCACTGAAATCAAATCACCTTTATCACATACCCAAAGCCAAAGGGAATTGTTTAAGAGGAAACTGTGTAAGATTAGGGCTTCTAACTTGCCATACTCTTTAATCTGTAAATAACATGTATTTTCTCGCTCAGAAAGGGTTGATTTATGAAACACCTAAAAAGGTAATTTAAATTGGAACTGACACAAAATTTTGGGCTCTAAAACTAAACATTTTCTGTACATTTGTTGTCCGCCGCTCTTAAAAATCTAGGGGTTTCAGGGCGTATGAGTTTGGAGCCAAAAGCTGATCCTCCTTTTTTAATCCTTTCTTTTTTAAATGAATGCACTTACCGATATTCATGTATAATATCTGCCTCGAACTACAAGAAAAAAATACTGTTATATAATAACTAATTGAACAAGATGAAACAAAATGTGTGAATACTGAACTGCTATCACTACAAGATTTAAAGCATAAAAGAAAGGTTTCCCTAGTGTGACATCTTAAATGAAATATCAATACCCTCTTGGAGTAATATTGAGCCTCTTGGGTCCAGTTAATCTTTCAGTGGATATGTTGGTTTTTCATCTGCAAATTTTCTTAATGCTTTTAAATGGTAATTAAAGTTACATCATAAATCAGTGTTAATGTTGTGGAAATTTGGATAATCCTACAATATTGTGTTCACCTTATCGGGGCACTGTTGCTTCACATCTCACGACACGGTTTTGGAAGAGACTTTAAGCGAAATATACAGAGTGGCTTATGTTCAGGAATCTTGTATATCAATCGTGTCAACAAATTGCGCCCCCTTTAAGTGTATGGTGGCACTTCTCAAGTGTTTGTCTAATGGGAAGAATTCAGCTAGAGCTGCTACGGGCGTACGACCTTTCTTATGCCCTGAAGAAGTCCCCATGTTTTGGGACAAAACGCATTGGCTGTGTCCTTGTTCCTTTTGAAAATGAAAAAATAAAGAAAGAATACTAAGAAAAGATGTCCCTTGATATATCTTCCTTTGGAACACATGATGAATTATAGTCTTGTGTGACTTTGCATTTTGTCTTTATTTCAGCCCGAGTAGGCAATGTATACTTTGGAGACTTATTATTTAAATTACGGAGCTCCTTCTGCCTGTTGAAAGTATTCTGAGTATTAGGGCTCTTTAGCGGTTGGCCCTAGGAGTGAGCACTTTGTTATTGTGTGAACTATAAGGTGTGCGGTAATAGTTAACCATTACCGTTATATTTTTACAAGATACAAATGCACCTGTGCAAAATGTGTTGCATGTTTGCAAATTCACATGCACAGTCTCAGGCAGGCCGAGAACTAAATCAATACTTCTGTCATTTGCAAATGACCAGAAGAGTAATGCTGGAGACTGCACTCTGCACAGGATCCCCGTCCCGTGTACAAGTACCAAACTGATGCACGGCTTGTGCAGGGGACGAGACAGTGCACACAAGGGGAAATTAAGTTCCTGACCTGAGTTCTGAACCCCATGTGCAATATGACTAATGCAGGCCACGAGCACTGATATACAGCATGTCATTTGTACCCCAAAATGAGGGGTAGGAATTCTTTTCTTCACATTCCCCTGGATAGGCTCTTCAACGAACCTTATGCATCCTCCCAGGACATTCACTTAGTGGGGTGGATAGACTGTGGCCCTCTGGTGGGTGCAGGTCCCTTCCAATCCCCCTATATGTCTGAAGATTTTGGCTTGAAGAAGGTGGTGCATAGGGTTTATGGAGCCCTCCGTAGGGGAACCATCAAGTAGGAAACATGTACTCCAACAACCACTGGTCGCTGTTGTGCACATTTAGCTTTGTGCACCGGATCCACTTTATCTATCCACTTGGCTAAACCGCATTCTTTGGACCTTCTCAGTCCTCCAGAGTATTTACTCTGCTGGGTGTTCTATATCCATCAAATCTGCTTTCTACCCTCTTACCCCTTTCCTGCTTTTATCGCTTGGTCTTCCCATTTTCTTTTGGCAGTTGCTTGGATCGTCCAGCAGCGGCTCTCCTGATGGCTCCCTACCTCTGTTACTGGCATTCTTCAGAAAATGCTCTCTCTATCTCTTTAGGTCCTTCCTGCGGGATCCCATCTTACCCTGGCCTGGCCCGCTGTTTGCTTCTTTGCTTCTGTCTATTCCTTTTGCTGTGCTGTGGCTTTTACCTCCTCCTCTGAGCACGTGGACCGGCCACACTTTCTGACCACAAAGGTCAATACTGGCCGCAGGAACAAGATTGTTGTTTCACATCAGATTTTTAAAGTGGAGAAGTGTGGCTCACTGGTTAGAGGAGGCTGACCTGGAAGCAGAGGTCAGCTCGGGACCAGTGTTCAATTCCTGGCTCGGTGGGGTCTTGAGTCCTAAAATGTCCATGGACTCGACAATTCTCGCTCCGGTGCCTACTCGATTCACGGGTTCACACTCTGCGACTCTGGGCAATAGCTTGCTTAATCTCCACAACGGCCCCTCGGGGCGGGATGCCTGGCTTTCACCTTGCGGATAGCCTGCCGGGGTTATCTCACAGGGGATTACCAGGACGGGTTCCCTAAGCAAGCGCTTAGAAACCGCTCGGTGATTTGCGCTATATAAATTCCTGTACATTTACATTTACATTTAAATTGATTGAGGATAATGGATAACTTGTTATCAGTCAGGATTGGGGGCTGTCTCAATCTCTCTCACCCCCACAAGCTAGAAAGATCTCAAGAAGGTTGTCGAGAAGCTGGGTAGGACATTACAGCATTTGGCCTCTTCAAGCAGCAAATAGGAAAGCTTCATCAGACAGAACTGCACATCACAAGAGGTGGCAACGACAAGGCTTTGGTGTCCCGTGCTGAAGCTCTTTAGGTAGACCATTCTCGTTGAGAAGTGAGTTGTGTTGGGGAAATCCTCTGGGAGACTTTATGAGGTACTTTCCGGTTCCGTTTCTCACAATATATGCGATGCAGGATCTGCGTTCAATGGGCTCCTGCACACATCAGGAATATCACTTATGTGAGGTCCACACCGCTGCAGTTAACTGGTAAAATGGGTGTGTTTCATCGGATTGGCACGAATTGCACACATCATACACATTTTTATGAATCTCTAGATGAACCTTTCATGCTTTTTCGATGTCCTTTCAGATAACTAAAACATGGCGCAGTCCTAAAAAGTGCAACAAGGGACTCTCAACACATATTTTTTCTTCCTAATAGCAAAAGATTGATGTCTTGCTACTGTCAGCCATTATGGAATTTACCCCTGTCACGTGGCCATCTTAACCAAAGTGTGATACCTTTGCATAACACATAGGGGCATATTACCAACAACTAGCGATAATTATCGCTATGTTGGCTTAGCGGGAATATTCCTATCGCCGCCCTTCACCTGTTTTTATCGCTGAGATACCTTGCTATTATCAAGGGTGGTCTCAGAAGCGATAAAAAACGGGCGAAATGCGTGAATATCGCTGTCAATACAACGATATTCAGGCATTACCGTGACAATGCTCCTAGCCATGTTATCCACCTCTCATTGGATAACATGGCAAAGAACTGGTCAGGGCAGGCGTTAGCTTTTGGAGATATTCGTGCTTAGCGTGAATATTTCCAAAACTAAGCCATTGTTGGTAATAGGAGATAGCGATATTAGCGACTGTTTCCAGTCGCTAACTTTTATCACTGACATGCAAATCGGGCCCTAAGATGATCGCTATCGCCTACTAGCTGTCGCTAACTGGTGTTAGCGACAGCTTGGTAATTGGGCGATCAAATTATCGCAGCTTTAGCGGGAAAAAGTCCAGCTAAAGCGGCGATAATGGCCCTTGGTAATATGCCACATAATTTTTGCCAGCGCAGTAGTAGAGTTCAGCAGTTGTCAACATTTGAACTGAAATCCTGAGGACTGAATCTGATGCCCTCAGAGGAAAAATGTGATTTACAGGCACTTATCCATCAAGGGAGGATATTGACAATGTTTTTCTCGGTTCAAAATACCGCCTCTTCTAAGATGAAGTACTTCTTGCAAAGCCTTGAGCTTTGCGTTAAAAGAGCCTTCCTTTGAAACTCAATCCATAAAACCCATGTCACTTCAGACACTGTATTCCCAAGAAGCTTTGCTGCATTTTGTATCTGACAATCAAAGACGTGAGAGACCCGTTCATAGAAAGAAGGGTTAGTTATTAACGTCGGGTCGTAGTCCCTTGACGCGGCAAGCATAGACGTCTTCTCTGGCTGGTGGTATCAGTTCGCACAGAACACCACCCCTGTCCCAGAGCATGGCAGCCGCTGATCAGACAGACGCCATCTTGTTTCCGTGCATGAAGTATCTGGTTACAATGTGTGACCCAGGAGGCTCTGGCACTGGTAGACTGTTAGCTCAAAACCAATACTTCCCTCTACAATTCAACATGAGGTTTAATGAGAAGGGGAGGAACCTAGAAGATTTTAAACATACGTAGGTCACATCATTTTATGTCACGTGATCAGAAAAATGTGTCCGCTTTACAAAAGAGTTGAAAGTGAGTGACCAGCTGCAAATGTGCTGCATCGATGTGTTAGGAGGGAAGTATTACTCTAAAAAAAAATCCACTATACCTGATAACTTAGTATTCTTGTTCTGGTTCTAAAATATTTGAAAGGAAACAAGGGGAATCTGGACCATCATTGGAGCAAACCTTTAGAATCTGAGACCTAACCATAACAGATATTCCCACGTCTTCTGCCCTCGACCCCCCATCCTGATTAAAGATCCCCTTCTATTCCTGAAACCAATGATCTGAATAATAAATAACATGTTTACAACCTTTTGTTTTTGAGATAAAAGTATTTAAGCATTTGATGGAAGCACTCTAAAATGCGATGAAGTAGGGAGTTGGAAAGCCTGGAAGATGAGAACCAGAAGCTTCGACAGCCCCCCTGTTCTGGCTTGGTACTCTGTGGCGGCTGGCTTGTAACATGGGTGGTAGGGCGAGGAGCCCCCCAAAAAATAATAATTAAAATAGACTTACTTGCGTGGAACCCTTCCCCTTAAAAAAAAAACTGCCCCAAGGCCTAATATGGCTCGAGGATAGGGACCACTTGGTCCTCCTCCTCTTTAAAAAACATAAGGCCCTGGGTATAGTGTCCCCAGGGCCTAATGAGGCTCGCGGAGTGGAGCCACTTGGCCTCCCTGCTCCTTTACAAACATAAGGCCCTGGGGGATGTCATCAATGGTGTTATCAATGATATCATTTGAGATGTCATCAATGGTGTCATCAATGATATCATCAGTGATGTCATAAATGATGCCATAGAACATGTCATAAGTGATGTAATATGTGAGGTCATAAGCAGTGCATGTTGGGGCACAGGTTATACTTTGCTTTGCTAACTATAAATGGTGAATTTCTGTTTTTTTTTTTAGTTCAAGACGTTAATGTTGTCACTAATATATTCATCTAACTATAACTTCACTTTAACCTTGGTGTTTTTTTCATCAAGGTATATACATGTGGAGTTAAGAACAGTGAATCTATGGTTACCTATTCACAGAATGAGCCCAGTTCCAGCTCCTCACACACACCTTCAAAGCCCCACACTACAAGAACCCAGGTTACCTCAACAACCAAATCTCATTTCACAAACCTACTAGACACCTCCGCTCAGTGGGACTGCTACTGTAACTCTACTGCACACATCCCAAACATCTGCAGGACCAGAACCGGCGGTCGTGCTTCCTTCTAAGTCGCTCCTAAAGCCTATAACGACTTGGTGATACACATCAGAGCTGCTTCTTCAATTCACGAGTTACGCAAGAAACTGAAGACATGGCTCTTCGAATAACCCTGTCCCATTAGCCCCAGAGCAGGCTAGACTAGCACCTGCTGTCAGCGCCGGGATACCCTCTCTGATTAGAGTGAGTTTTTACAAATACACATAACATAAATGAAAGACATAGTGGCACTCAATATTCTCTAGGTAATATTTTTGCAGGATTATATTCATTCATTCATTCAAGTCCTTTATTCGATTTTACACATAAGATCATAAAAGTATTTACAGTCACAGTTGAAGAAAAGATATAGATAAAAATAGCATAAGCAGTGGCGTCACTGGGGTTGGTGTCACCCGGTGCGGGTAACTCATGGTGTCACCCCCTCACGACTTACCGCATGGACTACCTCTGTCGGAAATGTACGGTGCTAGGTACTGTCTTACTCCCTCTAGCTCCCTCTTTCTGTATAGCTCCCTCTCTCTGTATTACTACCTCTAGCTCCCTCTCTCTCTGTCTTACTCCCTCTAGCTCCCTCCCTCTCTGCCTTACGCCCTCTAGCTCCCTCTCTCTCTGTCTTACTCCCTCTAGCTCCCTCTCTCTGTCTTGCTCCCTCTAGCTCCCTCTCTCTCTGTCTTGCTCCCTCTAGCTCCCTCTCTCTGCCTTACTCCCTCTAGCTTCCTCTCTCTCTGTCTTACTCCCTCTAGCCCCCTCTTTCTTACTCCCTCTAGCTCCCTCTCTCTCTCTTACTCCCTCTAGCCCCCCCTCTCTCTGTCTTGCTCCCTATAGCTCCCTCTCTCTCTGTCTTATTCCCTCTAGCTCCCTCTCTCTTACTCCCTCTAGCTCCCTCTCTGTCTTGCTCCCTCTAGCTCCCTCTCTATCTGTCTTGCTCCGCCTAGCTCCCTCTCTCTCTGTCTTACTCCCTCTAGCTCCCTCTCTCTCCGGTTTGGTCCCTCTAGCTCCCTCTCTCTGTCTTGCTCCCTCTAACTCCCTCTCTCTCTCTTACTCCCTCTAGCTCCCTCTCTCTCTGTCTTGCTCGCTCTAGCTCCCTGTAGCTCCCTCTCTCTCTATCTTACTTCCTCTAGCTCCCTCTCTCTGTCTAGCTCCCTCTCTCGCTGTCTTATTCTCTCTAGCTCCATCTCTCTCTGTCTTACTCCCTCTAGCTCCCTCTCTCTGTCTAGCTCCCTCGAGCTCCCTCTCTCTTTGTCTTACTCCCTCTAGCTCCCTCTGTCTCTGTCTAGCTCCCTCTCTCTCTCTCTGTCTTACTCCCTCTAGCTCCCTCTGTCTCCCTCTCTCTCTGTCTTACTCCCTCTCTGTCTTACTCCCTCTAGCGCCCTCTCTCTCTGTCTTGCTCCCTCTACCTCCATTTCTCTTATTCCCTCTAGCTCCCTCTCTCTCTATCTTGCTCCCTCTAGCTCCCTCTCTCTCTATCATACTCCCTCTAGCTCCCTCTCTCTGTCTAGCTCCCTCTCTCTCTCTGTCTTACTTCCTCTAGCTGCCTCTGTCTCCCTCTCTCTGTCTTACCCCCTCTAGCTCCCTCTCTCTCTGTCTTTCTCACTCTAGCTCCCTCTCTCTCTGTCTTTCTCACTCTAGCTCCCTCTCTCTGTGTCTTTCTCACTCTAACTCTCTCTCTCTCTCTGTCTTCTTAACCCCTCTAGCTCCCTCTCTCTCGCACATTAAACCCACTCTCTGCCGCTTTCATGTGGTTTCTCTTTTAAAGCTTTTCAAGATGCAAAAGGAAATCTGTGTACAAGATACCAGCGAGTTTGTAGACGTGAGAATGTTACGATATGTAACAGCTAAAGTAAAAGCTAATTTCCAAGCGGTTAATACCCCCCCCCCCCCCTCCCCGCCCACCCTCCCTCTTTAGCACTGTGTCTTTTTCCATATAAATGGCGGGGGGGCCCTCATTACTACACTTTTCAAACTTTATCTAATGAGAACATTTTAATTTGAATAGGTGAGAAAATATCTCGGTTCGCTTTTGTTTTTAAAGCGGATCGAGTCTCTCCGAGGCCTTCAGGTGCGGTGCAGGGGGTGCCATGTACAGAGGCCTGCTGGGGGGGCGGGGGCGCAACCAGATGGTGTCACCCCCATGTGAGGGTGTCACCCGGTGCGGTCCGCACCCCCCGCACCCCCCTAGTGACGCCACTGAGCATAAGTCCTGATACTTAAAAATCCGCTAACATCCAATTCAGTTATAATCTATTTCATCTTTATACATATACAAATACAATAAGAGTTTGAAAACCAGTCCTAAATCGTCTTATGAGCCGCCCTGCTTCCTCTTTTTAAACATGCCCATAAAAACGATGCTAGCGAGAAACACACAAAAGAATTCTGCAAGGATTTGAGAAAAAACAATGCTGCGCGATACAATTTAAAATTGTAACGCTTACAAATCGGTACAATAAAATGATGTCTTTCCTGGCGGTAAAGACCACAAAAGAATAAAAGATGATGATCATTTTGTGGGGATAACTTGTCACATTGACACAGGAAAAGATCAGAATGTTTATATTATATTACAAACTAGATATTGTGGTAGAACATTGAATCACCCTTGCATACTGGCGTGTTTGTGGCTACTACGTTGGCTCTGCGAGCTATTGAGCTGACTTTCTTTAGTCACCATTTTATTGTTGCGTGTTTGGCTTGAATGAGCCACCTCTTTCAAAATATTTATAGCAGAACTTAAAAATAGTGTCTGTCTATTTTCCCTCAGTTCTATTCACATAGCTTTTTATCTGAGTGGTTGCACCTTACTCTTGTATACGTTGTGATTTACTCTCGAGGATCTAGGTCTGATTCTAAGAGCACTTACTGTGAGTAGCTGCCTTACTCCAGGATGCTTGCTCAATGAAAAGAGGCTGTGTGGATGTGTGACTATGTTTGTGTGTCAGTCTTTCAATGCACACAGGTAAGAAGAGCTAGTTAACCCCTTTGCTGTGGTGGCTATTCCGCCGCAGCGCAAAGGGGGAGGCTCCCGTACTCATGATGGAACAGTTCCGTCATGGCCCGCGGGTGAGCTGTGCTTGTGACGGTTCCGTCACGGCTCCGCCCGCTCTTTAGAACGTCAGCGCAGGTGCGGAATTCACGCCGCACAGGCGCGGCGAGCGGGCCGTGACGGAACCGTTCCATCACCTGCACAGCCCACCCGAGGCTCGTGATGGAACGGTTCCGTCACGAGCATGGGAGGGGTTAAGGTTTATTGTATATGAACGGCATTCCTTCCGCACTAGGCGGTTGGTTAGATGGATAACTTTTCCCACTGGTCCAAGATGGCCCATATTTCATTGAACACAGACACAAAATGGCCTTAAGAGTCACAGCGCACTAGAAATGTGGTGGAGAAGGTGTCTTAAGGAATATGTCTTTCCCAGCACACACACCTCTTCAGAAATACTTCTTACGTAAATGTGATATTTATGTGCAGTATACATTATAAACTCCATCATATTTCAATATAATTAGAAACGAAAATGGAACTTTTAAGATTTACTGTTGGTTTAGTCTCCAGAGTTGCAAAAACATTGCTTTTGGACGGTATTAATTTTATTTAAGGAGACAGCGAGAGCTGCGGCTTTGAAATTAGTCGCTATACTCTGAAGGAAGAGAAATAACTTAAAATGTTTCTTTCAGAGACTTATACGCAGAACATTGACGTTGAAAATTGACGTTGATCCTAATCGCATAAGGTTGTGTAAGTGACACATAGGTCCAGATTTACATAGAGTTGACACAACACAACGGAGCAAGTTGCTGCGCTGCGCTGCAAGAACAGGAGAAAGCAGAACTGCGCCGCCACACCCACTGATAAGTGGAGCGGTTCTGCTCTCCCTGCGCTGGTGCACTTTTAGCAGCCTTGCACCAACACAGGACCCTTGCCCCAAAACGCAAATGGTGTCTGTGTTGCGGTCAGCATCGTTTTCGTCAGGAAGAAGTCCCTATGCTTTAAGGCAGCCGCGGTCCGTGCAGGTAACAGCGGTGGGGCCATGTAAGGGGAGATTCCGAGGGACGATGCTGAGGGGAAATTAATTATTTATTTCATTTTGCCTCAGCATAGTCCCTCGGAATCCCCCCTTACACGGCCGCACCACCCCAGCACTGTTACCTGCAAGGACCGCGTCTGCTTTACGGGGTTTTCCTCTTTATATGTGTGTTGTAGATTGCAGCACATGTGCAAAGAGCTCTCTTTGTTATGCTTGCCTCAGGGTGGACCTAGGTTTTGACTCAAATCACTTTCTGCAGTTCTTTGCAGAAAGGAATTTGGGTCAAAGCCCATGGGAGGTGGCGTGGGTATACCCATGCACCCCCCGTGGTACGCCCTCTGGATGCAAATGAACCTAAGGGAGTGCATCGCACTGCGCTGCGTTACTTTGGGTCGCAATCCAACGCAAATCATGATCTGTGTGGATTGTAAATCTCACCAGTAGACTTTGCTTCGGGTTTACATTAAAGAGGTAACCCAAATCCGACACAAAGTCCTTGTACATCTGGGCCTAAATGTTTTTGCCACCTGATGACATCACAGGGTGGAGCCTTCCCCCACCCTTAGCCCCTCAACAGCATCCTATTGGTTGCTGAAGAACTACAGAAGTACATGGAATGGAAACTACAAAGAACTTGCCCACACATGGAAATCTCAGAAGCCAAATACTGGAACTGGATTTCAGGGGGACTTTGCTCTGGACATGTTGCCACATAATTCATCTCAGAATCCTGTGTATCTTCTTATCAAGCGTTGCCGCCTAACTTCATGTGGTTACAACACCACATTAGCATGTTATATTGTTTGGGTGATTTGTTTTTTGTAGTGCCTGCCTTCCTTTCCCTAAGTGCTTTGTTCGGAATGGTGCGCCATCTTTGGCTATGGAACATTGGGGCGTAGAATCACTGGTGGCGGTTTAGAACCGTGGATGAGTGGACCGTTGGTGGGCATTTTTCCTATGAGGTGGACTGGGAGAGGGGATGCAGTACAGTTTTCTCCAGACATTTTGACAATAAAGCTCACATGAAGAGATTGCTGAGCTTGCCTTTTTTCCCAACACATTTTTAATACGACTTCCAGACTACATTAGGTTTTCAAATAAACGCTCAGGGCTGGGAGCATGATGCCCTCGTCACAAACGTGCTTGCTCTAAAGCTTATTCTATTGGTCCATTTGAGGGAGATTTAGGCAGTCGACTCAATACTCTAACAACGAAAACTTGAAGGTCTAGAAAGCTGAGTAAGAAAAACTACCACAAGAGAGATACAATAAACAGCTACCACTTGTGGTGAAGAACCATCAGGTACTTAGATAAGTCCTATCAGCCCACCCATATGGCGGAGCATCGTCATTTAGGACCTCTTGAACAGGGTCTGTGTGTCCAAGCCCAGAAGTAGTGGCTTAATATCGCTAGACCACCGTTCAGAGGATAGATGTATCCTCACCGCAAGTGGTGCTGATGGAGTGCAGTGGTCCTAAATGACGATGCTCCGCCATAGGACTTATCTAAGTACCTGATGGTTCTTCACCACAAGTGGTAGCTGTTTATTGTATCTCTCTTGTGGTAGTTTTTCTTACTCAGCTTTCTAGACCTTCAAGTTTTTGTTGTTAGAGTATAGTTTGCCAGGGGTATTAGCTTGAATGGTCGGTAAACACAGTCCCCTAGACCCTCCTTTTGAAAGTTGTTTTTCCAGTCGACTCAATACCACATAGAACTGATGTTATTCTCGGTGCTTGAGGATAATTTGAGTATCAGTTTCAGGAACAGAGTCCTTTCTCTTACCCATTGGGCCTCAGGCAGTTTAACAGTGCCTAGAACGACCATACAGGACCAGCACATCACCCTTCTGAGCCATCCCCCTATCTCAAGAGCAGGGGATCCAAGCAGCTCTCTTGACACATCTGACCAATCAAGACCCCCAATGATCCAGATATGAACCACCTCTCCCATAAGTGGTCATATGTGATTCTTTTTAATCCAGGCTTTCTCCCTTTGTCACCATTTCTCCTCCTTTCTCCTTGATGAGCCCATCTCTCTGTTGCTCTGGGTCAAAGTCTAATGATGTAAAATAAATCCCCGTCCCTAGAAAATGAGTGCCTGTGCCCACCACCTGTAACCATAATGGAAATTCTATAATAGCCATAGAGGGCACCACAATGGCTTCTAGAAGTTCTATATGTATTGCAAGTGTACAGGTGACATGAACCAAATTCTGCCTATTTGTCATCATTGTGATATGTCTGACCTCTTTGTACAAAGCAGTTTTGTGGGTCTCTTGACACTCATTAAAGCCTTGATGAAGATTGCTGCCAGCGGACAGCAGCACATCATAAGTGCTTCCCAACATCTCACTTTCAACACCGTCTTCACGCCCCGGTTGCTGTGACGTCCGGCATGCGCATGTGCTATTTCTGGGAGGATTTGTTTCCCTCCTCCCAAGAAGTAATATTTTAACAGTTTTGTTCAGTCTGTAACAGTGGTAACACATTTTTAAGCAGCTTTACAATTAAGTAGTGATTAGTCTCATCACAGTACAGCAGTAAGCAGGTCTGCGGTCTTGTGTGGAGAAGACTTCGGTTCTCCGTAATGCTGTAGTGTGGGGTGTTGTTGTGGAAGGTTGTGGGGAGCTGTTGGTGGAAGTAGGGCTGAGGCTTTGGTAGGGTAATAGATACAGCGTTCAAGCTTTCAAGTTTAAGGTCTCGACCATTTAGGGGGAATAAGTGAAATTGTGGTTTGCTCACTAGAGTGTGAAGATGGATTGTGGCTTAGAACAAGACCGCAACAGATAACGGTCTCTGCTATGGTGGTCTGGCGTAAGGGATTGGGCAGTATTGCCACGGAGTTGGAATCTTATTCTCTTGCACAATTATGGTTCATAAAACCACACACTGGTGAAGACTGGTGAAGAGTTGTGACATGTGAAACAGGTTGCTTTGAAGGCCTACTTCTGAACTCTACATTTATGTGTTTCGTGGCCAGACTGAGATTTCCGACAGGCAATGAATATTTGTAAATGAAGTCTATTGGAATCCACAGATTTAGGGCAGAGATGTCCCACAGTGTCATTGGCATGCATATGGGATTGGGGATGCGGGTGCTCAAGTACCTGTGCTAAGGGATCAACAAGGGGGAATCTCACCGAGATTCCTCGCGTGATCACTCCCTTTCTTGGAAGATTCCACAGATCCAAATGTGATCTGAAAGTGAGTTGGACGTAGACTAAGCTGTGCCGGGGACTCCATCCACCATCTGTGGCATCA
The DNA here is from genome assembly GCF_964263255.1 of Lissotriton vulgaris. Taxonomy (NCBI): domain Eukaryota; kingdom Metazoa; phylum Chordata; class Amphibia; order Caudata; family Salamandridae; genus Lissotriton; species Lissotriton vulgaris. The sequence goes on along the minus strand of NC_141686.1, from coordinate 165,044,484 downwards.
TTGGTATTCCATGGTCTATCATCTCATGAGTAAATGATGCTGATTTGCACATGTAACATGGACCATTCTCACTATTAGCTGAACTGATTGCAAGCACAACTGGTACTAATATTCTAAACTATAAACAACATCACTTTAATTCTGGCCTCATTCGCTGTCAACTTCACAGTCTTCTGAGAGTCACCTGAAGACACAGGCATTCATAATAGCCGTGCAAGATACATTTGCTTTCTGCTAATCCAAAATGAACTCTTCTATAGTCAGTGGTTATTCTGCATATCTGACACGGTTAGCCCACTTGCACTTACATTGGACACTACTTTTCTATTGTCTCCAGCTGCCCCCTAACAATATCCACCCAGCTCGTCTATCGCTATGGCAATTTCCTCCTGAAAACAGGTCACCTTGATACCTTGACATCTTCTGCTATGAAGACAAGTGGATGGTTTAGGAAAATGTTGATTCACAGTGGCAGGTTTGCAGGAATTTCTGACCCATCAGCAGCACATGTGACAGAAACCTCTGCCCTGGTCGTAGTGGCCACCCTAGGAACCGCATCACCGTGGTATTCCGTGATGTCCTGATAACTTGGACTCCAAAAAAAGAGTTTCCCCAAACAGACCAGAAAGGACTGGGTGAAATTAAGATACAAAAAAGTTTTTCCTTTCTGTGTCAATCACATTAATTATTTGAACATTTTATCTTGTCATTATATGGACCAAACGAGAGACTTATATATAAAAATATTTCTAGCACGTGGAGGTGTATTGTTTTGGGTTTGTATTTTATTTATTAATATAAAGATGTTCTTTTTTATATAAAATCAATACAGTTCATGAATTGCAATTTTTAAAAAAATATCTGAATATACAATATTCATATACATTCCCAAATATCATAACATATTGCAAAAAATCACATAATATACATAATGCAAATTACAATTAATACATTCAATAAAAAAACATCTTTTTGGTCCTTGTGGCGACGCGTTTCAGTGTTTTTCTTTAATGTGCTAACACCTTCCTCAGGACTGAACAATTAAAATCTCGAATCTAAAAACAAATGTATGCAGTTAGTTTTGAATCTCTCACGTGTGCACATATTTTTGCTTAATGCCTATACTTCTACTATCATTAACTCGTACTGGTCCTCTACCTGTTATTTTTACATGTGGCGTCTTGATGTAACGGCTCACTCTGTGTGTTTTTGGAAGCTTCTTTATGACTTTTACACACCTTCCTGGGAAGGTGTGTAAAAATACAAACCCAAAACAATACACCTCCACGTGTTAGAAATATTTTTATATATAAGTCTCTCGTTTGGTCCATATAATAACTAGATATAATGTTCAGATAATTAAAGTGATTGACACAGAAAGGAAAAACTTTGTTGTACCTGATAACTTGGACACCTGAACTACACTGGACACTCCTGCTCTGTTGTCACCATCTTCCACTGCTCAACATCCACCTAGCTGCTTCTGTCACTATGGTTACTTCCTCCTGAAAGAGAGACACTCTGGTATCTCTGATATTGTCTCCTCTGATGCCTAATGGCATTATACGTTGTTGCACTGGCAGTAATCACTTCACCAGTGGTATTCACTGATGTGGCCCTATTCAAATTCCAATTCCATCCTGTGTCAATTCCAACATCATCATGTACCAGGTTCAATATCATCATGCACCAACTCCAGTTCTCATACTGTAGTGGATTCAATGTCATTCTACAAAAATTTCACTTTCATCCTGTATCAATTCCAAATTCACCCTGCAGTGATTCGAATGCCATCTTGTACAAACAGTATCTTTGCATGCTGGTTCTAATGTCAGTCTGTCTCATTTTCAGTCGTCCTACACTGATTCTAGTGTAATTGTGAACTGATTCCCATGTCATCCAGTACTGAGTTCAGTTTCATCCTTCACCACTTGCAGTGTCAACTGGTATACATTCCAATGTCACCCTGTATACATTCCAGTGTCACCCTGTATAAATTCCAGTGTCACCCTGTATAAATTCCAGTGTCATCCTGTACCCATTTCAATATCTTCTTGTACTTATTCCAGTGTCATTCTGTGCTAATTCCAGTGTCGCCCTGTACCAGTTCCAGTGTCACGCTCTACTGATTCCTCTGTCATCCTGTACTGATTTCACTTTTAACCTGCTCCGTCCTGTAGTGATTGCATTGCCATCCTGTATTGATATCAATATCGTTCTGTCCCGATTTTAATGCCAACATGAACCATTTTCAATGTGGTCCGATACCGATTCTGCTATTATTCTGTACCATTTCCAGTGTCTGCCTATGCCTGCCATTGTTATCCTATATCGATTCAAATGCCATCCTGTTCTGATTTCAATGTTTTCTTATGCTAATTTTCGTGTTACACTGCACTATATTCAGTGCCATCCTGTACTAAGTCGAATATCATCCTGTACTAATTGTAGTCCTCCAGTATTGGTTCCATTGTTTTCTTGTACCAATTTTAACCCCTTTGCTGCGTCGAATGTTCAGCACCCAGTGCTGAACGTTCGAATAACGAGCGCTGGCCCGTCGGCCAGCGGTCGTGTGCAGCACTGGCAAGGTAGTGCTCGCGACAACCGTTGGCCGACGGCAGCGCTTAAGGGGTTAATATCCTAATGTTGTGATTTCACGTTGATCCTGCACTAATGTACTATCCTTCTGTATTTCATCTTGTGCTGATTTAAGTGTCGGCCTTTGCTGGCTAGTCACTCCAGCCACTGGTTTTAAATGCCACTCTAGGGTGAAAGCCAGTGTCATATTGTACTCATTTATATCTTCCTCTCCTTCTTTCAATATCTCCTTTTATCTTTTTCACTGTCTCTTTCACTCACTCTCTCCTCTTCTTTTTGGGTCTCGCTTAACACAGCATGTGAGTTGTCTGTGCTGAGGTATTTTGTTAGCCTACAATGGGCTGAGAGCACTTCCATTGTTTACCATTGGTTGGCCTCATTGTCACTGTCACTTGCTTGCTTCTTATTTGATGGCTTGTGTGGGCTTTACTTCCCCATTGTGAGTTTTATCCTTCCATGGAGCATGGACACATTACTATGTCCTTACACTACTAGTTTTGTTAGTGCTACACTTTTTTATTTTTAGTTGAACACTTTATGGGAGTACCCATGTTTTCCAGCTGTCTCGCTTGTGTTCCTCTCTGCTACCCCATCTCCATGTTGTTCTGTCTCGCCATGTACTTCTGTGCCACCTGTCTCTGCCCCCAGCCCTGGTCTTTGTGTTGCTCTATCTCTCCGTGTGCTTCTTCCCCCCCCCTGCACCCCCCCCATGTTTCCTTGTCTGGCCATATGCTTTTCTGACTCTCCTATGTTGCTTCTCCCCTGCCCACATGACCCATTTGCTTTTTGGTCTTCTCTCCCCTGTCTCCTGTCTTGCATCCACATCCTTTCTGTTTTTTTTAAAAATTCTATTTTCATAACTAAAAATAAAAAGAGTGATTCATCATTTTGTAGGAAAGCACATGCGTGGTGCACATGCCTAAAACATGACGCAATCGTTTGCATCTAAAAAAAAATCTTCATTCTTTAGCCATGCTGCACAGCCTGAGGGATGCTGGGCAGCATAGTTAAACCCATTGACAAAGCAAGTAGACCCCAAAAATGAAAGGTATTCCTTTGCCAACACTTGTTTCTACTTTTCGCCTTTAATTTCGTATTCTTCATTAAGACTGCACTCTCCCCCTCGTACTTTATTTGCATCTCGCTGCACGACTCTTTTTAGTCTCTTTCTATCCTATCATTTTACTTCTCATGTACTTTACTTTGCTGTCTTCTCTCCTTAATCTCTTATTCACTCTCCTTGTATTACCTTCTCGAAGTTTCTATTTCTTGGCCTCTGCTTTCACGTCTCTATTTTCTGTGGGCCGCTGTGCCCCGTGTGTTCGTGCTTTCGCTCTAGGAAACTGAGAATCGGGGTGGGTTGCTGTGAGCCCTCCCCTCATTTCTTTTTCTCTCACCCGTGCCTCCCTCCAACCCACCCCCTCTCCAGGCTGTTTCCATTTCATGCCAGGTCGCTCCTGACAGGGATGCCATCTGCCGCTCGCTGGCATGCCAGCAGAGGGACTCTCGCGGGAGCTGGCGCGGGTAGATAGGCCAGGCATCAGTGCCCAGGCAGCCTGACAAGAAGATGGCTGACACGGAGCGAAAAGAGGCCCTTCAGCAGCAATCCATTCGGCCATAGTACCAGGTGATTCAGGAAGCAAACTCACACGTGAGGGGCGGAAGTAAATGGATCCATATGGATAGGGGGTTGCCAATGTCCCAGGGATACCTACCCCCACCAAAGCCATTAATGTAAATGAAATAGGTCAAGACCAGTTCCTTTTTGGGTTAGGGGTCATAAGACCCCTGGCCGTGTTCATTTCATACACACATAAAAACATTGGATGCTAGAGAGAAAAATTGTTAATTATGACATTAAACAACCGCTATAACTTTGTCAATCCTGATCCAGTTCCTGTAAAAGGAATACAGAGAGAGCATACATGAAAAATTCAAAACAAACCACACCTCTGCATGCACCTCACACTGTGCCCCTTGCTCTGAGAATGGTGGGTGGAGAAAACAACACTCAGCCCATGTGGCTTGCAAAGGGCTGGGCGTGATAGACAGCCAATGGCAGGCCAGGTTGTGGCCTCTTTGGCCGGGGGCTCCCACCCTGGGCTACGTCCTCCGCTCTGCCATGGGCCAGTCGGGTGTTCCCCAGCTCGGCTTGGGTTCAGGAGCTCCGGCAGGGGCCGTTGGTGGCCCTGGGGTGGAGGCTGCCATCTCCACCCCGAGCAAAGACAGCAGCGCTGAGTCTTGTGCAGCCAGCAGGAACAAAGAGACATGCCTGCTGCGTCATGGCTACTTTTAAAGGGCTTGTCCAATACCCAGCGACCCCGGAAGCACTTATCTGGGGCAGTGCCTAAGCAGCAGTAAGCAGCCGACGCTCGCCCACTAGCAAGGCTAACCCCCGACCTAGGCGAATGACCTAACCTCACGTCTGTCCCCTGGCTCCCCACCATATCACCGGCTCTCCCAAGTTGGGAGAACCTTGGTAATATGGCCAGGGAGTTGCTGATGTCCAGGTGATACCTACCCCGCCCCACCAAAACCATCAATGCAAATGACTTAGTCCGAGAACAGCTCCTTTTTTGGGTGAGGTGTCGTAAGACCCCCGGCCATATTTATTTCATACACACATAAAAAACTTTTTTGATATCAACAGTTTGCACAGTAACCACAATATTGACATGTTGTTCACAAGTGAGAAGCCTCTATAGAGACTCTAGTACATGGGAGTCACCTAACATAACTAGGTAATTCCTGTGCAACCCACAAACATAAACGTTGCGAGTGATATCATGACTGGTTCTGTGTCCCTTCCCCTTAAACCCCTCATCCAGAGGATGGGTCCCCACTCTTTGTGAGGACCCCACCTTGCTTCTCCTGTAACCGTAGAGTACTGAGAACAATTCCGCCTTGGGAGCTCTTGTGCAGGGGTCCTAGTCTGCCTACCATGGGCACCCCCTACATCTAACTCCCTTGCCCCCAAAGGCCTATGCTAGCTTGTGCCTACTGCAACTATGTGAGTGGTTGACTGGTAAGGGCCACGTCTCAACGACCACCCAAACCCCTTCAGCACTGAAACATCTTTCTGATTTGCTGCCAGTACCCCTAGGTCCAGTGACGCTGATGTTATTATTCTATGTCCCCATCAATGATGACATCATCCGCCATCGGCCAGCATACTTCACCTATTATCAGCTCCCACTCAACTTACCATGTGCATTACCTAGATAGCCCAGACGTTCACCAGAAACCTTCCCTTACCTTCTTTCGGTAAGCGTACCTTGTCCTTTACGAAAACAGCTCAACCTTGCGGCACCCGCGAATGTGGATGTTCACCCAGCTGTGAATAAACTTACCAATCCAGATTCATCATTTCCCAGACTCATTGAAGGTCCTGACCACTTACCACCTTCCACTTCAATTGTGGGGCCATGATAGTTTGGCCTGCAGGCCGACTTCTACGCCCACCAACACATTCCAGAGACCCCAGGGCTCAATTAAGCCTTTTCGCCCTAGCTCAACCAAATGATTGTCTCCCAATGCACAATTACCATCCCTGGATGTGGAAAACCTCTGGGGCATCCTTCAGTCCAATGTAATTTCACGGTGGCTACACGCCGCCCCATTTGATCGCAGTAAGTCAGCTGCTATCTGCCCCTCCCTTAGCTGTGACACGTAAACAGCTGCAGAGTAATACACCATTGCACGCTCATGAACAAGCAGCCCAATCTCAGCACCACTGCAACCACTCTTACTCCCATGCTGACAGAAGGCAACGACCCTCACCATATCCTGTCCTCCACCTGCATTGACAGAATACATTAAAGATGGAAAATGAATGGCAGAACCTGCTCGATCTCACATAGCGCGTATAGCTATCGTTACAGTCACCTGCCTCTCCTTTGACTGCCTGACCCACCAACGCTATGTCTGCTGTAGCGGGGGCTGCAGCCAACCACAAATGGGCACCAAAATATTTTCAGTAGGGTCTAACCTGCTACCGCCAAGGCTTCATTGAGCACACTGACAAATGGGGGACCTTGTCAGTGGCATCCTGATCTCATGAGACCACCTTAAGACTGGTGTACCATAATGGCTGCCCAAGTCCCCAGCACACCCCCAATGCACAGGAGTCCATGAAACACTTTGAGGTCCAACCACCTCTCTGGTCAGCCCCAGCAGGCAGAGAGCTGGGCGTCCAGGACGCCGAATGGCCATAAGGCTGTGGCCTCTCTGTCCGGGTGAGGCATCCGTGCTCTGGGAGGAGTGTGGGAGAGCCAAAACAGGTGCGTTGAGTCTTGTGTGGCGAGCTGGAACAAAGAGACCTGCCCGCCGCATCATGGCTTCTTTAAGGGGCGTGTCTTTGACTCTGCGACCGCTGAATCACATTAGTGCTTCTGGAGCAATGCCTAGATGGCCAACCCTTGCCTCAGGCCAATCGCCGGCCTGGGACGAGTGAAGCGACCTCACTCCTGTCCCCCGGCTTGCTGCCATATCACCAGCTCTCCTGAGTTTGGAGAGCCTTGGTAACTAGATTCCAACCTTTGCTGTCCAGGCACCCATCTTCTCTAGTGCCTTTCTATAATTATTAACTAAGACTAGACTTCCATTTCCTGAAAGATGGCTAGACATAGGTAGGTAATTTTGGGAACCTTTGCTATGGAGGTGATTTAGAGTTTGGCAGAGACAGAGCACTGCTGTCAATTAGCATTGCATCAACCACGCAAAACTTGGGAATTTCCACCCCATTTAGAGGTGGGGTAACTCTGGGTTTTCATTGGTGGTGCCGGTAGACAAACTTGATCGAGAGGCCCTTCTGCCACTGGGCTGCCCGGTCATCATAACGGCTGCCCCAGCCTTCTCTAGGGTGTGGTGGCTTTAGCTAGATTTCCATGCCTAGGATCGCCATACCAGGCCTGGTGGACCCCGGCAGTGAAATCAACACTAAACCTGACATTCAGTCAAAGTCCCTTTGTAAAGCTTGACTGGTCACCTTTCTGTCGCTTTTTGCTATATTTGGGTGTTAAACTGGTACTACTGAGGTGCAACCAATGCCATGGCTGTGTTAACAAGTGTAAAAATGACAATATAATTAAGTATTACAATTATATAATGTACCACGTTATGCCGCATAATTTGCCTTTTCTTGCCGCATAATTTACTCCACCTTGCTACATAATTTGGTCCTTCCATACCGCTTAATTCTAGTGGCCCTGTCCAGAATCTCCGCTATACTGACAGGCTGGCTCAAGGCCCAGCAGAGTATTAATTACTGTAACTCTCTATTAAAAAACATAGGGAATAATTCACAGATTATTTGCTGGATGTTGTATGGCTTAGGTGGTGGAGGCATGGCCTTCTGAATGTTAGGGTACCCCTACCCTGGCCCCTTATGGCTTTTTCTTCTTAATTGCAGGACATGAGGACTGAATCCCTGTTTCCTAAAATGGAGGCCACAGCATTTCTGTTGATGTTGTGGTCAACCACTCAGATTCTTCCCTACCACAGTACCCGTGGACCTCCGGTACCAAAGTGGCTGATTGGTAAAAAGAGGCCTACCATTCAGTCAGATCTCACCCAATTTTTAAGTTAGGGAGTTCTCCAGCGGGTCCAAACAGACAGATATCACAAACACTTGAACCTCAATTTCTCCAAAATGGCTGAATAGATTTACACCAAATCACACAAAGCATACTTTCAGTGTACAGATCCAGTTTGTTGCCAAATTTGTTGTAATTTGCTTCAGCACTTTTTTTCTAAAATGATTCTTAAAATTCGTATTGGAAACTGAATTGGAGAAAACATGGCTGGGAGGCCCTGTTTTCTCGGACCCTGCTTGATAGATCACCCAACACTTTCCTGGAGGAGTTCTGTGAAAATTAATCAAACTATGCCAGAGTTATGATCTAAAGACCAAAAAAAATCCTCCTATAGAAACTCCCAACTTACTATAACTACAGAGTGGTGATCTATATATATATATATATATATATACTAGCAGCCCGCCCGACCTTGTCCGGGAGCAATCAGGCTTCCCCAACCCCCGCCTGCCCCGACATTGGCCATCAGCCCGGGCCCCTGTCTACCCCGTCCCCCGGCTGCCCCGACCCCCACCTGCCCTGACATTGTCCTCCGGAGGCTTACCTAATGCAATTATGCCAGAGGCCCAGTGTTGCAGTGGTGGCCAGCAGCAGCGCCTGAGGCACTGGGGAGCTTTCTGGGTAAGTGGTGCTCTGGCGCTCTGTTTGCAGGGAGGCGAGGATGAGCAGAGGTTGCAGGGATAAGAGTAGGAGTTCAGAGTATGGAGCGGCTGACGGGAGTCGGGAGCTTGAGCACAATTATGCCAGAGCGTCCCCCGCCTGTCCCGACCCCCGCCTGCTCCGACATTGTCCCCCGGAGCCTTACCTCAGCCGCCGCTCCTCAGTTCAGTGCTCCTCGCCGCTCTGCCGGTCTGCTGCTGCTCACCGCCTGTGTGCCGCTCGTCAGTGCTCCTCCCCCGCGCCATGTCCGCCGCTCCTCCTAGCGTTCCTCGCCTTCCTGGACGACGTCAGCACGCAGGTCGCGGCTGGCGCTACTTCGAGGGGACTACGTTTTTTTTTAAAGTTCATTTTTTGAATATAACGTATTTTTTAAATTTATATAGCCTATGTCCATCTGCACACCCTGAGGATTCCAACGATGTATCGGGTGTGTGGATTGGCGCTGTGGTTCCCGAGTTTACCCGCCTCAAAGCCTCAAAGTTCTTCCTTTATAATAGTAGTATAGATATATATATATATATATACTACCATTAAAGGTTTTTCTCTGGCTCCCCGTTTGTGTCCCTCCGGTTCTTTCCCTGGTGGAGTGAGTCGTACCCCTCGGTACTGCCCCCGTTAAGAGATTGCCGCCGCAGCCGTGGCGAAACCGGAAGCCAGGCCCGCGCCCGCCTGGCTGTGGGCGGGGCCTGGAGTGCATCCCTTTCCGCTTCCCCCTGCCTGGGCTCCCATGCACACAGTTATTGGCAGAGCCAGAAGGCTCCAACCTCTTGCGCAGTCTCTGAGGGCCCCTGTCACAATTTGCTTCCCAGCTGCCCAGCAAGTAGTGGGCAGCTGCACCGTTTAGGTTTTGCTTTCTAGGGACTTGTTCTTTGGACTTAGGAGTGAGTCACACTCCTTCATCCCTACCTTGGCCTTCCCCAGCTGCTCAGCTCTTAGTGCCAGCTGCAGCGTTTAGGCCCTGTTCTGTCCTTGTCCTCAGCTGCCCAGCAAGTAATGGGCAGCTGCTACGTTTAGGTATTGGCGCAGTGGCGCATCCTGCACTTTAAAAGTGAATATGTGCTATTATGATTTCTCCGCTAACTGTGGTTTAGGTATTATTATGATCTATGTCCTATTGATTTTGGGTGCTAGGAAATGCACTGTGTGTTGTATGTTTTGCGCACCCTGTGTTCTGGTACCTCTGAATGTGTTTTCATGCATCATGTACAAAGTTGCTTTCCTACACTGCTGAATGTGTATTTATGTGTCATGTGTCCTTCTGACACCCCTGAATTTTTTTTTGCGTCATGTGTTCTCCCTACACCGCTGAATGTGTTCTTATGCATCATGTGTCCTCCTGACACCGCTGAATGTTTTTATGCGTCATGTGTTTTCCCTACACCGCTGAATGTGTTCTTATGCATCATGTGTCCTCCTGACACCGCTGAATATGTTTTTATGCGTCATGTGTTTTCCCTACACCGCTGAATGTGTTCTTATGCATCATGTGTCCTCCTGACACCACTGAATGTGTTTTATGCATCATGTGTTAAGCTTCTACTTGTTCTATGTTCTAAGTGTTATTCCTACAAAGTGCTAATTCTACCAAGTGCTAGTTCTAAAAGTGCATCTTCCTGACAGTGGTCCACGTGACCCTGTCCCATGTATATAATTCCTTGTAAATTCTGCCCGTGCCTATGGCACATTGTAAAGTGTGTGTTCCTTATCTAATGTGTTTGGTATAATACAAAGGATATTTTTGATATAACCTTGTGTGGAGTTCCTTTTGTGGGGGACCTGGGATGTTGTTGCTGGTGGGTGCGTGCGCAAATGCTTTACACATCGCCTCCGAGATAGGCCTGACTGCTCGTGCCAAGCTACCAAGGGGGTGAGCAGGGGTTGTCTTGTCGGGTGACTTCCTTGCCCTGGCTTCGAATGGTGGTTTCTGCCTGACTTTGGCACAAGCCTTAACCAACCAGAAATTCCCATTTCTAACACCCAGACAGGCATGTCTGGGTATGAAGTTGCATCACAGGGTGGGGGCTAAGGAGTTTTGTAGAGTGAAAGATGGAGGGGAGGTTTATCTTAGTTGTGGTTGTATGAAAGGCTGGTCCATAGCGTTCAAATGGGTGTTGATTGGCTATTACATTAGTGGACGTAATGGGTGACCTTAATTGTCTCCATGGATTAGTTCCCTTATTTACATTTCTTCATGTTAATATTGAAATAAAGTCAGTGGTCTGGGTGTTGTATGAGGAGGTTAGATTCTTGTGTGGACCGTTGACTTTAGGTCAAGTTGAGATGGAAATAGAAGAGTGGAGCCAATATAAAAGGGGGCACAAGGCCTGCATAGGGAATGTGAGCCTGGGAGTTTCGGGGTACGACTGTAAGGCCACGAGAGGTTGGTCATGGGTCCTATTAGGGTGGCTTCATTTGTTGTTAGGGAGGAGTACAACAATCAAGATGTATTCCTTTTCTCTATTGGGAATATTTTAAATGTTAAGGCAGAAATGGAAATTGTAAGCTTTTTTTCCACCATCCGTTGGAACCGCATGTCGCATCTGTGTAGCGCCATTCACCCTGCCGGAAACTTAGGGATGTGTACCGACCAGGATGAAACCTTCTACACAAAAAGCATCCTTAAAATGCTAAATTCTTAAAATGTGTAGGCACGTTGTTTCCAAGGGGGTGTGCCATTCAGATATTCAGTGAAAACCTTATTTTCTTCCTATTTTTCAGGCCTCTACATGAAGCAGGCTGCGACTGGTAGTTTCCCTTTTCTTATTATATCAAGAGCAGGAGGGAGGATAAACTTGAAGAGCGTTTCCTTCAGTGCACTACAGTTTAGGTGCCAAGAGGCCCCATGTCACAAAGTTGACTTTCAGACAGTTCTGGTTTCTCAGTCAATAGAACTGATATAATGCCCTTGCAGTAAGGCAGATGGGATATCTGGCACGTGTCTGATAGATTACCTGTCCCAAAACTCGAAATCAAGTTTCACACACTAGTTAAGGGGACCGGTTTAATAAGGAGGCCTTTTCTCTGAATAATCCCGGACATAGCACGCCCTGCTAAACTTTTGGGGGAAAACATAACTAATGGCGTGAGTAGCAGTAGCTCCATTTACTCCATTGTGCAAGCACCCAATTTTGGTACATGGGGAAATTGAAGTGTTTTGCTCAAGATCATTCAATTTGATCAAGTAGGAGAGAAGCCAGAGCTACGTAGATGTCTCCTGGACCTACTATTAGTGACGTAGGCACTAGTTTCCCAAACCAGTGAGTCAATTTCCCAATGAAACCAAAGCGCAATGTCAAAGATGGATTTATCTGGTGACTCCATACTAGGGGTGTGCAGAAAATTCCGCTCCGCCAGCAGAGTTTACTGAGTTTTGCCCACTCCATGTCATGCGAGTATCGCAGAGTTCTGGCACACTCTGCCAAGCGCCGCATGGAAGTATTTTTTATCATTTGTGTCTCGCCAACATTAAGATGATGAGTGTAAGCGAGAATTTGCATCCCCAAGCAAGATTTTCAAGTACTAGAATGCCTCCTGGCGAGATTTCTCTATGCGGGCAGTAGGGGCAGGCTTGGCTATTGTCACAGCCAGTGTGGGAGAAGTTGGTTGGTGCATTTAAGTGTGCATGATGGTTTGGCTGACCAACTTCTTGGGGCCTTCAGTCATGCGCACTTATCATGTTCTCCACCCAGCTGTATTGGACAACCCGGATGGAGAACATGAACAAGCTCCCACTCCATACCTGAGTGCCAAACCAGGCACTCAAACCAATCACAACACTGCTGTCATGCTGGTGACAGCAGCATTGTGATTGGTTTAGTGGTGCCTGTGTGCTTCCTGCTTCTGAAAAGAGAGGTGGAGAAGAAACAACGAAGGAGAGAGGGCGGTCATGCAGAGGTAGAAAGTTTCTTCCTTTTCATTCCCCCCCACCCTCCGTACCAGCCGCCACTGGGTAAATAAACAAAATACGGTAAAATCCACAACTTCTGCCTGAACTTCAGCGAGATGGTCTCCTCCATTGACAAACTACTTGGAATGTTGCACTCCTTCAGCCGTGCTGGCAGGATTAGCACAGTTGCACGTCCCCATCTCATTCTGCCGCTTTCGATCTCTCAGACTCCATTCCTTTCTTTATATAATGTGTTCTGTCATCGTTTCTCAGTCTAGTCAGGTGTAACATCCGTTGAGGTCAGCACTTCCTGGTTGGCCGTTGCCGCAGATGCTCCTCGCTTGGAAGTAGCTGATGGCTCCTTGTGCCTGATGGGAGAAGTGACCGCGCGCGACTGTCTTCATACACTGCAGCTAAGCACGCGGTTAACCCTGTGGTGTCTGCAAGGAGGCACCTTCTCAGCAGGAACAATGCACATAAAGAATCATGGAGCGGGGTCCAGGGATACCAGGCCCTGGATGATCTTTGAAGGATGGGAATTTTTCCCTGCAACAGATAGCGAGATCTGAACCATTCACGGGCTACCTAAGCAGTGATGGGATCTAACACTCTGGGCTGTGCCATTGTACTTATGGTACAGAGAAGAATATTTGTGTGGCCTGGTTGCCTTCACTACTCAATGTGTCCAGAAAGGTATCCTATTTAAAAAGACATAAAACTAGCAAAGGCTCTTTGCTTCTGTCTGTTCTAAAGTTTGGGGGGATACCTAAAGGTTGAGGGCAAGGGGACTTAATTCCTAAAGTCAGTGCCTATGACTTCATTGACTTGTCTTTCGAATGTCCTCCCACATATTTCAGATGGTGACGGTGTGATGTTACAGATGTTACATTGAAGGAGCTCACCAGCCATCTTTTTAAGGAAAGACAGAGACCTCAATCCATGACCACACGTGTGCCCAATGACGCGGCATGACATCATGGCCACTCATGGGGGCAGTGCTCAGATGCTTGACTATCCCATGGTTTGCCATGGGATATTTGACAAAACTAATGATCACAGCTTTGCCACATTGGGTGGGGATGGCTATTCCAACAAACGTAGAGGTGAGTTGGTATAATTAGATTTGATTTCACTTGGCATATGTACCCCCTTGTACTTCTGTTCATTTGTGATCTATCAGGAGACCATATTGAAAGAGCATTCTGTGCGTATATGGCATTGATGTGCAATGCAACCTAATAATGTCCAATTGAGATGATGCCAACATGAACGACTTCTAGATTGCCAGTAGAACAGAAACTGCTACCGTGTCTCTCCATAAGCAAGTCGTATATCATCCACCGCACTCTGCTTTGGGTAGCCCAAGGATTGCTGACCGATGTGCTAGAGAATTGAGTAAGAATACTAGATGGAGCAACAGCTCTGTGTGAAAAGAACTCTGCTAAGGCTGAACTATTCACATGCAAATCTTAAATTCAATTTTCAAGATTAAAAAATGAGAACAACATTTTTAAAATAAAAATGAGAAAGCACCATTTTGCCTTTTAATCGTTTTATGGAATTTTGGTTGGCAGATTCGGACTCTTTCTTTAAGGTACATCACCAACTATCTCCACCCATAACCCTAATGCTGAACCGACTATTTACTATCAATCGTAAGATACCCTAAACCTAACCAACAACCCCTAACCTCATCATTTACCTATGCTTGGTTCTAAACGTAACACTTGGCCTAACCCCAACACAATCTGCCACCCTATATTAACCATAAACGTATTAGTACCCATTGTCGCAAGCCAACCAAACTTCTTAATGTAAAGCCCTACCCTAAACAGAAAGCTATTTCCACCCCCTGGAATGCCACAGGCCGCCGCTCAATTAGCACATTATAAGGAGAGATTAGCACTCGATCAGAGTGCTTCACGAAAATGGACCCGCTCATTGTCAGCTGTGAGGCGCTTATTTTTGTTAATACCACTTTCACTGAGTTCGGTTTACGGCCCCATGAGTACCGGTACTCTCTTTGGACAAAGAAGTTCTGGTACTCAAGAGCTAGACATTTAGAAGTGCTGGTACTCAGTACCAGTGAGTACCGGCAAATTTAAAGCACTGTCTCTCACTTATTTTAAATATATTTGACATTTGTAATTTTAAGCCACTGTTTTCTCTCTTAGTTTTGCTTTTTTAACTTTTATTTATTTAAATATTGTATATTCCTTTAATTGTTGTATTTTTCATTGTTTATTTCGAAATTCAGACCTGATATCTATACATATATTTGGTGCAGTCCATATAACTAACCCAAAGCCGCATTCTGCTTCTGACGCTGGTTTCAGGTTGTACCATTAGGCGCTGCCTGGCGTTGCCAACAGTCTGTGCACGTTTGCGTCTGTACGTGCAGAACATTCTGGCAGGATCCGCGCCCATCCGCGCTCTTTCACACTCTGGGGACTCTGCGGCCGTCAATCAAAGGCAGACTCTAAAAATAAGCTGATTTCTGCCAGAAGGCGGTGTGGGGTTAATGAGGCCTTTTTCACAAAGACGTGCCGGCGGCTATTACGAGCCCGCTGTATATTTAGCAGGCGGGTGGGGAGGTAAACACAGCCCCCCTGTAGTCGTGCCTCAGAGGTGTGCTCACGAGTGTGAAGCAACATAAACAGCCGGGAGTGGGGGGGGGGGGGCTTCAGTTCAGGGGGAGGATAGAACAGCCTGTCTACTCCAGGTCCAGGTATCACATGTGGGCGCCATCACTCAGAAGAGGGGTGTCATGTTGTCCAAAAACGTAGCAAATGCAGGTACATTTCAGAGGAGGCTCAGCAAACTGTCACGTGACCTAGTGTGGCAAAATGACTGAGCCGTCCGCCCCTGCCTCCAGGGCGTGACGTGGTATGCAGTGGCCAAATGCTTCTCTTGTGTTGGTGTCTGCGCACTCTGACGAGGACTACACATTGCACAGTTACCAAACCCCAACTCGTACTAATGTTAAATGCATTGACAAGGCAAGTTTCCAACGGTGGGTGGTATATAACTAGGCATACTGGCGTCACTCAGGAAACATCACACATGTATTAATAATAGGATAATATCCGATGACAGTGCTGTAAGGTGAAGAGAACCTCCAACCTCCCCAAAATTGTGGCCTAGTCCAACACGACAGCTAAAAGGAATAGTAATGCGAAATAGTGTACACAAATTAGAAACACAGTAGTCATAATCCTTTCTTCCTTAACTCTTTTTGTTACTTTTTAGCCAAGCAACACGTGTTTCGTTGCCACACTGGGAAATTGTCCTGCAACGTTTTCAAGGCTCAACTGTCTCTGGTAGAAATTTCTCATGTGATGATTATTCCATCCCACATATATATAGCTCGTACTCGAGGACACGGTTGGCTCTATTTAGACAGACTACTCATCTTGAAGGGAGACTTAGGGTCACTTCCTACAAGAAGACGCCTACGGGGAAATTACCTGTTCATCTGCAAACGCATTGATTTTAGACATTTTGGATCAAATTAGGATCCTCATTGAGTTCGAAGATTGAACACTCAACCTGAACAGTGAATGTCGTTCTATATACATGTGGCGACTAAACTTGTGTTGGCTGGCTATAAGACCTACCTCCCAACTGACAAGATTACCTCCAGCTTCAGACTTATGCTTCCTCTGATACTGAATGGCCTAGCCCTGTGTTTCTAATTCTTATTTCACACATATTTATACTACTACCCAAATGTGATTTGTATCTGAAATGTAAATTTACATGCATAGGTTATACTTGACAATCCAAGATGGCTGACACATTTTCCATCTCTCTTGATGATTCGGGGGTCCCAGGGGAACGTAGTTCGTGGTCTTTCAGCGTTGCGTAATGTAGGCTCCACCAGCAAGCTCTGATTATTGCTACATGCTGTCAGCTGCTCTGCATGGAAAATAAATTCACTACAGGTGAGTTTGGAGATGGTGCCTACACACCCATCTCATAGCCGGTTGTAAGCCCTGCCTTCAGACAATCACAACCTGAATCCGGCCCATTGGTAACCTTTCCATTTTTGGAAAAGGCCATAATTGCCTAATTAAAAAACCTCTAAAGTCTAAAAAAACCTAAATCCTTCATGGAAAGAGAACGCACAACAAGTTTGGTCTGTTGCACTGTCTGGTGGTATGTCCACGTAAGCTGTTTCCTTAATAATAATGTTAGCAGTCTTGCTTTAAATTAAGAATCAGTAAATAAATGATGCTATAGGAGTGCCAGACCCTTAAAAGAGCATGCCCTGGAACCCCTTGTGATGGTCCTGATTAGGTCTGAAGTTTACACAGTGTATACGAGTAAGATATGTAAGGACATAATGCAAAACCCTGGAGTCTGGACAGCTGTGTGCAGTCCTTCCATGTTAAGAAAGCGTGTACGATTAATGAATTAACTGGAGTACACCAACCCCTTTCATGCAATAGTGTAGATACTGACCATAGGGGACTGTCCCAGCGGGACATCTGTCTTCCGGGTAATTCTCAACACAGTCCTTTCACAAGAAGACTCAGGGGAGCTCTGATAAAGATAGCTCCAAAAGTTGCTGAATTGGCTTTAAGGCAAACTGGATCATCTGCAAACAGAAGGGAGACAGGTTTTATGGATTATTCAAAGTTTGCCAGCTATTTCGCTTCCCTGGTTAAAGCACCATCCTTGTACAGGAGAGCACTTGGAGCCAAGAGAGATGACAGAAGGCTGGGGGAGGAGGAGGTTTCTTTGCTGGCAGAATACCCCAAACATCTTCTGTCATGAACGCCAACTCACATAACACAATGCCATTCTTCCTGTTCCTGAGCAGCTAATCGTTCAAATACAACTTCTTGCAAAGAGCATTTTCAGGAAAAGTTTTCCCATTTGACCCCTTCCTTTTCTCATAAACCTAGAGGATTGATTGTTTTCCCATATCAAGCTTTGGGAATGCTCTATGTACAGAATTCTCTCATTGTAGTATGGGGACGGTGATTACTGGTGGAGCAGACCCAGCTAGGATGAGCGGAGCTTGGGACAGAAAGCCTGGAAGTTTGAGCTGCGTCTTGATGGAAGCTGGAAGAATCAGTTCTATGCACTTTCAGAGGTGCCCGGAGCATTGTTAGTACGTCTACTGCATCTATCAGGACCAATTGCAGACCATTGACAATGTCTTTGGCAGTCGAACATGTCAGCAGGGAAATATGACCATATTGAAATGGAGAACTAATGACTGAGGAGCTATCATTCGGAATTCTTTTCCGTATGATCTTGTAATTTTATTGAAGGTCTTTCTTTAAGGACAAGCAAGATACTGCAAGAGTTCCCCCATCAACGCGTGTATAACCATACAGCATGGCAACACTATAGGTGTCAATTTTATGCCTCAAAAGCCATGAATTTGTACAGGTCATGTACACTACTGTGAGGTTTCTTGGTCTTTGTTACTGAAATTGTTGATTGGGTTCTATTCTGGACACCCAGAATGTAGGATGGTAAACAAAGAAGCAAATGAGAGGTTGAGAGTGCCTGGGTAGAGTTATGGCAAGAAGAAAGGTTATTGTGAGTCAAAAAAAACTTCAATTTTTAGAAGTGAGGATGACACAGCTCCGTGCTATGCCTGCTGCCCAGGCCCGCATTGCGAATAAGCATGGAATTTGGTGGCATTGAGTGCCTCTCAAGAGCACATAGTGGTTTGAGGTCAAGAAATAATATGAATACAGGAGTGCCATCTTTTTTACCTCCAGGTGGGACACCTCTAGAAGGGGCATCTTAAAATCATCCGGATCAAGCAAGTGTTTACCACTATGGCCATTATCATGGAGATACTGCAGACAATTCACAAAAGTTAACCCTTCGACTTCAGAGCCTGCATCCAGTCGTTCGCGACAGGTGGAGGTCCATCTCAGAGTATTGACCGCAGGTGTGCAGTTTATGGCTTACTAAGGTGTGGGAAGGAGCTGAGGAGAGACCCAGGAAATATCTGATGCCGGAGCCCAGTTATATGCGTATACTGGCGTTATGTGGGGTCTTGTTAATGTTATGGAAATTTTGTTAATGTTATGGAAATTTGTATAGCGCACGGCTGCCCCAGCCAAGGGGCGTCCCGGCGCTGCGAACAGACCAAAAGCAGAGTGAAGGTGCACAGATAGAAGACGGATTATTGGAAAAGATGGGTTTTGATGGCCTTTCTAAAGGCTAAGAGGTCTTGCATCCCCGTATGGTTTCAGGCAAACTGTTCCATAGCTTGGCAACAAGGAAACTGAAGGATCGGCCACCAGCTCTGGCCAGTCTAGTGCGGGGAATGGTCGCTAGATGTTGTCCCTCTGAGCGGAGCGATCTTCTAGGGGTGTACTCAGACAGGAGGGGGCTCAGCAGTGGGGGAGAGGCGGTTTTAAGGATTTTGAAGGCTAAACATAGAGCCTTGAACTGGATCCTTTTTCCCACCGGGAGCCAATGCAGTTTTTTTAAGGTTCCAGAGACTGAAGAATGGCGAGGGAGGCCAACCAGAGCCCTGGCTGCCGCATTCTGGACTCTCTGCAATCTGGTGGTTTCAGCCAGATTCGCTCCCAAAAGGAGAGAGCTGGCGTAGTCCAGTCTAGAAAGGATCGTCGCCTGAACAATGAGCTGGCGGGTGCGGCAGTCGAAGAACTTCAGAATGGGCCTGATGTTACGTAAAATGCCAAAGCACGTGGCAGCCACTTTCTTGGTATGGATGGTAAACTTTAGAGCCGAGTCGACCCAGACGCCCAGATTTTTTACGCAATCTTTTGGCTTGGGGGGTGGGCCTAAGATGTCAGGCCACCAGTTATCTCCCCAGGATGCGGTGTTTTTCCCCAGGAGCAGAATCTCAGTTTTTCCGGCGTTTAATTGGAGAAAATTCGCCGTCATCCAGTTGGTGATGTCAGTGAGTGTCTGTTTAAAGTGATGGGCTTCCAGACCACAGTTGTTATTCAGAGCCACCACCAACTAGGTATCATCTGCATAAGATACCAGTGCCATTCCATTCCTTCTAGCCACCTCCGCTAACGGGCGAACATAGATATTGAACAGGGTAGGGCTAAGGGACGAGCCCTGCGGCACTCCCTGTCCAATGCTATGCTCCTTCGAGATGTAAGGGGGGGTGGAGACTCTAAAGGACCTGTTAGACAGGAAGTCTCTGAACCATCCCAAGGCTGCCTCTATAACTCCCTCCCCTTCTTCCCTTCACCCCCCCCTCCTACCCCTGCCCCAAACCCCTCCCTTTTTGTCTTAAAGACAATGTGAGAGTGGATTTTTGGATACCGGTTAGTTGGCAAGAAGAAGAAGAGGTGGTGAAGGTGATACATTTTTGTTTCGTTGTCAAAATGGAGCCTGCAGTTGCTTGCGGAGAGATGGGAATGAAAATCGTGCTGGGCAAGAAGATGATGGAATAAATTTGGCAAAATAGACAATATGGGTTTGCTGGGGCTGAGTGTTAAGTGGCACGTACCTTGGTGTTAGTCACATGATGTTGGTCTGAGAAAGATGCGAATCAGAATGTTTGAGTGTCTTCAGTAAAGACGTAGGAGGAGAAGATGGACGAGCAGGGGATGTTGCTGAGTGACATTGTTAGTGGGAAAAGAGAAGGAAAGCAGAAGTCCGGAGATGGTTGTGGAGCTGGAAGTCCAACAGAACACAGAGAAGGATGCTTTGGCAGCAGAGGTGATGCATACCTTTGCACCGTTGCCAAGAGTATGCTGTGATCGGCAGCATCAAAGGCTGTGGCGAGATCGAGGAGGATAAACAAGAAAGATGGCCGGTTGTAAATTCGAGATGTGGGTGAGTACCATCTCGGTGAAAGGCATGTATTGGAAGTGGTTGTTACTGGTGAGGTGTTGAGTCTCAGAAAAAAAGACTTAGGTTTATTTGCATCTTGATAGTTGATCTATTTTCTATAGCCAAATGTGCTGTGCCCCACTCAGCTGACACCCTACTCAGAATTTCACGACTCAAAATACAGGAGAAATATAAACAGTACTGAATTATTTGTTGTAGAATACTTGTGTGTTGTCTCTTGTTTTAAAAAAAAAAAAAAAAGATGTGCAAGATGTGCCTACATTCTGTACGAAAGGCTTTCTTTTGTCCAGTTAACTCATCCATTGATTTTATCAAGACACATTACATCCATTCATAACCATTTTATTCTTTTGAAACCCACAGATTTCTATAGCTTCTCGTCCTATTTGTGCTTTAAATTCAGTTGTTTACAGTGGTTCCCATTGCTATTGCAGACAACACGTTTTCCACCAGACTATTAGAGCAGGGTAGCTTTTTCAAGATGGTGAAGTAAAGCAATTGCCCGTTACCATTTCATCCATCAACCTTGAGGGCCATACTGGAAAGTTTGCACTGTGTGTCTGTTTAGATTACCAACACATGCTTCTCCTAAAGTTCAGTGACTTTGCCCAGTTAGATACTGATGCTGTTTGGGTGCTTCGTTGAACATATCGACCAGTGGCTACTGGAAAGAACCAAGATGTCCTGACATCTTAAAATCAGTGGCACTGTTCCTGTTCCAAGAACCTGGTTCAATAGTACCACAGTGCTAGTGGGCTCAGGTATCCCCACTCCTTGTGGTAAAAGAAGTTCCATCCTCAAATGTGTGAAGCGTTGGCCAACGAGGGCCAAATCTATGGCAGATGTTGATGTGCCACTGACTATGTAAGTGATTTGTATAGAGAATGATTGCATGTGCATTTCATCCATGTGGATTTCTGTAAAATCTCATAAAATCTGGTATGGACCAGACCGTATGGACGAATGTCGGGTATCCAGGCTCTGGTAGATACATCACCAGCTGAAGTTCACAGTTAACCTCAGTTAACTTTGTTGGTTATATATGGCATTTACTACAAATTAATTCCTGGCTAGGATTTGGTGACAGTGCTGCTATGGTGAGGAGATCACCCGTCAGGAGAGTAAACGATAGCCCCAAGGCTTAATTTGTAAAACAGGTTAGTGCTAGGGCCCTTCTCAGAAAAGAGAACCAACATAACTTCTAACTGTTACACTCCTACAAATGTGACAATTCAGACTATTTCGAGACACACAAAGCTATAATAATGATGCGAGAGGCTGGTATTATTCATTTTCAATGCTAATTGACTTAATAAACACGTTGTTGTGCACATCTCAGACAGCGCCACCATGTGGTGCACAATCATTAGAGCAGGTGCTGAGAATTAAGTGCTGGTGCTGAGCACTGGAAACCACCAGCTCAAATTAAGCACTGGATAGCCCCATGGGTCCTGTAACATGATGGGCCCTGGTGGGAAGGAGAAAAAGTAATCTGCAACACACCTAAAAGCAATCTCTAAAAATGCATTACTTTAAGACTGGAGTCCAGATGAGGACTATCTACACCAGATTTGCAGGATAACCACTGCATTTAGATTGTGATTCAGTGCATATGAATGTATGGACACATACGCCTGGATCGGCCCTTTGTTCCGAGGGCCAGATACTGCTTAAGGATCCTACATTTAATCTTAAAAGATGGAATTGAAGAACTTTTAGGGTTCAAGCACCTACCACCTGCAACGCTCGGAATCAGAGCTCTCACCACTGTGTTAAGTTCAAGAAAACTGTCTGTTCACAATCTAAGCTAGTGTGGCCGTCACTGCTTACCCTGCTGAATATATTGGGGCAGATTTACAAAGACTGGCGCATCCCTGCATATCAGCAGGGATGCGCCAGTAAAGATGCGACACGCAATTCTACCCTTGCGCCACCACGGATGCGTCGCATTTACAATGCGGTGCACTGTGGTGCAGGGATAGACAGATGCGTGTTGCATCTGATGGCGTAGGGGCAGCGCATTGCTGGAGTCGTGTCGCAAGCGCGACGCAACTCCAGCAATGCTCAGGGGCCGCCCATATCTAACATGCTGCGTCACGCCTTACGCCTGCTTCAAGCAGGCGTAGGGTTTTGACGCAGTGGCGTCTGAAAAGTGACTCCGTGAAATCTTGTAGATTTCACGGAGTCACTTTTCCGAGGCTTCTTCCGACAGAACGCCCACCCTGCATACATTAAACTTGACGCAGGTTTAATGTAGCCAAGGTTTTACAACATGATGCATCTCCCTAGATGCGTCACTTTGTAAATAAGGCGCAACATGGCCCATGGTTTACGCCACTGCTGCGTCACAGAAGTGACGCAACAGCGGCGTAAATTTGACGCAAGGGGCTTGTAAATCTACCCCATTATTCTCAGCACCAGGAGAATCCTCGGGAGGGTGCATCACACCTTGTAAATCACCCAAAATAAATAAAATAAAACAATATAAATATTCTGAAAGTCTTCTATGAATCTGGTCCACTTAGATCTACATTGGACACTTCCACTTCAACACATGCTAATAAACTAATGCGACAAAATATGAATTTACTTTACCACATTTTCTGAAAATGTATCTAAAAAGTACCACGCTCATATTCTGAGGAGCTGCAAAAAAGAGGCCTGGTTTGAATGTGCGAAAGAGATTTATCTCAAGGCCGCTCTCCAGGTTAATTGTGTTGTCTGTTTCCATTGGTTCATTTCTCATGAGACCGCTGAGTCGAGTGGTTTTATGTGGATGCTTTGGCTCCTGAGAGATAAGCTGGATTTGCATAAATTATGAAGGAGCTGGTCTCCAGACATGAGGCACCTAAGCTGTTCTCCGCACTTGTTTGCCTTGTATTCAAGATAGGGACTCCCGCTACATAGTTCAAGGTTTCGCATCCCTTGGTTTGAAGGACTATTTCCTCCCAAGAAACTCTCTGTTGTTCTCCTCTCTTTCCCTCTCCAATGCCTATTGCCCATCAGTTTGAGCATCATGTTGCCCAGTTGAGGTGCTACGCTAGCTCAGCGGCTTCAGATGTGTGCATGTAAACCAATTCCATTGGCTTCAAAGATAGTACTGATGTGCCGTGTTTCCTGTATAGCATTGATCCTTATGAAATCCTAATATTTTACTCTCATAGCACAATTATTTAGAAATTCTCCGTACAAGAGCTCCTCCTGGGTTGACAGCATTTCTTTCTTCCGGGTGGCAATGCTTGTGTAAAAAGGCATTACAGATAGTTATCCTTCTCCACCTGGGAGGGTGTAAAAAAAGGGTAAAGGGACCCATTTTATCCGAGCCATTCTATTTGTCCAGTTGTTGGCTGGAGCCATGTTGTTTCCTACCTTGAGGAAAGAGCATGTACTGCCAGAAGACACACAGGTTCCCCGTCCCACACACGCTGATAGTTCTTACGGAGACGTGCCTGTGCACCCTGCACTCACCACCTAAGATAGGGTCAGCAAAAGAGCTTCTCAGTTTGCAAGGTGTATGCCCTGGCTCCACCAGCAACATCAGCATTGATTGTCTGAAGTGCATCAGGCATAGGCAGCCGGTGACGACAATTCAATATCTTTACCTAGTGGGGCATTGCTGCCGTCTGGTATCACCACCCATCACAACCACCTACTATGTAATGGACCATACCTTCCAGCCAAGGGTAAGGCCACCTACTGCTGAGTAGATGGTACTGTCTGTTTCCACAGTGAGAACTTCTAACCTAACCCACAGTGTTTCTGCAAAGTAGAATATCTTCTTAGTGGCAGTATACTGGTTTGCACGAGGCAGCGGGGAAAAACCTTGTTATGTACCTTAGAGCCTCATCTTGTATCAGCCTTTGTCAGTTCTTTCAGACAAATCGACCCACTGTTAACAGTAAACTTTTTGTACCATCTGATTGGTGTAAGCAGACTGTAAACGTTAAACTAATTGCCTCCCATGTAGACCAACATAAGGGAGTGGTATGTAAGAAACCCTTCTTATATGAAATGTCACTGTCTTTTAAGACTTCCTGTCACGTGATATAGGGCACTTCCTGTGAGTGTCCTTCTCCTAACCTTACCATTGTGCTGTACTACAGGCCTCATGCTCCTTCTACCCTGATATAATTCACTGTAATAATCCAAAGGGAAGAGGTGTGGTGCAGCTGCCAGGGCATCTGACTCCGGAACCCAGGGGCTCACGGTTTGATCCCTGGTGCCAGTGGCACATCAGCCCAGCACCATGTGACTCTGGGCAATACCTCGCTTAATCTTCCCGATGGCCCCCAGCGCCTTGACACCCTCGGGTAATTGTTCGTGCTTTACAAATACTGGACATTTAATTTAATTCATCCTATGGTGGTCCCCGCACTGCCTTTTAAGTCTTCTCCCCTGCACATGAAGGAACCAAGCCCTTTGTGGCCCTTAGGTGGGTCAGGATCCAGATACAGAATCAGGGCTCGAGTCGGGGTACCACGCGGGTTGACGGCGTCCCCCCACTTATTTTACCAGGGGGACGCCATCCCACCTGCCAAACAGCTGGACTTCACTTTCTGGCCTCTCTGGGACGAGGAGCTCGGTACATTTCGTGACGTCACTTCCTGTCGTGACGTCACTTCCGGTGACAGCGTCCCTCCACTTCTTTTTTAGGACTTGTGCCCTGTACAGAATGTAGGTGGGGTAGAGAAGCAGGCAGAATGAAGGTGCTTGGCCGGCCCTCGAAGAAGCTGCAACCTTCAGCGCGCCGGAGCGCGCGGCTGCAAGTGATCCTAATCCAGGCCGCCCACAGTAATTATTCCAGAGGTCGGCGCAATCACAGAGCGGTGATTGATTTCCTCTCCACAGCCTTATCTCGCTGGCAGCCATGGCTCGCCAAGGAGCCCGGGGTCTAATATGCAGAGTGGTGCAGCCCGCGGACTTCAGGGGGAGGCGGAGCTGGAGGCGGGGGCAGTAAGAGCAATGTTACTGCCCTTGTTTGTTTTACTTCCTGTTCTGCTGGAGGTCAAACCATTTGAAGGTCTTTTTTCTGCACTCTCCTCCCTTCTTTCAGGCATTTCCTGGAGGGGTTGCAATCAAAAAGCACCCTCTTGAGGGCCAAGCGTGTAATAAATCATTGACAGCCATTCAAGATTCTCTTCATTTCTGATGGTCACTGCTGCAAACAGGACAAATAAAAGAGGACTTGGAGGGGAAAGAGGAGCTGCTGAAGAGGGGAAGTAGGTGGAGGGGTTTAAGAGCTCAGGTAGTACTGGATGGACACAAAGGTTGACATAATGAAAGGCGTGATGGAGGCATTGCCTGTGGGAGTGGTTTTTCTCCTGCACGCCGCACCCTGACATACCTCAATTTCAGACATCAACAGATGTCATCCATGGATTAACGGCCAGATGTGTCAAACAGTTTTACCAATTCTGTGTCCATGGGAAAATATGTTTGTACATTCTTCGTACTTTGGGGCACATCGGTCAGTGTGGTCAGAACTCTGGTGGCCTGGTAGTCTTTTACCTACCGCAGTGGCTTCTGCTAAAAACCTAGGTGTTATTTCTGATAACTCTCTTACCTTTAACACACAGGCCAATAGAACCATAAGTTCTTGCTTTTTATCATTAAAATTCTGAAAAATGTTTACCCACTCATTTCTGCTGAGCTCAGAGTGGTCACTGCTTTCATCCCATTTCGCCTAGATTATTGCAACTCTTTATACTTAAACATCAATAAGTCTTCGCTTAACAGACTGCAGGTCATTCTGAATGCGGCGGCCCGCCTGGTTTTCAATGTTCCTTAACAACTCTCAAGAAAGCATGCGCTTCCACCGGTGGATGTCTGTTAGGAAGCGTGTGACATATAAAGCACTCTGCATGACATTTCTAGCTCTTCATCATCAAGGGCTGCTGCCTCTGAGAGCAGCATTCCACTGGTAGTCCCCAAAAAGACAGCTTAGATCATGTTCTTTTAGGAAGGTGACTATTCTGAGATTCCAGAGAGCCAGGTGGGGCGGCCGATCCTTTTCGGTAGAGGCAACTAAACTGTGGAACACTCTGCCTACTCACATTGCGAGCCTGGACTTCTTTGTAGCTTTCTGGAGGCAACTGAAAACCTGGCTTTTCTCCCTCCCATGATGGCAGCTCTCTGGCTGTATCGGAGGTTCATTTCCTTTATCGACGTCTGCGCTTTCACGCCTTTTGGTAGAATGCGCTCTACAAATCCTATTCCTTTCCACATGGCCCTATGTGCTTTATATTTTAGTAAACCTGGCCTGCTGGATTCAGTCTGACCAAACTTCTGGACCTGAGGGGCGTGAACGTCTCCCTTTCCTCTGGTAAGCATTCACCCCTCCCCCGATCTGTAACAACCCCCCAGTTTATTGGTGAGTCTCAAAATTTGACTTTTACTTGTCACATTACTCTTTTTAGTCTAAACATGGCACATGTACCCCTGGAATTATCCATGTTAATTATCTTCAGAAAACAAAATGGTTGAGCTGTCCTTCACATCTTTATCGCATGAGCTATCCTCGCATGACCTGACACCTTTACTTCCTATATTTCCATTTCACATTATTCAGATTGTGAGCATTCTAGTTGCAAGAAAATGTTGAAATACTGGGCAATCGGAAATAACTCATTGACTGCGGCTTTTCCAAAGATGAAAAATTATCCAACCTCTGCTTGTCCATGTGATGGATTAACCAAACAAAGTACCCTGCATTTTATGTTAATCTCCCCCATTTATAAAGCCCTACGTATTGTTTATCTGAAACCGTTATTTAAAAAATATTCTGTGTCTTCTACATCAAATGCCATGAAATTTTTATTCTCGCTTGCTAGCCCGGATCTGTGTTTTTTTATCGCAACCTTTATTCTGAAATCTGTTGTTGCAAGAAAAAGTATGGTTTTTTAGCTATCATTTCGTTTTTTTTTATTGGTTGACATCTGTGTGCCCTGGAAACAAACCATGATGATATGTACTTTCCCTGTGCAATGTTATATGTTTGATTTTATTTGTGTACTTTTATGACGTTTTTTTTAAACTGTCGAATAAAGTTTATAAACGAAACGACTGCCCTTCCCTAAGCAAGAAAACATACCTGCTCGGAAAGCCTCCAACATCTTGCGTCAGAGGTGGTGAACCGCTGGCCCATCCTGTGTGAAGGGGTCAGAAGGGCCTCCGAGCTACTTTCAAGCACAGCTGGGGAAGTGCTTGGTACACTCCTGCCGCAAGTGTTGCTGCTGCAAAGCAAGGGCGTGACTGAATCTCTAAGGTTCGTGGGAACCTTCCAGCTTCATTCCTACGTCTCTATGGTTCTCTGGGCACTAATGTCGACCATTCATAGTCTAATACTTGGTACTGTGTGTCTTGTTTACTTTCAGTGAACTATTATCTCTAGGTTCTACCATTAAAAGGTATACGCTGTGTTTGACCAGTCTAAACGACTTCTCTTCCGATCAGAGAGTACTCCCAACTCAGGCCCCCACTCAAGAAACCTGTAATGCGCTCAACTCCTACTTTATTAAAAAAATTGTAAATATTAAAAATGCTAGCCCCCCTTCCATCTCTGTTTGTCCCTCTGACTCATCCCCGCTCAACCCTTGTTCTTTCACTCAGTTCCCTCCTATTACCATTAGCACTCTCTCCCAACTCATCACCCGTGTCAAATCCGGATCTCCTAGGGACTGCTGTCCCCCTCCAATTCTCAGGGCGATCTTCTCTGCTCTGCCTGACAGCATCCTCCCCCTCCTGAACACTTCCCTCAGTTCTGGCAAGGTCCCCAGCGCATTTAAGGAAGCCATTCTGGTTCCTCTTCTGAAGAAAGCAGGAGCTGATCCCGCTAATCCTGCTAACTACAGGCCCATTTCTCTCTTACCCTATACATCTAAACTCCTGGAGGCCTACGTGACCACCTGTCTGTCGGCATTTATCGAGAACTCTGGGTTCTTAGAACCAAACCAAGCTGGCTTCAGACATTCTACTGAAGCAGTCAACTTAAAAGTCCTCGATACCCTTCGGGAGAATGCCGACAGAGGGTCCCTACAGGCATTGGTCCTCTTGGACCTATCGGCCTCGTTCGACACGGTGGACCATGACATCCTCCTCCACCGTGTCGGACAGGCGGGTATCCAGGGACCGGCATGGGAATAGATTAAGTCCTTCCTTTTGGGCAGAGTACAAACAGTCCACCTTGGCCCCTTCTCTGGTACCCAGGCCCCCACTACCTGTGGAGTCCCTCAGGGATCCTCCCTCTCTCCCTTATTGTTTAACTTATATCTTCGCCCACTGATCCACTCTTTGCGCAACTGGAACTGTACTGTCCTTAACTATGCCGACGACATGCAGATCATTTTTCCTTTAGACACCCCTAAAGCAGCATCCGACCTTCGGGCAGTGATGCTTCACATCCAACAATGGATGATCTCCAACTAGCTCAAATTAAATCCAGAGAAGACGGAACTCATCCTGCCCGGTACCAGCCCTTCATACTGGGGCCCATTGAACAAAGAGCTGCCTTCAAAATAGGCTGCCTAGTATATAAGGCCCGGCAGACCAAGGGCCCGGCCTTTTTGAAATCCTTAATCATCTCCCACTGTCCGGCTCGCAACCTCCCCTCTGCCCACCTCCACCTCCTTACTACTCCAGTGGTCAAACTAAAAAAAATGGGCGGCTTCAGATTCAGCTACCTAGCACCTAAACTCTGGAATTCCCTCCCCCTTCTGATTAAAACTGCTGACACCCTGCTTAGCTTCCTAAAGAGCCTAAAAACCTGGCTCTTTTCAAACCTTATTTAAGCTATGGCTCCCATTATCAATCTTAACGACAGCGCCAGGAAACCTCCGGTGTCAGTGTGCTTTATAAAAACAGCATAAGATAAGATAAACACCCAATCACTCCAGGCTTTGATACTCTTTATTGGATAAACTGAAAATAAAATGCAACAGTGTGCCAATGCATCAGCTTTTCGAGTGCCGGACACCCTTTCTTCATGTTGTGGAAGGTCACGGTGCAAAGCTGCCTTTGAAGTCGACTTTCCTACACGCGGAAAAGCACCTAGGTGTGTGAACTTTCAGATCACAAGCAATCTGAGAAGTTAAGCTATAAAAAACTTCCAATTGAGGACTCTTAGCCAAATGAATGCTGAGATGTTGCCAAGTTTATTGTGTCACATATTTGCAGGGTGCACCCAGTCTGTTATCACACATTGAGTGATACTTTTTATGTTCTCCACAGGGGGGAACACAGGTCCCTGTCCTCGCAGCAGTGCAGGGGACCCCACCACCCCCGCACCATGAGCGTGTGCGATGTCATATCTTGAATGCAATAAGCAGCTCATGGAAGCCTCTCGTTATCCCCGAGCTGAAAGTAAAAAGTAATCATGCACTGGCAAAGCAAATAGGTGGGTCGAGGCAGCCGGCCTCTTGTCTGTGCCAATGCTAGTTTTGTCTTGTTATGATTTTGCAGAACCTTAGTGTTGGGGAAGCTGCTTGGCACTTAGGAATTAAAAAAAAAACACTGGCAAAGAGCAAAAATATTTTTGGGATTTCAAAAAGCACATACTTCCATAGCAGTATCAGGCAGTGAAGGAAACTGCATTGTCTTTGTGTGTTTTCCTTGTGAGATGGAAGAACACTGTCACTCACAGTAGAGTTAGCCAATGGCTGCAGGGGACTGACTCACTGCCCCATAGTATATGCTGTAGTGTTCAGAAACAAAATGTGAATGGCACAATAACAGACAATGAAGAGGGCTCTCTGGAAGACCCTAAAAGTAAGTATTTTATAAATATAATTTCAGTAAGATCAAAAGGTCTAGGTTAACGCAACACCTAGAAAATTGTACCATTTCTTTTATGGTTGCGTTGGGAGGAGCCTCTTCTAGCAAAATCAAGCCATGACAGAAATGCCAATGTAACAGAGAGGGGAGGGGCTAGAGAGATGGACAGGGAAGGAGGAGGGATAGAGTGGGAGACAAGGAGAATAGGACCATGGGGAGGAACATCCGAGAAGACGAGGACATGACAAAGGTAGGTGTAAGACAGCGGGGAAAAGAAATTGAGTGGAAAATAGAAGATAAGGATGGGAAGAGAGAGGGAGAGACCGGTGACAGAAAGACAGGTGCCTCTCGATCTGTGCGCTGAGTGAAATAGCTCAGCTCTGTGAGACCTTATGATTACAGAGAGATGGCGCACAAGGATGGCATGGTGTGGACAGATATATGGGCATATGCACAAGGAGTAGCGGCACTTTTTAGAAGGTATGGGAGTGATTTTTTTATCACCATATGTACACGCTGTCGCTAACCTCAGCAGCAGTTTTCCAGCGAAAACTTGCATTTTTAAGATCGCCATTTCTGTTAGCGATAGCTAATGAAAATGAGATGCAAGGGAGGCGTTCCCGTGCAAAAATGGCAGCTAACCCGTCTTCGCAATATTTACAAGGAAATGGTCGTATGGAGCAAGACTAAAGAAACTGCCACTAACTGCAGTTAAAGGCAGTTTTTTAACCTCTTGTCCACGGCGGTAATTCTGCTGCCGCGCTGGGGGTGGGGGTGGGGTGGGGGGGGAGCGCAGCGCCACCATGCTCATGACGGAACCACGCCGTCATGAGCCATGGACGCGCTGTGCTCATGACGGCGTGGTTCCGTCAGGACTCCTCCCACTCACTAATTCGCCAGCACAGGCGGGGAATCAGTGCCGCCTGGGTGGAGTGGCTGCAGCATGACGGAACCACGCCGTCATGAGCACACGGCGCCCGTGGCTCATGACGGCGTGGGTCAGTCATCAGCAGGGAAGGAATTAAGACCAGAAAATAGCTGGTCTTAAAAATGAAGCAAACACTTGGGGCATCATTTCAGCAGGTTTTGGTGCTGGACGGCGATGCAAGTAATGTTGCTGCGCTGCCCTGCAACAAAGCAGCAGGGCAGGAATGCGCACTATTAATAAGAATGTGCGCATTCCTGGGCCTCATTCATAAAAATTGTTGCAGCACTGCGACAAGACAGCGTTGCAACACTTTTCAGTAGCCCTTCTTGTGACACCATGGATGTGATGTATTCACTGGATAGCACTCCATGTCACAAGTAATGACAGATACATGTGGAATACTGAAGTATCTGTCAGCGCTAAAGTTGCGCATCGCTGCAGTTGTGTCACACGCATGTTCTATATTAGGATTTTAACTTCTAAACTGCAAGTAACAAAAGGATCTCTTTGACAAAAGCAGTAACCCACTGACCTATTTACATTATATGCACTTTGTGATCTGTATGGTACACGTTCTTTGCAACAGGCATATTAACTCTCTGTGCTACCTTACGGTGAGTTTTATCTTCCAATCGACACAACTCCTGCGCTTTCTGCAAGAAGAACATTAAACATTTTTAATTGCTGTCTGAAAATTGCTGGAGGCAGGAAACACAGCAGCATGTGCTTTAAAAACCATAATATACTTCCAAACATGACGCACACCCCCTCCAGTCAGCACCCACTGCGGTGGCACCAGTGGCACCAGTGGCACCAGTCGCACCGCTCCCGAGCCGGCCTTGTAGTAGATCGAGCTCTGTCCCGAAGATGGAACCACTTGAGCATCTTACAGTGTCTTCTAAGTCACTGTTGCTTTTGAGAGATCTCACCCCGTGTAGAGGCGATAGGCCGGGTTCACAGGGGGATCTCTCCGTCAGATGTGCTTTCCTCTATTTTGATTGGGCTCCATCCATTTTGAGGGTCAACTAATGCTTTGGACGGGAGAGGTTTTACGTTTTTTTAGACTTATGGCAGGACTTATTGCCGTGCTGTCCATCTCCGTGGCACATGTTTAATTCTCATGCACTGGAGGTCACTCCCGAGTGGGAGTTGTGTGAAAGGGGTGCCACTTTGCAGGTCTGGTGGTGTGGTACTATGGGCAGGTGGGTGACTATTTACCTGTTTGAATGCTGGTTATGTTGGCTTGATTGGTGGTAGGGGTGTTTGCACTGCGACCACCTGCATGTATGCTGCTATACAGGGCCCATTGTGCCCAACTACTTAATGTGGTGATCAACCACAATCATGATTGTGTGTGGTATGCATGTGTGAATGGCTGCACTTTTAGTTGTGAACACAGAGTAATCCCTATGGCCTTGTATGTTCTCTGGGCACCCCTCGATGTGTATTGCCTGTGTTACTTGATGATAGTTTAGATGTATTTCAAAAACTCAACCACATAATGGGCCCGATTCACAGAATGAACTTAAGACTCAATCCTAAACTTACTGCTATTTTGGTATTCACAGAATGCACTTACTACTTTTGGCATTCACAGAATGAACTTACTACTTTTGGTATTCACAGAAGTTAGGATTTTGTCTTAAGTTTGTCTTAAGACAAACTTAAGACAGACTTAAGACAGACTTAAGACAGACTTAAGACAAAATCCTAACTTCTGTGAATACCAAAAGTAGTAAGTTCATTCTGTGAATGCCAAAAGTAGTAAGTGCATTCTGTGAATACCAAAATAGTAGTAAGTTTAGGATTGAGTCTTAAGTTCATTCTGTGAATCGGGCCCAATGTGTGCACTGTGCTTGATCCAATGTACTATGGCTTTCATTGCTCACCATGTGTAGGCTGCCTTCCAGTTGTGTTCTTAGTTGCCATGTGCACACATTTGATTAAAGTGTGTATGTTTTTTAACAAAGTACATCTTTATTCTGTGTTTGACACTTGAGAGCAGTGTATCCGTGTGTTGGTGTCTTTTTGCAGTTCAAGTCACTTTTAGTCTGTTTCATGGCTAATGTAGTCCTTTCTGCACACCACTAGCCATTATGGGTGAAATCTTTGTGGGAATGATGTGCAGGTATGCATTCCGAGGAAGGTGTATATCGGTGTGCTCTGGCTTCTTTTTATTGCTGTGGGTTTGTTCTGTTATTGGGATCCTCTCGTGGGCTTTCTCATGTGTATGCTTCCTTGACCGATGCAGCTCTGGTACTCCTCTTCTGTTCTCATGTTGGTATTTGGCAAATTACCTTCCTGAGTTTCAGATCATCTATTGGGATGGAAAAAGCAAACACACTCACTTCTGTAAGAAATGTGCAGCATTTTGGAAAGCATTTGTAGCAACTGGAATGCAATTTGTGCCCAACTGATAGTACTGACTTTTAACTGATAGTTATTAGGACTCATCTGTTTCCTCTTGCATTGAGACTTTCAATGTACAACATCACCCATTGGCAATGGCAGCCATTCATAGCATGGACTTGCAGTGATTTCTGAAATACACAGCCCTTTTGTAGGTCTGGGTCTTGACAGCACAGCGGCCCAAGAAACATATTGCTCACCATTTGCTTAAAGTGGGCTTTGGGTCCACACCTTTCAACCAGTGCCTTTCTTCAAGCAGCCTCTTTCAGCAATTGGCCTGAGATTGTGTCCATCACTTCTTGGCTCAGCTCACAGGAGTATTCATCTCTCTCCTTATATGGTTGGCTATTGGAGTGCATCCTTCCATCTCCACTCAAGTGTTTGCATTGAACTGCACAAGGGACTACTTCACAACAATAACATAATTTGTATGTGTTAGCACATTAAACCTAGACCTATTGGATTTGCCTATGCATGCTTATTCCAGTAACTGTTTATGATGGGATTTCACGTGTCTCCAACTCTCTGTGTTGGGTTGCATATATTTATAACCCCTAGAGTGATAGAAAAATGCTATTACTCGAGTGTGGGGGTGGGGAGAGGTTAGAAAAGAGCTAAGCAAATAACAATATTATACAGCACACTCGATATTACACCATACACTACATTACTTGCTCTAGAAGACTTGCACCCACTCCTCCCCACACTCACTGTTTCCTATCCGATAGAGAGAGTCAGTATCTTTCCCTTTAAAAAAATGAACATTTTTGAATTAGGAATAAAAGACAGCAGTGGAAATCCACAGTGACATAACTCAGAAATGTAGGTATATTTTAAACAGCTTTCCAGGAAAAATGAGGTTTTTTTTTAGGTCTTGACTTGGGGAAGTAAAAATAACCCTTTTTATGACAGCATGGTGCCTTCCTGCGCGCATTCCGCCTCAAAAATCAGTAGTTTTATGTGTGATTGACTGCAAAAGGAGCGTTTGGGAACAGAAAATGATCAGTGCATAATTTGAGCCGGTGGTTTTCAGTGCTCGGCAGGTACTTGGTCACTGTGATTTGTTGTTTCCTTTTGGAAAATGTCTGGTTTAACATTGAGACAAGATTTATGTTTATGTCTGAGGCATTTCTAAAGTGCAAACTCTCACTCCTGTTGGGATAGCCTAGTGATAACCAACAAAGACAAAAAAAACCAGTCACATAAACCCAAAAGAGCAGAGGGGACTGCCGCTGGCTGCTGGAAAACATTTGAGGAAATAACCAGGTTTTCCAAGGTTATTGTATTTGGCACATGAAGTGCAAATTGTGTTTGCTCCTGGTTTTTACAACCTTCTTTCTCGAGCAAACATTGGTTAGTCCCAAACCACCTGTTTTCAAGGGAAAATTGCTGAGGCAAAGTAGTGTGGCAGAAGGCATACCATCAGCACTTAATTGTCAACGCCGGCGTTTTTTCAGTCTGCCACAAGGTGGTGCTGTCTGACTAATCTAGAGATGACCACAACAGCCAATTATTAATTCAATATACAATTAAATGACTATTTCCTACCGCCCAGGCCATTCTTATAGCTTTGGGGACTAAAATAGTCCGAAATGTCACACTTGTAGGAGTGTGATGGTTCGCAGTTGTGTTGCTACTTGCTATCACTGGCTGCATGGTAGGGGCAATGTGTAGTGCAAGCTGCAGTCACCTCCTGGGGAGAGTTCTGGCATTGTTGTTTTTATTAATTAAGCACTTAAAATTATCCTTACGGTAGAAGGGTTCCAAACACTCAAATAGCTTCTGATTGCTGTATTGGAGTTGGGCACAAAAACTGCCTGGAGGAATATGGTTTTCTCAGGTAATTAGTTTGTTTTTTGCTCCTGGTCTCAATTTTTCCACCCTGCAATGTGCAATAATTTGCTGAAATGGTCTTTGAAACTGTGTTTTCGGCATGGTATGCAGTGCTTAAGTTGTGCCGGTACTTGCTGGTGCTCAGCACCAGCATCTTTTTCTAATCACCAGCACATATTTACCACCACATGGTGACAGGCTTTTTTTTGCACAATAACTCATTGCCAGGTTAGAATATTTTTTAAACCAGCAGATAGTTACTGCTGTCTCTCACATTTGTCAGCTGTGGCATGAGCTGGGGCGCCAGCTGAAGTGGACTCCAAAGAATTTTTTTGGGCCCTGACACTTCCTTTTATACAAATTAAGCACTGGTCACATTACAGGTTCAGGTAAGATCTTTTTTTTGGGGTGTGCAGTTCATTTCTACTTCCGCCCCTCTAAGAACCCCATATTTAAGTAACAATGGTTAGGTTGGACTGGCACAAACAAAGGAAACACCTGTCTAGATTTCCAGCCAAAAAGGGACAGCATATAGTAAACATAATTAATTGTATCGTCTCTGTATGTAAGGGGGGTGGTAAATGCCACTTTGCGTCGGATTGCACACTCCCTAAAGACGTCCGCCACAAACTCTTGGTAATTAGGTATCTCATTGATATCTCTTGGAACTGCAGGGGCCCCCACTGTTTAAAGCTACTCCCAAGGACCCCCTTTTTTCTGCATTACATTTAGAGGGGCTTTCCTAAAAGGTCAATTATTGGTCCCTGTTTGAAGATCTGTAAAATGCTTTGTATGGGTCTCTGAAAAGGGTAGACTTACACTTAAACGTTAACTTATGCTCAGACTTAGCTCAAAGAGCCGTGGAAAGAATGTTTGGAGCAGTCCCATCACTCAAATGCTACAGAGATGACCTTTTTTGGTGGTTAATAGACAAACCAAGGGCAGATTCATCAACACTTTAACCCTGAGCAAAGTCGCCAAAAGTGAAACCGGTGCAAAGTGTTGACTTGTTATTTACCTTACAGAGCAACACTTGTTTTGATCTGGAAAGTTGCCAGAAAGTAACACAAAGTAGCGCTTTCCTCTGCTTTCCATTACTTTGCGCTAAGGGGTGTCCCCAGGGTCGTTCAGAGGCGTTCCCACCCAATGTCTGTGATACAAAGTCCTAGCTACCAGCAATAGTAGATAGGGCTTTTCCCCAAAACGTTACACCTCTGCAGAATACGAGAAAAGTTTTTATTTTTCCAAACTTTTTGAACTTTACAACTTTACATGTGTGCTACACTGCACACACAACAATTGGGAAAAGTTTTCAAGTTTGTCTAAGCATAGTGTTTTGTACCAAAAGGGTTCTCTACTAGTACAACAACTATGCAAGACTCAAGCACGCACAATGGTGTTTGCGTGGCACTCGGCAGCCTAATTGTGCGCCAGTACTCGGGCCTAGGGCAGCATCACACTATCTTTGTAGATATGTAGCAGTCCTGCTCTCATAACACATCCCAGCAAATTTGGTAGCTGTCCTCCATGTCATATTCGTAAATGTGGCCCAGAATTAGAAAACGACTTTAGTCATAAAGCTGTCTGATCGACCAGTCATTCCAAAAGACCCTTTTCCTTTGATACTTACCTGTTTGCCAGTTAAAATCAACAAATAAAGGATTCTTAAAGTACTCTAAATTCAAGAAAATAATTAACCTTTAGGAATTCATTAAGGATTACCAGAGCTGGTCACGGTTGATTAGTGTGCCTAGTACTCGCATAGCTATAATGGTGTTATCTCTATATTAATTGATCACATAATTAAAATGGATTTAAAGGAAGTTGTGATTTTAATAACTTCTAGCTTATTTAAATGTTGATGCTCCATTATTGTATCTTTAAATATTAAAAATAGCCTAACTGGTGCTTTGGTAATGCTTTTTTTATATTTAAAGAGCCTTATTTTTCATATAAATAATTCAATTGATAAATTTAAGCTAACTGTGGGTTCTTAATCATAGCAATAATGTTGTCAGTGATATCTTACTGAGATTTCATCATGATCGAAATTCATGTGGTATCTATTTTTGTTTTTGGATATTTTTATGTGTAAATTTAAGTCATATCAGGTTAAGATTGATTTTTCTTTTTCTACTTCCTCCTTACATCCTTCTTCAGTAGAAGTAGTCTTAACAATCCTTCTCTGTTTTTAATGGAGCACTCTCAGAACAGGTTGCTCCTTTGATTTGACAGTTTAATAAATATTAATTCCTGGGGCAGTCCAAATGGGACAGGGATGAGATAGAATCAAGAAGACCCTGCATCACTGTTTGGGAACTTTTCTAGGCAACTAAGCAAGACTCAGTTGTCTCTCTTTCAATGACACATGGATTTCTGCTAGGAGTGACTGAAGTTGTATCCTTAATTCAAGGTCGTAGTAAGGCGTGGATGGAGGAAGGAGGGAGGTTTTGCTACATATGAGGATGTCAACTGTTGTCTTCTCTATCTTCTTCTGGATGACGGAATTCGCCTCTTCTTGCGTAATCATTGCAAAATGTTGCCAGAATTCTCCAGTGAGGGTAAATACTAGGGGTGGGCGAAGAATTCCACTTCGCCAGCGGAGTCCGTGGAGTTTTGCCCACTCAGCGGTTGAAGCGGAGTTCCGAAAAACTCCATGAAGTGACGGGGAACAGACTTTTTTTCTCTCAAGTAGCTCGCCAGTGTTAAGTTGGCGAACGCATGCGAGAAAAAAATCCCACGCTAGATCTCCCGGCGAGATTTCTCAATGCGGGAGAGGGTGAGGGGGGCGTGGCAGGTCATGACCACTTGCATTGAAAAATCTGCTGCTCACGTTGAAGAAGGTGCCGCTCGATGAGAATGTCTACTTGAGTGGCAGTAAGAAGCAGCGCCCTCTGGCGCAATGTGCACTGCCATTCGTTCTGATTTAACAGTGTAGGACAAACTCCCGGCACTAAAAATAAGTGAAAGCTGCTCAACTTAACAGACTCTGCCGCAGAATTCGTTTTTTAAAGCACTTTGCAGAGTTGCACGGAGTAGAACTCCACAAACACCGCCCAGGCCTAGTACTTACATATTATATAAAGGTATGCTCGCATGTATCTTTAAAGAATAGCTCTGCTCTACAACACATCATCAGGTTAAGGTCCTCATGACTATAGCTGTCTCTTGCTTTGAAAGCTATTGGACCCATGAGGGCCATAACCACATGCACAGCAGACATTAACCTGCAGGCCTGCTCAGCAGGTGTGAGAATGTTAATGCTGTGCACAGTGTGGACAGTCTTGATAGCCATGTTGTGAACTTGTAGACCTGTGTAACCTACGTGTAAGCGCTGTTTCCTCAACCAGTGATGTGGAATGGGCGCATAAAACATAACATGCTAAGTTTTTGCCTTTTTCATGGGGTTGCTTGATGCCCTTAACGAAACTCACCAAAGCCAATTAGTACACAGATGGCCTGACCGACTAGGGTAACACTGACAGAGGATGCAGTGACAGACACAACACTTTCATTTTTGGTCAGTAATTTTCTAAAAGGAGTAATAGTTAATTGCATGATTACAGGTGAACTTTGCAGCTCACTGGGTAATCAGTATTTGAGCAACTCACAAGGGCTTTCGATTCTAAGAGTTCATCTGTTCGTTCTCTATGGTTTCCAGCATTTACAAGCACTACCGGCCATATATACAAAGAATTAACGCAGCACGGCGCCACTCTGCATTAATTCCAAGCACAGGGATGCATCATATCTACAACTATATGACCCATTCCTTTGCTCTCCCGTGCACTGGCGCACAATTAGCTGCCATGCACCGATGCAGGCACCCTTGCACCGTGGTGCATGGAGGCCTGCGTCACGGGGATGATTGTTTATGCGCAGGAAGGTGTGCCTTCCTGCACATAGACAATCACAAGAGGTGATTTCCTCGTTCTATGTGTGCTGCAGAATCCAACACGCATAAAAAGAGTTAAAAAACGAACAGAAATTAATACATTTCTCCTTCTTGCATCTCCCGAACGCCTCCCCTAGGCAGGCATTGCATTAAGACGCATTTCCAAGTTCATGATTTCTCGTAAATCTGGAAATGTGTCGGGTTCAATGGTTGCTGCGTGGGAACACCCTCAGCAACACCCATGGAACATCCCTTTCACGCAAAGTGCTACATTTAAAGAGGCCGTATTTACAAGGTCTGAAAAAGCTATGCAGGGTGGCTTTTCGTGTCCTTGTAAATATGATGCAGCAAAATGCACCACCGGTGCGTCACAAAAAGTGATGCACCGGTGGCGCAAGGGGCTTGTAAATAAGCCCCTATGTCTTTATTTGACAAGACTGTTAGCAAAGTAAGTGCTGATGATTCAGCACAGGTTGTTTACAAGTATGAGAATCTCTTCTTGCCTCACATGGCCTATATTCCTTATTCTGTGCTGTGCCTTGCACCCTTCCCTCAATTTCTGTGAGATTTAGGTATGAATTTCCCACACTGGTGGGTGCACAAGGGACAGGCATGTGCAAACAGCCCCTGATGTTGTCCAGAGTTATACTCTCTCCATGGGACTAAGGTGTAAATTTCAGATGATCACCAATTAATGGATTCCTCTCAAATCCCTCAAGTACGGAACCCTTTCCTTAAACCTTGTTCAGCGTTCTTCTGACTTTCGCCTCTTTTCCTAGTAAGAACTATGTTCACGTGCTTTGTTCTATGCCCCTAATTGTCATGCACTGCCTGAGTATTCCGGAGAAATTACCCAAGTACACAGAAGCCCAGCTTAAAATCTGGCAAAGTAGGATTGTTCCCATTGTCCACTGCTAAACAAGCCACCGTTTGTGCCCTTCTTACAAATATTGTCCTGTGTCCACTGTTGAAGAGGCCACATTTTGTGTCTTATTTAGGATTGTTTCTCTGTGACCACTTCTGTTGAGCCCTCCTTTTGTATCTGGTTTAGGAACAATGCCTTGATCCATTGCACACCAGTCCACATTTTGTGTCCTGCTGGGAATTGTATTTTAGTGTCCGCTACTTACTAGGCCGTATTTAATGTTCTACTTAGGATTTTTGCCTTGGATCTGCTTCTGAACTGGCCATATTTTGTGTCCTGCTTAGTAAGGACTATTGTTGAGTGGTGAGTGCTGACCAGCCCTGCTTAAGATTACTTGCTACTATCCACTGCTGAACGTTTTGGGTCCTGTTTAGGATTATTTGCAGGTGGCCACTACTGAACAGACTACATTCTGTGTCATGCTTAATATTGTTGACTAATGTCCCCTACTGAGAAGGCTAAATGTTGTGTCCTGCTTAGGATTGTTGCCTGATATCCACTGCTGAGCCGGATATACATTGCGTCATGCTTAGGATTGCTGCCTGGTGCCCACTGCTGAACAGGCTACACGTTGTGTCCTGCTTAGGATTGTTGCCTGGTGCCCACTGCTGAGCAGGGCACACCTTTGTCGTGCTTAGGATTGTTGCCTGGTGCCCAATGCGTGCTTAGGGTTGTTGCTTGGTGCCCACTGCTGAGCAGGCCACGCCTTGTGTCATGCTTAGGATTGTTGCTTGGATCCCACTGCTGAGGAGGCCACGCGTTGTGTCCTGCTTAAGATTGTTGCTTGGTGCCCACTGCTGAGCAGGCCACACATTGTGTCCGGAATAGGGTTGTTGCCTGGTGCCCAATGCTGAGCAGGCCACGCCTTGTGTCATGCTTAGGATTGTTTCTTGGAGCCCACTGTTGAGCAGGCTACGTGTTGTGTCCTGATTAAGATTGTTGCTTGGTGCCCACTGCTGAGCAGGCCACACATTGGGTCCTGAATAGGATTGTTGCCTGGTGTCCACTGCTGAGCAGGCCACGTGTTGTGTCCTGCTTAAGATTGTTGCTTAGTGCCCACTGCTGAGCAGGCCACGCCTTGTGCCATGCTTAGGATTGTTACCTGGTGCTCACTGCTGAGCAGGCCACACGTGTCCTGCTTAAGATTGTTGCTTGGTGCCCCCTGCTGACTAGGCCACACATTTGTCCTGAATAGGATTGTTGCCTGGTGTCCACTGCTGAGCAGGCCACGCCTTGTGTCCTGCTTAGAATTGTTGCCTGATGACCACTGCTGAGCAGGCTACGCGTTTTATCCTGCTTAGGATTGTTGACTGATGTCCCCTGCTGAGTAGGCCATGCGCTGTGTTGTGCTTAGGATCGTTGCCTGGTGCCCGCTGCTGAGCAGGCCACGATTTGGTTTTGCTTAGGATTGTTGCCTGGTGTCTGCCGCTGAGCAGGCCACAACTTGTGTCATGGTTAGGATTGTTGCCTGGTGCCTGCTGCTGAGCAGCCCATGCATTGTGTTGTGCTTAGGATTATTGTCTGGAGCCCGCTGCTCAGCAGCCCGTGCATTGTGTCTTGCTTAGGATTGTTGCCAGGTGCCCACTTCTGAGCAGGCCACGCGTTGTGTCCTGCTAAGGATTGTTGCCTGGTGCCCACTGCTGAGCACGCCACACTTGGTGTTGGGATTTTGTCTTAAGTCTGTCTTAAATCTGTCTGAAGTCTGTCTTAAGTTCATTCTGTGAATTGGGCCCCTTGTGTCGTCCTTAGGATTGTTGCCTGGTGCCCACTGCTGAGCATCCTGCATAGGATTATTTCCTTGTGTCCTTATCTAGTCTTCTAATGAAATATGCCATTTGTTTTGCTAAATATATTGAGCTGAACCCTGAATATTGCACTGGTTATTAGGGTGACAGTTCCACCACCTACACCTCCTGTTTCAACTGGAGAGCCAGCTTTCTTTCCTAAGAAAGGGGGGGGGGGGGGGGCTGTCCTTAACTTGATGCATTGGTCCAATTTCTAAGGGGGTGAGTATATAAAGAATGAGAATGTCTTCAACAACAGCAAACATAAACTCTCTACCCTCTGGTACAAACAGTACCTTAGTGCGCGATGCCTGACATAGAAACTCAGCAAAAAGGCGGCGGCAGAAAAACACAGCCCCCCTCCTCCTCGACATCCTTCACGCACTGTCGAAACAATACAAAGAAAAACATCATTACAGTCAAGGCAAGCTACCACCTACAAGAAATCTGAAATGCCAATAACCAATCAAGAAAAGTGTTCCACCTCGTCCAACACGCCACCCCCACACCTCCCACACCATCACCTTCGCTCTTCTCTGTCACATGAAGCAATATATATGCTGTCTTTTTCGAGCAGAGTGTCATAAAACTCCCAGAATGGATCCAAAGCGCTAACGCCACCAATCCCACAATCCTTTTCACCTCCATGGTCTGGCAGCTGCCCCACCTTTGAGAGCAGCCAAATAAAAACACTCATCAAAAGGCACTGACAAATCTGTCACCAACCTCCCTGAGAGGAGCTACACTTCTAGGAGAGCATGACAGCCTACTACAACCAACACATCCCGCAGACAACACCCACATCACCCAGGGCTCAGTCTCTGTGCCCTGCACCGCCCTGAAAGAGCCTCATTCCAAGCCACCAGTCACCTGCCTTAGTCAAAGTATGTTCTCATTGTGGGCGCCCTTTCTTACAACAGGTCACCGCAATCTAAACACCCCAAAACAACACCAAACACACCACCTGCACGCCACTTGTTGTCAATGAGAATACCACATTTGCAAAAGGCGCCCAGACTCCGGAAGCACTACAGAACTATACAGATGGTAGAATTTGCTTTAGAAGCAAGCCTTACATAACATATCATATGTCTTTGTTCTTGCTGAGGAATCAGAAGGGGAGGATTAGGAACTATTAAACTTTCCCCAGTGGAAAATTATACTCACTTTTATCCAGATACCAGGTAGCTTTACACATTTGAAGAGCGAGGAAGGGAGGGGGGCTGCCATCGAAGAGACTGGCAGAGATAGACCTACTCTACCAGTCACAGAATTCCTACTCCTCTCCATTGCGGGACCAGACACCTAGGGCTTTGCTTCAGCGCTGCCTTACGGCAAAAGAAAAGGGCAGGAATGGGCGTATCTATCAGATAAGGCGCATTCCTGTCATTTTCCCCTCCGCCGGCGCACAATGGGTTGCCCTATGCCAATGCAGGCACCTTTGCACAATGGTACAAGGGTGCCGGCCCTGCGGAGATGAATATTTTTGTGAAGGAAGCAGAACCTTTTTCTATGTGTTTGCACACATAGAAACAGGAAAACGAGGAGAAATAAAGATATTTCTCCTGGTTGTGCCTTCCTGGGGAGGCGTACATTTTTGGCGCTGCCTCAGACCTACAATTTCTCGGAAATCTGGGGCAGTGTCAAAAAGCCATAGATGTTGCTGGGAACGCCCCCAGCAACACCCATGGAATGGCCCTTTCATGCTGTTTTTTGCATGAAAGGGGCACATATTTATATGGCCCATGAAAAGACAGTATTCTTTATATAGACCACAAATGACAAAAATCCACAATACTACACTTAAGATTGCTTTAAAGATGATAAAAGTTGCTTAGTTCAAGTTGATGATGAATGCGTCAACGTTTTCAACAAAGTACCTGGATGCGTAACGCAAAGTAAACAAAATGCTTGCAAAAGGGGAGATGCGCCGGTTCCGTGATCCGGGGGAAATGATGCATCATGCCTCAATGCTTGCGCAGAGTAGAGGATGCGTCGTAATCCTTACCGGTGTGTAGGTGATACGTAGATTCTCGGCCTGCG
The DNA here is from genome assembly GCF_964263255.1 of Lissotriton vulgaris. Taxonomy (NCBI): domain Eukaryota; kingdom Metazoa; phylum Chordata; class Amphibia; order Caudata; family Salamandridae; genus Lissotriton; species Lissotriton vulgaris. The sequence continues at coordinate 165,000,349 of NC_141686.1, read as the reverse complement.
GGCCCATTGCGGTGCGCAAGATTGTGCCTTGATGCGATGCAATGATCCGGTTGCGATGCGAGAAGATGGTGCCCTTGATGCGGCGATGCGATGACGATGCATAGATGCCCTGGCAGCCTTGCGACAACTCGGTACTTCTAAACTGCGACAGGCCCTGCGACGCGCTTCTCCGGTAATGGGACAGCAGGCAGCTTCGATGAACACACGCTTCCAGGGAGATGCGGTGAAGGCTCGCTTCTCCGGCGATGTGATGATTTCAGCTGAGGCGGCGACACGCTTCCTCTCGATGCGTCGCACTCCCAGCTCCCAGCGACATGCAAATGTCAGGAGTTGAGAATTCCCAGCAAGGAGATTCAGAGGGGAGCTGGAGATGAAGTATTTTCTCCCTGAGACTTCAGCAGGAGGCGAGCACAGTTCAAGCACTTGGAGAATATTCTGAAGATGATGAAAGTCCTTAAAAAGTTCCTTCTCCTTTCCTTGGCAATGAAGCAACCACTGCAAGCCAACCCAGCAAACAGCACACTGGCAGAGGGGCAGTAAAACTCCTGCAGCTTCCTTGGTTCTTCTCCTTGGCAAAAGGTTTCTTGTTCCAGAAGTGATCTAATTTCTTGCGATCAGGGTCCCAATATTTATACCCCAAAATCCTTTGTTCTCTGAAGGCAGAGAGGCCTCTGCCTAATCCAAACCAGTTCCTGAGCACTTTGTTTACATGACTCTCTCCTCCCTTTCACTGTGCAGGGCAGACATCAGACAAGCCACAGGGGGTGGAGCCAGCATTATAGAGGGAAGGCCCAGCCCTATTCAGGTCCCAGTTGCAACTACTCCCTCCCATCTAGATGCAGATCTCTCTATTCACCACTGGGCTGCCCCAGCATGTCTCTTGGAATCTATCAAAAACAAAAGGGGGAAAGAGAGAAATAGATCGAAATGGATTAGTTCACCCTAGACAAATGTAAATAAACAAAAGGAATCCACTCCTTGAGTGTAGGGCGTGTCCTCCAAAATTGGAATCCTCCAGCCCTGTCACTCACAAACCCAGACAAGGAATACACAACCTAGCAGAGGCAGGCCTGGACAGTTAGGCAAGAAAATACCTACTTTCTAAAAGTGGTATTTTCAAACATAGAATATCAACCTCTTAAGTGCTGCGCCTATACCAACGGCCGACGGCACCACTACCTCGAGAGTGCTGCCGTCGGCCGTTGGACGTTCCAGCTGCACCTGCGCAATGGAACGTTCAGCACTGGAGCTGGACGTTCCATCGCAGCTAAGGTGTTAAAAACAACTTTACTAAAAGATGTATTTTATCATTCTGAGTTCAGGTATACTAAATCCGAATTTCTACCATGTTCCCTGAGTCAGTTAGGATTATAAGAATGTAATAATCTAACTGCCCATTCTAGCCTATGGAGAACAGGTAGCCTTCAATGGTGAAAAACGAAAATGGCTGTAATTCACTATTAGGACATGCTACACACACCAGGGCATGTCCTACCTTATACTTACAACGCACCCTGCCCTTAGGCCTACCATAGGGGTGTCTAATATGAATCAAAGGGAAGGTTTAGGGACTGGCAAGTGGGTGCACTTGGCCAAGTCGACATGGCAGTGTTAGACTGTACACAGGCCTTGCAATGGCAGGTCTGAGACACACTTTACAAGCTGCTTCTGTGGTTGGCACAACCAGTGCTGCAAGCCCACCAGCAGCATTTGATTTACAAGCCCTGGGCACACTTGGTGCACTGTACTAGGGGCTGACAGGTAAATCAAATAACCCAATCACGAAATCACCAATTAATACATCAAATTAACATAGGGAGCACTTGCACCGTGGCACTGAATAGCAGTGGCACAGTGTCCAAAGCATATAAACAGCCACAACATATCAAAACAGTGGAGGCAATCCGTCAAAATGGAAGGGAGACTCATGCCAGTGATGCCAGGTCTAAAAGTGACGTAAAAAAGTGACGTGCCGGTGGCGCAATAGTGCCGGTATCGCCTCATAAATGAGGCCCCTAATGTGCAGATGTGCTATACTGGTAGTGTAGTTTGTGTGATGCCCAAACAGACACAATGCACATAGCGGGGGCCACACCGACACTCTAAAATTAATTACACATATTTACGAGGATTAATGAGCAGAGGATATTAGGTTCTAACCCGTTTGCTTATGGAAGAATTGGTCACCACGATGACCTGAGGTTGCTCCATAGCAGAATCAGAGCACACAAACTCAGTTTTAGCACCCACTCTATTCTCAGGCCACAATTAGATTCATTCCAGGCACAGTCTTTCCAGTGCTTAATTTGTCAAAAATATAAGTGGAAGGGCCCTTTTCGAGAGGCCGCTGCAGCCTGCACCACCCATTGCCCCTGTCAGTGCTGCCAGTGACAGTACCAACACAACTACTGACCATTGCACTCCTGAAAGTGTGACAGATCAGACTTTCTCCAGTCCACCCAAAGCTATAACAATGGCAGGAGATGAAGGTATTATTCATTTTTCAATATATTATGATGTTTTTTTAAACAGTTTTTTGCTACTCTCAAAATTAAACAGACAGCGCCACCCTATGGTGGAATGTCATTAGAGCTGGTGCTGACAATTAAGTGCCGGTGCCAAGCACCGGAAGCCACTGGCTCAAATTAAGAACCGAGTTTTTCCACCATCTTCTTCAACCTATAAGTGGATTTAAAAGGAGTTTTCATTCTAGGACCCAGTCGTAAACATACACTAACAAGCTGACGACATGCAACTCAACTGCCGTCAAAGCCCCCAGGCACAAACTTAGAGCTGGACTGCTGACACCTAGAAACCGGTGACCATCGTCTGCCTTACACATAATCCACTCTATTTAAAGTTGAGTTGCAAAAGCTGTAGAGAAAAAGAAGGGAGACACTCAGAGGTAGGACAGGAGATTGAGTATTTATAAACAGCAAAGAGATCAAAGTAACAAGCGAACTAGGGATTGCAGAGGAGAGAAGATGAAGCTAAAACAGGGCACCTGGAGATTCAAGGATTTGTGTTGTGTTTTATGTGGGTCTTTTAGTTCTGTTCAATGTGTGAGGCTGCAGCACCAGTTGGCACTAGACGAGTGCAGTGGCAGTCAGCGGGTACTGATAGGAGTGATACAGGTTGTGAGTGCAGAATAAACCCTGCCTTCTGGGACTCTACTCCCTGCAGTGATTCTTGTGTCAGTAGTTTGTTACGGGATTCACCATTCGACGACCAGCCTCAGCTGATTGCAAGCTTTGTTTCTTTAGTATTGGTGTCAGGTGGCCCAGTCACATCTGACAGCATGCTGTTTCGGCTCGATGCAGTTAGCACAGAAGATGGCCTGCTTCAGGTGAGTGCATGCTTGTCGCTTTAGTTTCTGCTGCCAGAGTAAGCGACCCCCCAGCAGCCATGTACTTTCTGTGTGTGGTACTGGTATCACAGTAGGAGTCTAGCTGCAGCAGTGTACTCTGCCCGTTCTCTTATGGGAGTCTCAGTACCTATATGTAGCTTATCTGCTGCCTACTTAGCATGTTTGGTACTGGAGCTACAGTACTATGCCATGCTGCTGCTAAAGTCGACAGCATACTGTATGTTTGGTAAGCCCAAGACTGAAAAACTGTTGCCCCTAACTCATACTTAGGGCGTGCAAATTCTTTTTATTTTGTCAGTGAAGTTTTGTCAAATTCCTAATTTTAACCCTTTTTACATTTTCTCCAGTTTCCGGTTTGTGTTTTGCTTTTGTGTGTGCACAGTTTACTAACATTGTGAGGTAATGTTCTCGCTAACGCTACAAAGTCGAGCAAGGCACAACTTGCAGAGTGCAAATGATGTTGCTTGCATAGCCTCCACCATAAATCTACGCTGAAACGTTTATGCAGAATTTGTTACTATAAGTTTGCGTTTCCTGAGCTTTCCTAGGATTGTTACAAATAAGAACAGATATGGGGTTATTAAAGTTTGGCGGGTGTGGTAGGACATGCATCCTATTTAGGATATATTGGCATGTTTACACTTTAAATAGAGCAGATGGATTACTCCCTAATTATTATGCAAAGGAGATCTTTCACAGAACCCTTTTGTTAGCTTTAAACATGGATATAAGCAACAGATATTGTAAAAAAGAAAAAAAAGTCAGGATACTGCGGATATCACACAGTGAAAATATCTGGCAACATTTTCCACAGACCGTGGCAAAGATTGCAAAAAATACCTTTGTGTGTTTTCGCTCCTATGTTACAGGACAGACGTCAGCTGCTGTCGACTGCCTCTCTGTCCTGTTCCTTTGTGTCTTCTGGCTGTTGCAGGTGAGGGGGGTTGGGGGCTAGAAAACATGTCCTCATCAGTGCTGCCAGATTTTCAGGAATGATCCTTGCTTTTTTGGAACAGTTCTGCACCCTGCATCCTAACGAGCTAAAGACCCAGAATACTTCCTTGACACTCGCGCAGTGGTGGAAAAAGCAGGAAAAACGACACAGGCGTCAGAAGATCTATTTTCTAAATTATTTTGGGCATGTACCTACAGTTAATTAAATTCCAGGCATTCCCTGTCCCTTTATGATGCTTCAGTGAACTTTCTCAGTGCCTGAAATGATGGGCAGAGAGAGAAACGTCATGGTGCGGAGAGGAAAAATGCATGTCATTTCAAAAAATTGCAGGTAAATTCACGATTTGCTCCTGTTTAAAAATGTGCAATTTTCACTCGAAAAAATCTGTGCTACGGATTTGGACTACCTGCAGTCAACCGTCTGCAGGTTCCTTGCTTTTTGCCATCAGTTAGAAGTGCGGTATTACAATCACAGCTTAATTTGAGCCGGTGGTTGTCGGTTGCCCCTCCACACCGGAATTTATTGTGGGGGCCCGGCACTTATTTCCCTGCGTCAGATTATTTGTCAAGTGCAAGAGAGAGAAAAAACACAGAGGCATATTTACAAGCCCCTATCGCCATAGGAACGTTACTTTTTATGACTTCTTGTGGCGATAAACCCTTTGCCTTAGGTGCAAGGCAGCGTTAAGCCACTTAACGTCAATAAGGCCCCCTTTCAGGCTACACGTAGCGTGAAAGGGGCGTGCAATGGGTGTCCCTGCACATTAACAATCATTTAATAAACAATCATTAAAAAATGACGAATTGCAACTTTTATGTATATATATATATATATATACATACATACACACACTCATTTACACACACACATATCAATGTGCATATTTTATATATATATATATATATATATATATATATATATGATTATACACACACACACACACATTTACAAGGCTACACAAAAACAGGGACAGATCATATATAAAAGTAGGAGTAAAGGCTTTAGTCCTACTTTTATTTCTGCTCTTTCCCGTTTTGTGGATCTCAAAATGTTGTCACCCTATCCACGAGCATCCTTCATAACACAGTGCTGAATTTGAGCTGGTGATATCCGGTGCTTGACTCAGGCACTTTATTGTCAACTCTGACGCTTATGATGGTCTGCCACATGGTGGCGCTGTTTATATAATATAGAGACAAATACAACAACAGTTCTTATAACTTTGGGGGCTAGAATTATCTGAATTGCCACACTTGAAGAAGTGCAATAGTTAGTAGTCGTGTTGGTACATTTATTGGCAGCGATGACACAGGCAATGTGTGAAGCAAGCTGCAGTAACCTCCTGAAATGGACCAGCACTTATTTTTTTACAAATTAAGCACTGCAGCCTTGGTATTCAGTGCACCGATGTTTAAGTGCATTGCCGCGGGATTCTGCGCAGAGCTTTGCGTACTGGGACTGTCTCTTTTACAAATTAAGCACTGGTTACAATAGTTGGCTGAACCAGTTATTGTATGTATGTATATGTATATAGGGTCATCTAGGAAGTGTGTCCTTGCTCGAGGTCAGTTGTGTGATGGCCGGCATAGGTGGGAGGGGTGGTAATATTGTACTGGGTGAGCGGCGAAGGTCTCCTCTGATGGGTAGGGATAAATGCACTTTCAAGATATGCACCTTCAGTTCTACTATGATTTATAATAGCAAAGAAATGAGCCTGGTGTGCAAGGGATGACGTAACATCTGGGAAAGGCTTTCTTCTCAGCTTCTCTGTTTCTTTCAAGTTTACTTCTAGTCGAGTGATGTCGGCTTCTGGTATGTAATGGCTCAGTGGGGTGTTCACTTTTTATAGCTGGATAGAGTGGTGTTTGTAAATGCTTTATATGGAATGCAGAAAATCTTGTAGGTGATGCAGCACATGAGGGGCGGCCAGTGTGGACCCCTTATGTTGGCATACAAAGAGTTTCTTTGATTCAGCCATTTATTGAGGCATCCTGTTGCATGAGGGATGCTATCAAGGCAATGGTGAACAAAGCAAGCCATGTCACAGGCGTGGGAACCAATGCTCCAATGGTGTTTTCAAAGCTAGCCACAGGGACACATAGCTTAACTATCCCCACAAAAGGGCTGGCTGTGGTTTATTGGTGAAGCCAACATTTGCTGAGAGGTCAGAGTCAAGTGAATGTATGTTGTGCTCAGCTGCGATGTGAATCTTTCAAGGTTTATATCTGAGATCCACTCTTTGATCTGAGCTTGTTCGGTGTCGTTGGCAGTGAGGCTAATTTTTTTCAGGTCTCGCCTACGCAGCGCGCATGCGCTGCCCAGGAGGACCATTAGCCGTCATTCTGCTCTTTTTCGAAGCACATATTCGTGCTTGTGGCGGCATACACCTTGCGGGAGCATGCAGGGGCCCGCCACAAGCACGAGTATGTGCTTCAAAAAAGAGCAGACTGCTCTCCCCAGTGCGCGTGCGCGCCTCTCTCCTTGTTTGCTTATTAGAGGAGAGACAGCAGGATAGACGGACTTCACGAGCACTTGTTTGCCAAGCGTGCGCGCGCCTCTCTCTTCGGTTGCTTATTACAGGAGAGGCAGCAGTACAGACAGACTTAACAAGCACTTGTTTGTTTTTGTGGCAGTTCTTCGTACAGCACATTAGTTCATGTATCTGCTTTCAGTGTATTTTCCGACCTGCAATCGCTATTTCCTTCTTCATTTCACACAACTGAGTGAGGTCTGTGCTGGGGTGTGTCCTCCCCTTATAAGCGGTGCAGCTGGGGGCGGTGAATCGACTACTATGAACCCGGAAATACTTGTTTTCACTACGTTGCCACACAGTCTAAGATGTGAGATGTTGGCATGTATTTATATATAGTGCTTACTACCCCTGAAAAGGCATTGTGGTTGCTCTTACTCCTTTCTCATACACCCTTTGATCTTGGGCTGCTCAATTTATCATGGCGTGGAGTATCGCCAGGAATAGCACAAAACCTCTGACAATCTGTGCCAAGTGGGTCTAATGGGGTGGGAACAGAACAAACACTGCTAGGGATCCAGGCAAATCTAAAGTACCGCAAATTAGTGCAACCTAGCTTTGCTTAATACCCTGGTACCATATAAAACAGGAGCAAACAATAGGTAAAGGGAAAATTGTGTAATATTTCTATGTGTAACACTTTTCATTTCCATGAAATTACACATGTTCAGTGATTGACCTATGTTCAGTTGTTGCACAAACACATAATTTGTAGTGTAAGCATAGCCGATGAGATACTTAGTGTGTGGTCTGTAGTGAATATGGCGCTGCATAATTTTTTCAATTCAGCAATTCAACATTGCAGATATCTTTGTAGGGTTGTGTTGCAGTGGGTGAATCTTTGTAAGTCTAGGTGTTGAAGTACTTTCAGGCTGGTATGCCCAGGCTGCTAGCTGGAATGTAGGGGTGTTTGATGCAAATATCTATGACTTCTTGACTCCATGTTTCAAGACTCATGTTGTTGTTGTGGGTGTGCTGCCTCCCTGGCCATCCTCAGCAGCTCCCCAGGAGCAGATGGGAGGTCTAAGGTACCACTCTCTCGGCTGCTTCTAGTAACCCTCTGCCTTGTTTCTCTCCCTTGTATCTCCATCACAGATCTGCGAAGGATGACCGCTGGCTTCATGGGCATGGCCGTGGCCATCATCCTCTTTGGATGGATCATCGGGGTGCTGGGGTGCTGCTGGGACCGGGGACTCATGCAGTATGTGGCTGGACTTCTATTCCTCATGGGAGGTAAATTTAGATTTCAATCACATTGGCACATTCAATTTTTCTAAGAAGAGTTTCTTTGGGTAACCTCTCCTCCCTGACTTCATTGTCAGTGAGTTTACGTACAATGAGACTGATTTACAAATAAAACTTATAATACTCTACCTGTCCACGAACCCCCATGAACAAAAAGGTGTACGTTTACGAATTTTGCCAAACCATAAAAAGTTCCCAGTGGAATGTCTGGAAAGCTGTCACAGTGACGTTTTGTGCATAAGCCTTTTTTACCAATGTAGAATTGTACACCCAGTCCAACATCACATTGTGGAAAGCCAGTACTCTGAGCAACAGCTTTTTTTCCTACTATTTCCGGGAAAGCATTTTTCTCTATGAAGAAACCCCTTCCTTTACACTTCTTAGTTTGGGGGTGTTCCTTTCTCTTCCCACCCTTGGAGGGGCTCTACTACAGCCGTTGACTGGTGCATACCTGTAAACATCACAACTTGATGTTTGTGGGTCTTCACAAACTTATAAGACAAACCAAGTCATGATCTGCATAAGATTCACTTTTGCAAAACATTACATGACTATGGGGTCATATTACGCTGGAATAAATGGATCTACGACTGAGAGGTCACCTTATGGGAATGACTTGCAGGTTCAGATCCCTCCAGTGTTGTTCGTCAAATTACTTTTAATGAGCAAAATGACGTTGTGAATTAGGACCATCGAATATACATTGAAATTGTTTACTAAATTGTGGTGATCATGAAAATGCGGCACGGACCTGGCTCTCCTGCACTTACCTTTGATTTTTGTGACGTCTTCCGCTCCTGTTTCCTGAGACATCTGACTATCTTCCCGTGACGCTGGCCACCGCTGAGTGAGTTCCTGGGACGTCTGAAACCACCAAGGGACTCTTTTGGCATTTGACATTCCTGAGGTAGCGCTGGCAATATTTGACACCACTGAAGGGCTCCAGTGACCTGCGACACAACTGAGGGGGTGCCTGTGAAATCTGACACTACTGAGACGGTCATGTGACATAAGACATGACAAAGGGCACCTGTGACATCTAACTGAGGATGTTCCTGTGACAGGAAACATAATTAAGGGAGCTTACATGGCATTTGACACCGCTGAGGCAATCTTTGGCATTTGATATCGCTAGGGCAACATCTGTGATATTAGGCACCACTGAGATGCTCTTGTAACATCAGGCACCACTGAGGGATTTCTGTAACACCTGACACCATTAAAAGACTCCAGTGAGCCATGACATTACCAAAGAGGCACACCTCCAAGGTGGCTCCTGCTGAGTCCCACAGCTGAGAGACTCTTCTGATATCAGACATCACGTAAGAGGTTCTGGGACTTTTTTGAAAAAAGGGGTTTCACTTATCTGCTATATACATACATTTTGGTTGTAAAGGTATGCGTGGTAAAGGCATATGCTTGGTAATGACTTGTGTGGTACAGGCAATGTGTTGTATATCATTTACTTCTTAAACTCTATGGTTTTATTCTCTATGCTCTTTCCTGTGTTCTACATTCTAGATGGCTCTGACTCAACTAGAACTTTGTGAGAGTCAGTTTGTGCCTGGCCAGCTAGCGTTAGGGTTACTGCTACTTGTACTCCATTAAACTACAGCTCTATCTATACTGTAGTGTTTTGTACTTATTTACAACACAATGTATGGTAAAGGTTGCGTGGTAATGGCTTGCGTGGTTCTGTCATACATCCATTTCAGATCATAGAAAACTTCCCCGTTATTCTTAGATGTTTTCTCCTTACATTTTATTTTATACACACTAGTAAGAGGTTTATTATAGTTCGAGAAGTCAGTAAGGTGTTTATTGTAGTTTGAAAAGTTATCAAAGTTTTTAGTACGGTTTGAAAAGTCTAAGTGATCTGTGTTTGCAAGAGTCCAAAATGTCTATGTCATGTCTACACTGCATAATAAAGTTGAGAGGACATCAGCGTTAGCAGTAGCTGATCTTCAGTTTATTAGGGTACAATTTGTGTGAGCTTTGTCCTTCTGTGAGAATTATGTGCAGGTGCAACTTGTGGCTGTCATATATATCTGTGGCACGTTGACCTTTTGTTGAGTGTGTTACGTCTCATCCTTAGCAGAGGTTGAATATGTCACAGTGGTTCATTATCACTGTCACAGTGAAGAGAGCAGGCAGGAAGAGCTTGAGGGGTTTCAGAGGTATTAGGAGAGATCCTGTGTGCAGTGTACGGTTTGTCTTAACCCTTTCACTGCGGCGGCTTTTCCGCCGCAGCGCTAAAGGGGCGGGGCGGCCACACGGCGGCCGCATGCTGGTGACAGAACCGCTCCGTCACCAGCCGCGGTTGAGCTGTGCTGGTGACGGAGCGGTTCCGTCATGACCCGCCCCGCTCAATATAACTGCCGCGCAGGCGCGAAATCAGCGCCGCGCAGGCGCGGCGGCCGGGCCATGACGGAACCGCTCCGTCATCAGCACAGCCCAACCGTAGCTGATGACGGAGCGGTTCCGTCATCAGCAGGGGAGGGGTTAAAGAATAGTGTTGATGTGAGCACCCCTGCATGAGATATGAACTACAATGGAAAGCAGGGTATGCATGGGTGTGTTTCGAGATAACAGTCGTAGTAGGTCATCGGACACAGTGATATTTAAAAGGGTCACTCCTGAGGTCTCATTAGAGTGAGGTGTTTAAGAATTAATCACCAGTCTGGTCAAAGAGAGCAATGTCTTTGGGAGTTGAGCTATCTTTCTCGTAAGATTAGGGTTAACTCGTCTGCAGGATGGTTTTGAGGTGGGAGCAGGTATCAGCATGTGTAAGGAAGGCGAGGAGCTCAGTATGAGAGGGGCAGAAATGGGTGTGGGAGCATCACTGAGAGAGCAGTGGATCTAGGGGCCTCTCTGTGCTGTTGCATTAAGTGGAAGAGCATGTATCCATGTGGTCAGGGATGACATTATTGTACTCTGACATGATGGGAGCAGGCATGTGCATGCGAGCATCCTCTGAGAGAGTGGTAGGTTGAAAGAGAGAATGAGAGGTTCAGTAGCACCTGGTTGGATCTCAAGTGCAATCACATGAGATAGCGCCAAGAAACCTAATGGTGTTAGCTGCGCCCTACAAATTTCTTTAACATAACAAAAGGTATGGGAGTAAAGTTAGGGGAGGCATAACAGGTTAGGCATGGTGGCCTCCGATGCAGGGGCATTCTATGTTCACAAGTGTCTCTAGAATTCATTTGCATTAATACTAGTCCCCTTGCACTTCAGGGTATTGAGAAAGCCTCTTTCAGGAACAAGGGTGAGCCTTTTTTGCACTAGCACAATCTGACCCTTTTCTACGTTCCTATTCGCTGGATAGAGAGAGACATAAAATATTTCTTATTCAACAAGTGGTTCAGTTCCAATGTTCCATTCCCCCACCTGTATGAGGTAGAATTTGTGGTGCTGCACAGATCTAGATTATTAAATAGAAATAGAAAAGAGTTCCTTCCTTTGCACTGATTCAGACTAGAATTGCTCTTACATTATCAATTGCTATGTTATGTTATGTTATGCTATGGTATTTTATGGTATAATATGGTATGTTATATTATGTTATGTTATGGTATGGTATGTTAAAAAGATTTCTATAAGGGAGCCTCCAGCGCTAGACCGATAGGACGACAGGCCTAGGAGAAGAATAGACAGGCCTTCAGGTGCTTCCAGAAACTTTATTTTTCAATGTAATATAACAATTCAGAGAAGACAATCAGCAAGCAGTAATGTGTACGGTAGTAAACAAAGTGCACATAGATCAATTACAGTGTTACAGTTTACATTGCCTCATATACTGGGAACATATAGCTCCACATTTCATTTCATAAGGCTTTATTCGGAGCAAAAGACAAGTCCATAAAAGCACAACATAAAAAGACAACAGTATAAAACAACAGTCAAAAGCAGGAGATACAGCGGTTTAAAAAGGTTAAAAAAGCATACTTTTCCTTACGTTAATTGATCTAAGGAGAAAGGTAGCCGTATAAAAACAAACGTCAGGGTGATGTAAGTTAAAAAGCAGGCTCATGCAGTCTCGTATTGTTCTGACTCCAAACTTAGCAAACAGGGGTTTCAAATAAGCAATCCGCATGTATTTGTACAACTGACAGAGCAAAAGAAAGTGCACAGTGCTTTGAGGGGTGGTATTGTCACACGGACAAGGGCCAGCGGGATGTGAATGCTGAGAGGGGAAAGCAACAAGGTTGTGGACTACTCCGGTTCTCAGTCTAGTCAACACAAACCAATGTGCCTTCCAGGTCACTTGTGACAAATATGGTTGGAAACCCACAAATTCATTTAAATCATAATAAAGAACACAGGATGAGAGTTCAGAGCTATTTTGATGCCTCCTGGTGGAAAGCTGTTGTAAAAAACAGTGCTTAAATTCGATTTTAGACAGCCCATTGGCCCACATCGATCCGCAATGATGTTAATGTTAAAGATCTCACGAAAATTATCCACAATATACTTTAACCATGGGATCTTTAAGTGATGGTCCAAAGAGAGGCAATCAGAAATAATGGCTCTGCACAATGAGGTCTCTTCTTTTATCCAAATAGAGCGCCATAGCATCAGTGGCCTAAGGAGGATCAAGTCGGCAAGATGGTGAATACCCAGTTCATTGTGCACTAAAGCATTAGAAACAGAGCTTGGCAGGCACAAAAGTCTCTTCAAGAATGCATTCTCCTCAACCTGAAGAGACCCTGCCGGGGCATGGCCCCAAATGCCCGCTCCGTACAGGGCAATCGAGACACAACGGGACTGAAAGATTTTAAGCATGTCATGGACCCGCCTGTCTCCCAGTTTCGTAGCCATTGTGAATATTCCATGAGCACTCCTCGCCATCTTAGCCCGGACATTCTTATGTTCATTGGCACAAATGTTATTATTTGAGAAGGTGACCCCCAAGTACGAAAAATTGTCAACAGCCTGGACCTTCTGTCCCTCTATAAAAAATGAACACTGTTTCTTTCTGTTCCTTCGCCCGCATTCCATAACATAGGTTTTAGATTTATTTAGCACTAACTTTCTGCTTTTAATGAATTGCGAAAAGCCATCCATCAGCCGTTGAAGGCCGATGGGGGTGTGTGAGATTAGGACCGCGTCATCTGCGTAAAGTAACACAGGGACATTGTCCTCATTGATTTGGGGAGCATCCACTGCCAGAGATTTGAGAAAAGAATCAATCTCATTGATGAAAAGGGTAAAAAGCAGTGGGGCCAACACACATCCCTGTCTAATTCCACACCCGATTTTGAACTTAGTAGTACATTCCCCATTAGAACCGTAACGGACACAAGCACGTAGTTTGGCATAAAGACGTGCTAGGAAGAATACAATGCCCTCGGGTGCCCAAATTTCAATTAGCTTTGCCCAGAGAATGCCATGGTCCACCAGGTCGAAGGCACTACTCAAATCCGCAAAGCAGAGATAAATAGTGCCGGTCTTTGCCAGGGTATATTTACCGATGAGCAGGTCTAAATTTAGACACTGCTCAATACCACGACACTTCCTGAACCCAAACTGGCTCTCTGCTAGAATGCCATTATCCTCCACCCATTCTTCCAACCTTGCTAGAAGCACTCTACTCATTACTTTTATGGAAGAATCCAACAAGGAGATTGGACGATAGTTCTTAACGTCCCCTCGGTTTCCTTTCTTAAATATTGGGATTAGGATGGATTCTTCCCAGGTAGGGGGCACCTCATTACGGACTGCTGCGTTGAAGATATTAGTTAACAGAGGCCCCCATACTTCGGGGACCAATTTATAAACATCGATTGGTAACCCGTCTGGACCCTGTGCTTTTCCTCCTTTGCTGACCCTTATGCTATCTAAAACCTCTTGGACGGTGATATTGAGTGGCGTATGCGGCCACCTATCCCCTATATCCCTGGATGCACTGTCCGAATCAAAGATTTTAGAAAAATGAGAAACCCACTCTTCCTTCATAACGTTGGAAGTTAATTCAGGGATCTTATCATCTTTAAGGAATGGGGAATTAACTGTTTTCCAGAACAGCGTACAGTTATTCAATTCAGCAGCCAGGGTCAAGCTGTCCCATGCCTCCTGTTGGAGTTCCAATTTCCTCCGTTTTAGGGTTTCTTTGTATCTGGCTCTAAGATCTACAACCAAACCCTTATCTCTAGGCATAACTGATAAAGCTGACTTTAGTTCCTTTAGGGCCAGGGTACAAGCTGGATTGAACCACCCCCGCAGGCGTTCCTCCTTGTGCTTGAGTGTACTAGTAAGCTTAGAGTCGATGACCGCATTAATACCAATAAAATACTCAATAGAGCCGGTGGTACCTTGATTGTCTTCTAAAATCCCTGTAATTCCTGCCAGGCAACTAGTAATGATTGAATAGGACATGATTTCAGCCCTATCCCCTTCCACCTTAGTCTAGTGCCATTAGGTCGCACGGCCTCAATGTTGTTAATAATACACCCCGGAATGGGGGTTCCTTTGTTTTCCCATAGCATGGCCTCTACTATCAGGCAATTGTGGTCACTAAGCTGGATGTCTATAACTTTAGGTGCCATAGTCCAGGCCTCAAGACTCGAGGAGATACAGATAAAATCATTAACAGAATTCGATCCCCGACCTGTGAAAGTGGGGCAAATCTCCTCCTGTTAATTTTTATCATTAACCATAATATACATATTATGTGAGTTAAGGAGACTGTTTAAGGCTTCTCCATAATAGTTATGTTGAAAATGGGGGACTCCATCTCCATGACAGTCCACCGCCCCACATACATTGACATCTGAGAGTGGGCAGGTAGTGGCGTTAAAGTCCCCTGCCATGAACAGATCAAAAACTACATTGGAATCCTTGAGGATGTCATCCAATGCACTTGATAGTGCTCTAACCACCTGATCCCTAGTATCATCAAAAACGTTGTTATAAAAAATTATTAAGAGAATATTCCTACCTCCTGTTTTGTGCAGCCATAAAATCTGGGAGTGCACCCCAACTTGTACGTATTTTTTGACCAGCAGAGGAGTTTGGACAGAAATCAAAATCAAAAGGCCCCCCTTAGCTCTACCTGATAGGGAACCAGTAGCAGGTAACTGGTAAGAGACAAAGCCAACATATCCTATAAAGTCCCTACACCAGGTTTCCTGTAAACAGATAATGTCAAAGAGAGCCAAAAATTCAGTCCAACCCAGACAATCTGATTTGGACCTGATACCCGCAATATTCCAACTAGCAATGTAACAGCTGGAAAGACCGGAGACACCTGATCCCAAAAGAGAACAGTTACTGCCCTGCTGGAAAATAGCGATGTTAGTAGTATCCAATAATAACTCCGGGCAACCTACTGGATCACCCTCCTTGCCCATAGGCGTACAATCTACAGTTGTCCCAGAAATGTTAACCATAGGCCCTAAAATACAAACACTTTGTCCCATACCAGACGAGAGCTGTCTCTCCAAGATTACTGGAGGTACCGTACACAGCTCCAGTACTGACTCCGAGCAACCTACTGAATCACCCTCCTTGCCCATAGGCGTACAATCTACAGTTGCCCCAGAAATGTTAACCATAGGCCCTGATATACAAACACTTTGTCCCATACTAGACAAAGCCTGTCTCTCCAAGGTTTCTGGGGGTACCGTACACAACTCCAGTCAATCGTTTTGATCCAGCCCACTAAAGCATTGGAAACGATTAACGGTGTTCACCTGGAAACTATTTGGAAAGCTATGCGAAGCTTCTCCCCTCGTTCTCTCCCCCCGTGGTTACTAGGATGATGGCTAGTGTGTTGTCTATAGAAAAAGCCCAAAGGACGGAGTGAAATGCCCTGCTCGTTACAGGGGCGGGAGGTGGCTCGGATCGGAGCTGTTGTGGCAAGGTGTGGGTTACTAAAATTAATAATAACGCAATCCCCAGAGATGTTCTTCGGGGACGTGCCAATCCAGTTGGTTCTGGTAGTGGTCAAGATTTGGTCCGCCAGAGCCACTGGAAAGTCACACTCCCGATTGAGCCATGCCACAGTTTTGTATTTAAGGGAGTCATGTGATTCCATAGAGCGGTGAAGCCCATCCTCCCTGATTGGTGTAACGTTGGTCAGGACTGCTACATAGGGTGCGCAGTCCGGTGGGAGGTTCGGTTGAGAGAGGCCACAATTGTTAGACTTCCCCCTTTCGATAATCTTCAACTGATTCCCCGGGGCACGGGTAGTGGGGGGGGGGTTCAAAGGGACATCGTTAGAGCATATAGGTGTTACTGCAGTGACATTAATAGTGTCCCCTGTAGACGGTAGTTTAGGTTTGCCAGTTGCGTCCTGCTGCTCGATAACTGTTAAGGGACTACTGTTTGACTGTGCAGGAGTGCAAGAACCTGTACAGGCCACTCCAACACAGGATGGGCCTTTGTTGGAAGGCACAGGCTTATTAGTCCTGCCTTCAGCCACGGCAGCTGGTTGCGGACTGTTATTTTGCTTCAAGCCGGATTGCACCAACACACCCAATCTAATCACTTCCCTAGAGACAGCCTCGAGTTTATCCAAGAGTGGAAGAACAATTTTGCCTAACTTGGCATCAATCATACCAATAAGCAGCTCAAGCTGATCCGGAGCTAGTATCAGGTGGGTGGAATTAACGTCATTATGAAGACAGTTTAGCTCAGTGGGGCCACCATTTGATACAGAGACAGTGTTCTTTTTACTTTTACGACCCCCCCCTTTTTAGACAGTACAGGTTTATTTAGATGTCTCCCTGACCTCAACACTCTATGAGTTTTGGGGGCCACGGAACCCGGGCGTCAGAGTCATTATGGGACTCGTTTGCATCGGATTCCTTGTGAGAGTCCTCAACGTCAGGGATATCCTGTGATGGCTCTATTTCGTTGGTACCCTCCCTGGCTGTACAATCCGGTGAACCCGTTACACAACTGTCATCAATGGTGGGGATCAACAAGGGGGTAGGTAAAGGGACAGGGATCTCAGCAGAGACCAGTGGGGTCGTGGGGTCTGGGACACTTACTAGACCCAGGGACAGTGTTCGTTCCTTATTAATCTTGTCTACTACTTTAACTTAGTAGTTGTCAAGTGTAGAGACAATGGGGCGGGAATTCCCGCCGACTGACTTGGGCATATTGCCTTGGAGAAAGGTACAAAATAACCAGCACAGATATTACCAAATGGAAATAAGATAGATGATAAATCCGAATAGCATTTAATATGAAATGACTTAAAAACACAATTTTAAAATAAACAGTAAAACCAATATCAGACCCCTAGATTGGGAACTAGGTTTAGAAATGCTGTTTATTACCGGGAGTAGACCAATATTAAGGGAAACGGCAGAGTCTAAGATGCTAGGGGCGAAAGGACAGGGGTTGAGGCCCAGCCCAGCCTCGTCCAGACGTGGACTGTCGTAGACTGTCCCGCCCTTCACCCGGCCTTCACCCGGCGCACTCCCACGCACTCCCCAGGAGATCCAAATTTATTGAACGTGTGACCAGCAGGGGCGTAGCTAGCAGGGTGCACAGGCCGGGTCAGACAGGCCTCGCAGGGACTCCTGGACTAGCGAGTCCCTGCGGCGCTCCACATGAAACAAAAAACAATCCTCACAATGCAGAACCCCACCTCCCCTTCAGTTTGTCCGGGACGGGGCCTCCTACCAATGTGTCCCCACCCCCCTCTGTCGGCGGCACTGTCCGTTGAAGTGCCACCCGACTGGATCTAGGCGTGTGTCACACAATTCTCTCCAGTCCAACAGATCATCGTTTAACTAGTCGTTTCGTTTGCTAAGTTTCATATGAGTTTCCTCCAATAGAGTACACTCCAATACATCTTTATGCCAGTGTACTATCTCGGGCGCCTTTTGTCCCATCCAGGTGATGGCAACCCTATGTCTAGGCAACACCACACCATCTGTAATACTTTATATCACATTTTCCTACCTTTTGGTAGTTTGGCATTGCCTAAGAGGCAGCACTGGGGAGAAAGGACTATATGCATTGGTGTGGTCTTGGTTATGTCAGCGACCACCTGTCACCAGAAGTCTTGTACCAGGCTGCAATGCCAGGAAAAATGAAGGAAGTCGGTGCCACTGGCTCCACAGTGGGGGCAGCTGTCTGTGCAGGTTGAGGTCATGCTGTGCATGCCCTTAGGAGTGAGGTAAGTCCTGTGAAGGTAGCTGTAGTGCATCAACTTAAATCAGGCATTACCCGAGACAGAATGTGTTAGCTCACTCAACCATGCCCAGTCCTTATCAGTGAGTGTGGTGTTGAGGTATAAATCCCACGTTATACCTGCCAGCGGTGGTTGCTTAGCTGCATCCGCACGCATAGCTCTGTATAGCAGTATTATTAGGGGGCGTCCTGAGCCGCAGATCAATAAGAATCCAAGAGTTTGTGAGGGGGTGAGGGCCACGGGGTAAAAAGGCCAAGTGATCCTGGCCTGCATGGTGCAAAAAGTGACCAGGGCCAAATGTGAATTCTTGGCGTGCCTCCTCAAAAGAGATGAATGTCTCCCTGGGGTATAAGTTCCCCAACAGGGCTCATCCTCTCTTCTGCCATGCCTGGAAAGACATATTCACCAAGGTCCTCTAGTGGATGAAGGATAACCACCTCAAGTGCGACATGGAAAAAAAGGAAATCCTACCAATAGGGAAAGAGGTTTCCTTTTCGTCAGCCGAGTGGTGGCCAGAAGGTACGCCACCCCCACCCCCACCTGAAGCGGTGACAGTGGCAAGACACCTGGGGGTGCAGTTTGACTCAGACCTCAGCTGCAAACCCCACGCACTGACGGTAGCTGGGACATGCTTTAATCTCATAAAATCTTTGGAAACTTTTTTCGATATACTTCCACTTGCAGCAAGGAAATCAGTAGAAGTTGCCTTGATCCTGATGCGACTCGACTACTGCAAGAGCCTTCTGGCAGGATCCAACAAACAAACATTAAAAAGACTCCAAGTAGTCCAACATGCAGCAGCACGACTGGTTTTGAAACTGCCACGTAGATCCTCCGCCTCGGCAGCTCTAAAGACTCTTCATTGGCTACCTCTACATAAGAGAATACTCTTCAAGATTCTCCTTATCACCGTCAGAGCCGCACTCAATCTAGGGCCAAAATACCTTGTATCAAAATTCACCCCTTACATCACAACCAGAACCCTCCGGTCATCATCAGCCAACCTACTTTGACCTCCTCGTTTTAGATGTTAATCAAGGGAGGTAAAACAATGGCTGTGTTAGGCACCAGAGCTTGGAACCTACTGCCAATGCATCTGAGAATGCATACATCTGAAACACAATTTAGGAATGTACTAAAAACATGGGTTTTCGGAGCTCCAGATGAACTCTGCCTCTCACTCATTTAAAGATCCTCTATGAAGCCGCTCACCTCCACACTAGAGCCAGGATGCTCCTCTCAGAGTGGCAGTCAGCGCTTTATAAATACTACTTTTGATTTAATTTCATACTGTCCATTAACTGGCTGATCTGTTTCAGAGTCCATACCCCTCAGTTCCCTGTGGAATGGGGCCCCCTTCAGGATGGTCTGAGCACATCGCTTCTAGATGAGAGCAGTTTGTTGCACTATGTACGGGAGTTCTGTTGAAGTCGCTGCACCCTCCATCAGTTGCTCAGCCAAGCGATCCGCTACAACTCTATCAATCAATAACCGTTTCTCCCAGGTCTAGTCATCTGGCTGCATGTTGAAGGTGTGTGGCATAGTCATATAGGTCTAGCCGTGGGACTTCCGGCCCCCCATCTCTGAATCTTTTGGTCAATGTCACCGGGGCAACCCTGCAGCACCGACCCACCCTTGGGATTGAAATAAGAATGGAGTCAAGCTACTTTAAAGTTGTGGTTAGGAGTGGACTTAGCGAGTTCTACAGCACATACAGACACCATGGGAGCCGTACTGTTTTGTCAATGGCCATCCGGCCCATTTGGGAGAGGGGCAATGTATTCCAGAAAGCCACTGATACCCTCAAGGCTTCTAAGACCATTTCCATGTTTAGGTGTAGGAGCAGGGGTTTGGTGTGTACCACTTTGATCTCGTGCAGGAGATGAGTCAGGCGCCTAAGGTTCATACTGGTACTTCTTCCCGGGATGAAACCAGACTGGTCTTCATGGACCAGGTTTGACATATGAGGTGACAAGCGAATGGCCAGGGACTTGCTAAGTACCTTCACGTTTGTGTTTATTATTGTGAGGGGCATGTATGCTGTTGGGTCAGTAGCATCACCTCCTGGTTTCATGAGCATACAGATCTCACCTTCCCGCATAGTTGGTGGTAAAACAGCCTTTTCTGAAGCATCTATAAAGACTTCTAGGAGTCCTTGTGTTAACATAGCCAAAAATACTTGGTAAAATTCAGACAGGAACCCATCATTCTCTGGTGTCTCGGGTCGTGGGAGCATCCTGAGCGCCGTTCTAAGTTCCTGTAGCCTGGACTGATCATCCGTCTCCTCTGATGCCACTAGCCCAAGTTTGGGGATGCGAAACCTCTCCAAGAAAGGGGAGTAGATTTGTGTGCTGCCGTGTACATGCGCTATAGGTGTACTCGGAACAAATCCACAATGTCTGCCCTGGCAGTGACCTTGATGACGTCCAGGGTGACTAGACTCCTCGTGGCCGGGGGGAGGGCCCCCTATGCAAGATCAAAGCTAAAAGGCACCCAGATTTGTTGCCTCTGCATTGTAGCCACTGCTGGTGTTGTTTCAGAGTGCATTCGTCTAGATGGTCCCACATATCCATGATACGCCCATGTATGTTGTGCTCTTTCCTTAGTGAGGCAGTGCTACAGGTGTGCACTGTCTAAGCATGAGCAAGCGATTGCTCCTCTTTGTCCAGCTCAGCCTGGAGCTGTCTACAGAGCCCACAGGGCAGTCTCATACAGGCGCCCCTCAGCATTCCTTTAAGTGCCTTCCATTCCTTGAATCTACTATCAGTGGAGCCCCAGTTTGACTCAAAATAACCCGACAGAGAGAGTGACAGTGCCTCACGTTCTGTGGGGTCCTCAAGTATCTCTGCAGGCATTCACTGAGATTGTGATCCCAGCACTGCATCAGAGGGCCCAATCTGTATCTCTCTGATGTGCTCCAGGGCCACTTGGTTTCTCTTATGGCATATGCCCTCCAGGTCGTGGTTGTTGTAACCCTTACGGTTCGCCACCACACAGTCCATGGCTGTGCCAAGGATCCACCACTGTCTGCTGCAGGCCCTGCCAACATCCTTGGCCTGCTTGTAGAAGAAGCCAGCCATGCAGAAAAGCGATCCGGTGTCAGGAGCCGACAGGGGCCAGCCGTCTTCATGGTCCCCAGGAGCCTGTCCCAGATGACCTGTATCCACTGGGATCAGCAGTAGGCCAAGCGAGCCAGGAGCCGTCAACCCATGAGACAGGCCCAGATCCTGCCGGGACGTGCCCCAGCCGCCGCCACTTGCCATGGCTGCTACAGTCTCTGCAGCCAGCACTCTCTGGGCTGTCAGAAGTCTGTCACCCCCATGGTTTCCGATACAGGTAGGCAGCATCCGGGGCGACAGCCACTCCTCTCTAGCACCAAGGCGGCCCATGCAGGATAAGAACCACCAACCAAGCTCCAACTAGGCCCAACCGCAGCATCAGACCATTACTGCAGCCTGTGCCGTCGGCGGATCCGGTGTTGCTTGTTCGTCACTAGAAGGTCACAGGAGGTGGTGGCTCGGGAGCTCATGTCCTGTTGGCCATGTTTCCAGATCACGCCCCCGAATTTGAATCTTTCTTAGCAAAGGCAGCATATAGTTCCATAAGATGAGGGCCAGGACTTGGAACGTGTGTTCACCCATTCTGGCTCTTCTGTGGCAGGGAATAGAGGCCAGATTCAAGTCTGCTGAGCGTAAGGCTCTCTGCAGAAGTGCCTACTGGTGTAGCCGCTGCCTCCACTGGAATATCATGGGCTCCCTAGCACTAACATGGACTGGGAGAGCCTTTTTTTTCTTACACTATTCCAAACAGAGGTTGCCCCATGTTTCCTTGGAATGTTACAGACTGATGAAGGTTCACCATATTCCTTGCACTAGTGCATACTTATTTAGCCACCCTCTAGTTCCCTTTCACCCCTCGGTTTCTTGGCAGATACACAGACTAAGGAAGACCATCACGTTTTCCTTTAGTAACAAAGGCTAAGGGAGACCCACAGTTTGTCTTGCACTGGTATGGTAACTACAAAAAATATCGAGTTAAAAATATTGACTTGCATAAATATCGACTTCAAAATATAGAATGGACAAAATATTGAATGGACAGAATATAGTCAACAAAAATATCGAATTTAAGGTAAGTAATTTAATATCTATTTTTATAAATATAGAAAGTCAAAATATCGAAGTATATGATATAGGTATTAAAATATATTGAATTTTTAATAATATCGAATTTTTAAAAATGTTTTGTATGTTAGTATATGTGTGAAAAGTGTATATTTTCTTGTAATTTATTTTAAGTAATACATTTTATGTTATTTAATTTTTGCGTAATTTAATTCTGTAGCGGTGTGTGGGTTTATAGGGGAATAGGGTGGGAAGTAATTTAATTATATTAAATAAAATATTAATTTTTAGAAATCATTAATTATTTTTAATTTAATTTTGCGTTTTAGTTCTGTAGCGGGTTGTGGGTTTATAGGGGAATAGGGTGGGAAGTAATTTAATTGTAATTAATTAAATATTTTAATGTATTTATTGGTATTTATTTTGAATTAATTGTTAATTAACTTTTAATTGGTAATTCATTAATTTTTATTTGGTAATTCATTTTTATTAATTGATTAATTGATGATTATTTGAATTTTATTAATTTATTTTCCTTAGCGGGTTGTGGGTTTATAGGGGAATTGGGTGGGAAGTTACTTGATTGTAATTAATTAAATATTTTTTTTTATTCGTATTTATTTAGAATTAATTGGTAATTAATTTATAATTGTCAATTAATTGTAAATTGGTAATTAATTTGTATTAATAGGTAATGAATTTTAATAATTATTATTTATTTGTATTTTTAATTGATTAATTATTATATTATTTTATATTGGTAACTACTTTTAATAATTTTTTATTGGTATTGATATTTAATTTATTTTTATTAATATATTAAATATTTACTTTCCCTACTGTTAAGCTCACTAGAGTGGGAATAGTAATTTTTACCCCTACGCTATCCAACGCTTTCTCTACTGTTGCACTCCCTGGAGTGGGAATAGTAATTTTTACCCTCCCGCTATCCAACGCTTTCCCTACTGTTGCACTTTCTGGAGTGGGAATAGAATTTTTACCCCTTCGCTATCTAACGCTTTCCCTACTGTTGCACTCTCTGGAGTGGGAATAATAATTTTTACCCCTACGCTATCCAACGCTTTCCCTACTGTTGCACTCTCTGGAGTGGGAATGGTAATTTTTACCCCTACGCTATCCAACGCTTTCCCTACTGTTGCACTCACTGGAGTGGGAATAGTAATGTTTACCCCTACGCTATCCAACACTTTCCCTACTGTTGCACTCACTGGAGTGGGAAAAGTAATTTTTACCCCTACGCTATCCTACGCTTTCCCAACTGTTGCACTCACAGGAGTGGTAATAGTAAATGTTACCCTCCCGCTATCCTACGGTCAAAATATTGTATGTTTTTTATTACTATTATGTTAATATATATATGTTTTAAAAAATAAAATTGTATGTTTCTTTTATAAATTAAATTAATTATTTTATAATTTTAAGGTTATTTAAGTATTTTTAAGTATGTTTTAGTTAATTAATTTTAATATTTCATTAATTTTAAATTACTTTTAAGACGTAAAAAAATTCGATATTTTGAATAACTATATTTTTTAAACGATATTTTTGATTCAATATTTTTGTACTTACCTGTTTGTAGATAGGAATTCAATATTTTTGTATTCGATATTTTATCCTCGATATTTTTGTAAGTCTATATTTTTGAAATCGATATTTATAGATCCTATAGTACCAGTACAGAATGAAGGAACATATCCAGTTCCCTTGGAGTTCCTTAGGCTAAGGCAGTCCTCAAGCTCCATTTCAGTGACACGTTCAGTTCCATTGCAACAGCTCAGACTGAAGGAGACCCTCTCCTCCACCTCCAGTACAAACAGTTTAAATATCTCTAGTTCCCTTGCACTAGTACAGACTGTGTGAGTCCCTCCCATTTCAAGCACCATGTAGAATGAATGAGCTCCTCCACATTGCTTGTGCTAGTACAAATTGAGTGAGATCCTCCAGTTCCATTGCAGTGCAGGCTGTGTGAGTGCCTTTAGTTCCCTGGCAAGGGTCCAGGTTAAGAAAGCCCACTCCAAGTTCCCTTGCCTTATGCAACCAGTTCTCTTGCTGTGCTATGAATTGTGTGACCCAGCAACCCCCACACAGTTTCCTTGCGCCGGTATACATAATGTGAGACCCGCCAGGTTCCCTGCACTGATGGAGATGGTGTGAACCCTTCCAGTTTCCCTGTACTGGTACAGATTGTGTAATATTCTCCAGTTCCCGTGCACTGGTACACACTGTGTAGCTCACTCCTGTTCTATTGCACCTGTACAGATTGGGTGAGCCCTGTCAGATCCACTTCATCATTACAAATTGTGTGACAACCTCCAGTTTCCTTTCACTGGTACAAATTGAGTGAGCTTACTCCCACACCTCAGCCCCCTTGGGTAACGTATGTGGAGGAAAGTTCCAGTTCCCTTGCATTAGCTTGGACAGAGGTAGACCCTCTGGTTCACTTGCACTGGTACAGACCGAGGGCCAGATTTATCAAGGGCTTGTGTTGCCCTTGCATGACGCAAAGCCAGCGCAAGCACTTATGTGAGATTTCTTATGCGGCGCAGAGCCACCTGTCGTAGCTCTGCACAGCTTAGTAAATCTGGAGTAACGCAAGGCAGTCCATGTCGCTGCCTTGCATTGCTCTGCTCTGGGAAGGCGTTCCATGGGTGGAGAGTTCCCACTCATCCACCCCTGGTGTTTGGAAGATTCTCAGATTTACTATCACTAGTAAACCTGGGAATACATCAACATGTTAGTGGTACGGCTTGCGAGGGCAGATATATCAAGGAGTAATATATATATATTTCTCTTAGTTTTTTCCAATTGCTGTGTGTGCTGCATTCAGCAGCACACACAGTAAGAGGGAAAAGCCTCAGAGGCTTTGCAGGAATGTGCCCCTTCCTGAACAAAAGCAATCATCCCCGTAACACAGGCACTCTTGGACCATGGTGCAAGGGTGTCTGTGTTGGCGCTGTGCAGCCACAAGTGCACCAGTGTAGAGGGAGATATGGGCATTCCTGCCCTCTCCGTTTGATGCAGCACACCACGTTGTCTTGCTGCGTTGCATTGCGCCAAATATTAGTAAATCTGCCCCTAAGTGACCGTCTCTACTTTTCTTGCCCTTGTATGGATGGTGTGAGCTCCTCCAGTTCCCTTCCAGAAGTGCAGACCGAAGGAGCTCCTCCAGTTCCCTTCCAGAAGTGCAGACCGAGGGAGCCCCTCCAGTTCCCTTCCAGAAGTGCAGACCGAGGTAGTCCCTCCAGTTCCCTTCCAGAAGTGCAGACCGTAGGAGCTTCTCCAGTTGCCTTCCAGAAGTGCAGACCGTAGGAGCTCCTCCAGTTCCCTTCCAGAAGTACACCCCAAAGGCGCTCCTCCAGTTCCCTTCCAAAAGTGCAGACCAGGGCGCTCCTCCAGTTCCCTTCCAGAAGTGCAGACCGAGGGAGCTCCTCCAGTTCCCTTCTAGAAGTGCAGACCAGGGCGCTCCTCCAGTTCCCTTCCAGAAGTGCAGACCGAGGGTGCTCCTCCAGTTCCCTTCCAGAAGTGCAGACCGAGGGAGCTCTTCCAGTTACCTTCCAGAAGTGCACATTGAGGGGGCCCCTCCAGTTACCTTCCAGAAGTGCAGACTAAGGGAGCTCCTACAGTTACCTTCCAGAAGTGCAGACTATACGAGCTCCTCCAGTTCCCTTCCAGAAGTGCAGACTTTGGGAGCTCCTAAAGTTCCAGTGCACTTGTGCAAACTGAGGGCGCTCTTCCAGTTCCCTTCCAGAAGTGCAGACTCAGGGAGCTCCTCCAGTTCCCTTCCAGAAGCGCAGACTGAAAGAGCTCCTCCAGTTCTCTTCCAGAAGTGCAAAGTGATGGCGCTCCTCTTGTTCCCTTCCAGAAGTGCAGACCGAGGGTGCTCCTCCAGTTCCCCATCCAGAAGTGCAGACTGAGGGCGCTCCTCCAGTTCTTTTCCAGAAGTGCAGACCGAGGGAGCTCCTCCAGTTCCCTTACAGAAGTGCAGACCGAGGGAGCTCCTCCAGTTCCCTTCAAGAAGTGAAGACTCCTCCAGTTCCCTTCCAGAAGTGCAGACCGGGGGAGCTATTTCAGTTCCCTTCCAGAAGTTCAGACCGAGGGAGCTCCTCCAGTTCCCTTCCAGAAGTGCAGACCGAGGGCGCCCTCCAGTTCCCTTCCAGAAGTGCAGACCGAGGGCGCTTCTCCAGTTCCCTTCCAGAAGTGCAGACCGAGGGAGCTCCTCCAGTTCCCTTCCAGAAGTGCAGACCGAGGGCGCTCCTCCAGTTTCCTTCCAGAAGTGCAGACCGAGCGAGCTCCTCCAGTTCCCTTCCAGAAGTGCAGACTGAGGGAGCCCCTCCAGTTCCCTTGCAGTAGCACAGACCAAGGTAGCCCCTCTAGTTCATTTCCAGTATTGCAGACTGAGAGAGCTCCTCCAGTTCCCTTGCACCAGTGCAGACTGAGGAAGCTTCTCCAGTTCCCTTGCACTTGTGCAGATTGAGGGAGCTCTTCCAGTTCCCTTCCAGAAGTGCAAACTGAGGGAGCTCCTCCAGTTACCTTCCAGAAGTGCAGACTGAGGGAGCTCCTCCAGTTCTCTTCCAGAAGTGCAGACTAAGGGCGCCCCTCCAGTTACCGTCCAGCAGTGCAGACTGAGGGAGCTCCTCCAGTTCTCTTGCACTAGTGTAGCCCGAGGGAGGTCCTCCAGTTCCCATGTACTTGTGCATACTGAGGGAGCTCCTCCAATTCCCTTGTACTAATCCTCTATTTGTCCCGGAGTAGCGTGCTAGTCACCGAAAAAGCACTTTAGCTCCTCGTCAGGGGTAGTAAGCGCTATATAAATGTTATTACAATACAATACAATACATTTCTGGTGCAGACTGAGGAAGCTCCTCCAGCTCCCTTGCACTAGTGCAGACTGGGCAATTCCTCCATTTCCCTTCAGGTAGCACAAACTGAGGGAGCATCTCCAGTTTCTTAACAGACGATCGGGGAGTGGCTCCAGTAGTTTAGACTTAGTTTCTTGGCAGTAGCTTATACTGAGGGAGCACCTCAAGTTCCCTTCCATAAGGGCAGCCTGAGGGAGCACCTCCAGTTCCCATGCACAAGCACAGACTTATGGAGCACCACCAGTCCCAGTGCACCAGCAGACTAAGGGAATCCCTTCTGTTGCCTTGCACTAGTAGACTTAAGGAGCACATCCAGGTCACTTCTTGCAGCAGCTTAGACTGAGATAGCAATCACAATTCACTTGCATAAGCACAGACTGAGGGATCCCCTCTAGTTCCCTTGCACACGTCCAATGGGAGGGAGCAGCGTCAATTTCCATTGTAGTAGCTTGGAGTCAGGAAGCATCTCTAGTTCCCTTCCATATGTGCAGCCTGAGGGAACACCACCAGTCCGCTTGCACCAGCAGACTGAGGGAATCCCTTCTGTTGCCTTGTACTAACAGACTTAAGGAGCACATCGAGCTCCCTTGCAATAGCAGACCGAGGGAACCTTCCAGGTCCCTTGTGCCAACACAGACTGAGGAAAAACCTCCAGGTCTCTCGTACTATATAAAACTGAGGCGTCCTCTCTAGTCCTGTGCACAACCTCAAACTGAGGGAGCTCCCATCTGGTCCTGCCAGGAGCACTAATCGGACAACCTTCTTTTCCCTTGCACAAGCGGACACTGAGGGAGCACCTCCAGTTCCCTTCCAGAAGTGCAGACCGAGGGCGCACCTCCAGTTCCCTTCCAGAAGTGCAGACCGAAGGAGCTCCTCCAGTTGCCTTCCAGAAGTACAGACCGAGGGCGCTCCTCCAGTTCCCTTCCAAAAGTACAGACCGAAGGCGCTCCTCCAGTTCCCTTCTAGAAGTGCAGACCGAGGGTGCTCCTCCTGTTCCCTTCCAAAAGTGCAGACCGAGGGAGCACCTCCAGTTCCCTTCCAGAAGTGCAGACTGAGGGTGCTCCTCCAGTTGCCTTCCAGAAGTACAGACCGAGGGCGCTCCTCCAGTTCCCTTCTAGAAGTGCAGACCGAGGCTGCTCCTCCAGTTCCCTTCCAAAAGTGCAGACCGAGGGAGCCCCTCCAGTTCCCCGCCTGAAGTGCAGACTGAGGGAGCACCTCCAGTTCCCTTCCAGAAGTGCAGACCGAGGGTACCCTTCCAGTTCCCTTCCAGAAGTACAGACCGAGGGAGCTCTTCCAGTTACCTTCCAGAAGTGCACATTGAGGGGGCTCTTCCAGTTCCCTTCCAGAAGTGCAGACAGAAGGAGCTCCTCCAGTTGCCTTCCAGAAGTGCAGACCGAGGGCGCTCCTCCAGTTCCCTTCCAGAAGTACAGACCGAAGGCGCTCCTCCAGTTCCCTTCTAGAAGTGCAGACCAGGGCGCTCCTCCAGTTCCCTTCCAGAAGTGTAGACCGAGGGTGCTCCTCCAGTTCCCTTCCAGAAGTGCGGACCGAGGGAGCTCTTCCAGTTACCTTCCAGAAGTGAAGACTATGGGAGCTACTCCAGTTTTCTTCCAGAAGTGCAGACTGAGAGAGCATCTCCAGTTCCCTTCTAGAAGTGCAGACTTTGGGAGCTCCTAAAGTTCCAGTGCACTTGTGCAAACTGAGGGCGCTCTTCCAGTTCCCTTCCATATGTGCAGCCTGAGGGAACACCACCAGTCCGCTTGCACCAGCAGACTGAGGGAATCCCTTCTGTTGCCTTGTACTAACAGACTTAAGGAGCACATCGAGCTCCCTTGCAATAGCAGACCGAGGGAACCTTCCAGGTCCCTTGTGCCAACACAGACTGAGGAAAAACCTCCAGGTCTCTCGTACTATATAAAACTGAGGCGTCCTCTCTAGTCCTGTGCACAACCTCAAACTGAGGGAGCTCCCATCGGGTCCTGCCAGGAGCACTAATCGGACAACCTTCTTTTCCCTTGCACAAGCGGACACTGAGGGAGCACCTCCAGTTCCCTTCCAGAAGTGCAGACCGAGGGCGCACCTCCAGTTCCCTTCCAGAAGTGCAGACCGAAGGAGCTCCTCCAGTTGCCTTCCAGAAGTACAGACCGAGGGCGCTCCTCCAGTTCCCTTCCAAAAGTACAGACCGAAGGCGCTCCTCCAGTTCCCTTCTAGAAGTGCAGACCGAGGGTGCTCCTCCTGTTCCCTTCCAAAAGTGCAGACCGAGGGAGCACCTCCAGTTCCCTTCCAGAAGTGCAGACTGAGGGTGCTCCTCCAGTTGCCTTCCAGAAGTACAGACCGAGGGCGCTCCTCCAGTTCCCTTCTAGAAGTGCAGACCGAGGCTGCTCCTCCAGTTCCCTTCCAAAAGTGCAGACCGAGGGAGCCCCTCCAGTTCCCCGCCTGAAGTGCAGACTGAGGGAGCACCTCCAGTTCCCTTCCAGAAGTGCAGACCGAGGGTACCCTTCCAGTTCCCTTCCAGAAGTACAGACCGAGGGAGCTCTTCCAGTTACCTTCCAGAAGTGCACATTGAGGGGGCTCTTCCAGTTCCCTTCCAGAAGTGCAGACAGAAGGAGCTCCTCCAGTTGCCTTCCAGAAGTGCAGACCGAGGGCGCTCCTCCAGTTCCCTTCCAGAAGTACAGACCGAAGGCGCTCCTCCAGTTCCCTTCTAGAAGTGCAGACCAGGGCGCTCCTCCAGTTCCCTTCCAGAAGTGTAGACCGAGGGTGCTCCTCCAGTTCCCTTCCAGAAGTGCGGACCGAGGGAGCTCTTCCAGTTACCTTCCAGAAGTGAAGACTATGGGAGCTACTCCAGTTTTCTTCCAGAAGTGCAGACTGAGAGAGCATCTCCAGTTCCCTTCTAGAAGTGCAGACTTTGGGAGCTCCTAAAGTTCCAGTGCACTTGTGCAAACTGAGGGCGCTCTTCCAGTTCCCTTCCAGAAGTGCAGACTCAGGGAGCTCCTCCAGTTCCCTTCCAGAAGCGCAGACTGAAAGAGCTCCTCCAGTTCTCTTCCAGAAGTGCAAAGTGATGGCGCTCCTCTTGTTCCCTTCCAGAAGTGCAGACCGAGGGTGCTCCTCCAGTTCCTCATCCTGAAGTGCAGACTGAGGGCGCTCCTCCAGTTCTCTTCCAGAAGTGCAGACCGAGGGAGCTCCTCCAGTTCCCTTACAGAAGTGCAGACCGAGGGCGCTCCTCGAGTTCCCTTCAAGAAATGCAGACTGAGGGAGCTCCTCCAGTTCCCTTCCAGAAGTGCAGACCGGGGGAGCTCTTTCAGTTCCCTTCCAGAAGTTCAGACCGAGGGAGCTCCTCCAGTTCCCATCCAGAAGTGCAGACCGAGAGCGCCCTCCAGTTCCCTTCCAGAAGTGCAGACCGAGGGCGCTTCTCCAGTTCCCTTCCAGAAGTGCAGACTGAGGGAGCTCCTCCAGTTCCCTTCCAGAAGTGCAGACCGAGTTATCCAATGGAAGGTGGATAACATGGCTAAGAGCATTAGCTCGGTAATGCATGAATATCGCTGACTTTTCAGCGATATTCATTCATTTGCAGCGATTTTTATCGCATTTGCGATTAACCTTGGTAATACCAAGGTTTATTTGCGGTAAAAATCGCCGCAGCTCTGCGTTACATTTTTGTCTCTAACCAAGCAATAGCGATATTTATCGCTATTGCTTGGTAATATGCCCCATAGAGTCAATAATGATGACGAAGTTTCACTTTTCTTCCAGAGCCTTAGACTGAGGGAGCCCCTTCACTTTCCAGAGCAGCAGCACACGTGTGAAGGAGGTGGGGGGTGGGAGGGGGTTATCCGTCCCTCCCCACCCCTACCAGTCCCGCCTCTCCTCACGAGGAGGGGGCTGTTGGTATTGCTGATTCTGATAACATGGATTTTCCTAATCTCCCCCCTCCAGCAGGGAAGGGGCTGCTCAGACAGATCTCGGCTCACCAGAGAAACCCTGTCAGCTGACTTCAAAGACACCACTTCAAAGTCACAGCTCCGAGTCATCGATGGGTGACGGGAGGGAGGGGAGAGAGAGGGCACAGGAGGGTGCGGGGACAGCCAGAGAAGGAGAAGCGAGTGGGAGCGAGGGAGGAGAGACGGAAACATGAAGCAGGAAAGATGGTCAGGAAAAGAAAGACACTCCTGAAGTGGGCGCTGCCAACTTACTCCATCCACTGACACGTTGCATACTATTGATTGTGAATCTACAGCACTCATTTTACTCCCAGTGACCTGCAGGTTATACAAGGTGCTCCACGCCAGGTGCTCAACCTACTGGGATATCTTACACTATACACATGGCACGGGAGAGGGGTCAAAAACAAGGGGACACAATGGCCATTTGTAGTGAAGTCCTCTCATAAAGTAAAGTAATAAATGAATAAGAGAGGAAATCCAACGAAGTGAAGAAGGGAATTAAAAGATGAGATTTATTCACAGGAGAGGACCCACGACTGTACAGGTCGATGTCTCAGTCAAATCTACATCAGAACACACAATGTATTCTAGAACACTAGATATCATGCAAAACATTACATGTAAAACATTCGTTAAAGAAACACATCTACATATTGAACAGTATAAAACCTACATACTACACATCCCCCTTTTTTTAATGAAAAGAGAACGACACCTAACAAATCATTAATGTAAAAAAATAAATTAAAAAAAACAAAAAAATCAAAATATTAACAATTATTTCATTAGTGCATTACATAGTCTTGAAAACGAGATGATGCATGTCTAACTCGACCCGTTCTATTTATACTACTCCCATCCCCCTTTCCACCGTGAGATGTTACAGGTAGCGAAAGGGAATGAGGAACAATTTTGGATGAATCACCCTCAGCAAAAACTGAAGCAGATTCCGTTGAAGAGTTTGGTTGTCCATCTGAATACTTAGTATTTGGTACACTGAAATTGTCACAGACACCAAACCAATCAAAATCTGAAGCATTATTACGCTTATTATTTCGAATTATATCAGCTTGTTTGGGTGTAATTTTGATGAGAGCATTTTTATTCCACCAACCTTTGTCCGTAAGAAGAGCAGCTGCACGTGAAACTTTTAGAACTTGTACATGGGCTGAAAATTTCGATTGACCTTTAGAAATTATACCAGGTTTTCTGATAATAACCCAATCACCAGAAAATAATGGTTTTTCAGACACATGCATATGCTTATCATAATTCTGTTTTTAACATTCTTGTTTTTTTTTAACCTGATCACGAACTTTATTCAAATCAACATAAATTTGAGAAGCATTTTCCAATAACCATGCAGGTGTAAGTTTAGAAGTTGGTGTTCGACCTCTAAGTAAAATAAAAGGTGAAATAACTGTAGTGCTGTGAGGTGTACAATTATAATATCAAACTTTGTGGCATAAAAATGCTGGAATATTCAAACCACTGGCGCAAGCCATTTGTACAGCTTCTTTCAGTAAACGATTAGCCCGTTCAACAAGACCATTTGAAGATGGTCTATACAGGGGAACAAGTGTGTGTTTAACATCAGATTTGTTCAAAAATATATCAACATCTTTAGCAACAAAATGAGAACCATTATCAGTTACAATCTCTTGTGGAGAACCTTCAGAATAGAATAATCTTTGTAAAAACAATAGCATCAGGACTCTTTACAAAAGTGAAATATATCCACTTCGAAAAGTAGTCTATGGCCACAATTATATATTTCTTTTCAGAATTGAAAACAGTAAAAGGACCAGCAAAATCCAATTCGATTTTCTTCCAAGCACTGCTTGGCCATTCTACAGGATTAAGAGGCAAGTTGGAAGACTTCCAATGCTTGTATGAACAAAGACATTGGGTACACTGGTTGACAAAAGATTTAACTTGACTATCAATTCCTGGCCACCAATAGGTTTGTTTAATCTTATTAACAGTAGCAGTGGTGCCCGGGTGTCTTTCATGTGCTAAAGAGATTATGCTGTCTCTGATACCCCTAGGAGGAACAAATGAATCCTGTCGTACCAAAATATCGTCAGAAAATGACAATTCGGAAGCAAATTGTGCAAAATTTCTTTCTTCTATGGACAGATTTCTGTCCATGGGCCAACCAGAAACCAAGTATTTTTTAACCCTTTGTAAACAATCATCTTGCTGAAAATTACATAACCAATCTTCCTTTGTAATCTTAAAATCTTGTACAACATTCTCAACAGTAAACACACATTCAACGTCAGAGCTAACCAAATCATGAACGGGAAGTGGAATACGTGACAAGCAATCAGCTCTTATGTTTTTCCCGCCTGGAAGATATTTGATTTCAAAATCAAATTCTTGATGTCTGGCAAGCAATCAAACCAGACAAGAAGATGCTTTGTTTGAAGAACTTTCGCCAAGCATGTAAATTAGAGGTTTGTGATCAGTAAACAACTAAAACTAAGTACCCCAAATGTACATACGAAATTTTTCAACAGACCAGGTACAGGCCAAGGCCTCACGCTCGATGGTGCTGTAATTTAGTTCAGCAGGAGACAAAGTGCGCGAGGCAAAAGCTATGGTACATTCTTCACCTTTGATCATCTGGCTGAGAACAGCTCCCAAACCTCTAGAGCTGGCATCAACAGTTATTATACTTTGAATACCATGAGTGAAAGGTTTAATCGTTGGAGCAGTGACAATCATATTTTTAATATCATCAAAAGCAGTTTGAGTTTCAGAAGACCACACAAATCTAACATGCTTTTTTATAAGATTCCTGAGAGGTTGAACCACGAAAGCATAACCCCTGACAAACCGAGCATAGTACTCGCTTAAACCCAGAAACGCTGACAAAGAATCCTTGTCTGATGGGCAAGGAGCATTCTTAATGGCATTAAACAAAGAACTCTTGGGTTTAATACCAAAACTAGATAAATTGTGACCCAAATAATCAACATCATTAGCTAAAAATTGCATTCTTCATGTTACTGTGAGACCATGAGTCTGTAATGTGCTCAATACCTTCTCACACAAAAGTGTAATGTTGATCTAACGATTCAGAGTGGATCAAAATGTCGTCCTGAAAAGCTTGGATACCAGGACAATTGTCAAAAATAGTATCCATCAGCCTTTGAAATATACTGGCTGCGGAAGCAAGACCAAAGGGGAGTCTTTTGTACATGTATACACCAAATGTATATTGTGATTTTTTAGCCAAAGGAATTTGGTGGTACGCTGACCGTAAGTCTATGATAGAGAAAAATTTACTGGAACCAATATTAGCCAACATATCATGAATCTTGGGCAACGGATGTGTGTCAACAACTATGTTACAATTCAGCACCCTTAAATCTGCACACAAACGAATCTCACCAGACTGTTTTCGTGCGACCACTGCTGTCGAAACCCATTCAGACGATTCCACAGGACAAATAATGTCCTGAGCCACCAATTGTTCGGTGTGCTTTTTAAGATCCTGTCGGACAGAAAGTGGCACAGCATGTACTTTTTTGAACTACGGGAAACACTTTCTCTTTCAACTTGATTGTATGTTCAACATTTTTGACCAACCCAATTTCCTCACGAAAAACGGTTTTGTATTTGTCAAACATTTTACACAAAATGGTCTCTTGCGTGACATTTACTTGAATAGCCAAAACAGGTAATTCACCTAAAACTACTGGCTCGGGATGACCAAGTTTCAAAAATATGCCTAAACTGGCCTGATCAATCCAACCTAAAATGTCTCTGCCATTAAGTGCAACATACACTTTAGTATGAATAACTCTGCCTTTAAAATCAATAGTATCAGAAAAATAATCACGCATAATAATGTCATAACCACCAAAAGCTTTGGGGTTAACATCTGTGGGACACAATTCTGTATTATGCCACAAGCTAAAAAATGTTCTCTCATCTAAAATAGTGATTGGCGAACCCGAGTCCGCCACAACTTCCATGTTAATATTTCAAATTAACACTCTACAGATAGGACCTTTTACTCTATGATCATCAAGAGTACTTATTTGAACAGATAAAGATGAAACATTAGGTGCATCACACAATTTAGTGTAAATCATATTAACCTTTGTTTTATCCTTAGGTGCACGACACACTATAAAGAAATGGCCAATCCTTTTGCAATTGGTACACCTTTTACCTTGTGCAGGACATTTGGGGTTGTTGCCGACATGAAATCTGGAACCACACCTGTAACAGAAAATGTTAGGTTTATGTTCAAATGCCTTCTTATCTTTATAACGTGAAGAAACAGCATTACATTGCATTCAATATCATTATCATGCGAAAACAGTAGAAATTGGTGTGATTGGTGTAGAGTCAGCTAATATTTTTGATGAAGAAACTGAACATTCAATGCTCTTGGCAATAATCCTTATTTCATCTAAACTTCGATTTTTGCAAGTCAAAATCCGTTCTTGAATCTTTTTATTGTAGCAATTGAAAACAAGTTGATCACGAAGAGCAGTGTCGATGTAAGATTCAAATTCGCACTTGGAAGCAAGCACACCCACGGTTGCCAAATATTCTTCAATAGACTCCTCTTGTGATTGCTTCCTTTTGAAAAAAACATGACGTTCAACCATAACTGACGGTTCATCTTTATATTACTTGCCTAAACGTGCTAAAGCCTCGCTGTACACATTCCAGGATTCATCAGCAGAAGGGTTTTGAACAACTGCTAAATTATCAAAAAGTTGTTGACCAGCATCACCCAAATGATTGAACAGAATTGCTCTTTTCCTGGACGGTGAGTATTCGAGTGCATCAATTGCCTCTAAATAGTTAGTAAAAACACCCAGCCATTTATGCCATGGAGTGGGTGGTTTGCCAGGTATCTTTAAAAATGAAGGTGGAGCAACAATGACATTAATCGAATTTGCCATGATGTCAAGAAAAAAACAAATAATAAAAATGAAAAAAATATATAAATCTTAATTATTACTTTGCTGACCCAGACGATGAAATCGTAGCGATGAAATGAAAAATTTCCCAGCTAACGTGACGGGAAGTTTCAATTCTATTAAGGACTAGGAGGCGAGGATTATGCAGTCCTTTCTTCTCTTTATTATAATCAGCACTTAAAAGAAAACCAATCAAAACATTTTTATCGAACCACAACTCCCATGAGCACATGGGATACAGTGTCCATAGTAACCAACAGCCAATCATGGATCCGTCCGCTGTATAACTAGCCATGACGTCCTATCCTCTTCCTCTTCTTCTCTGTGAGGCAGAACCCCAGGAAACTTCTTCAATCCTTCTGGTCTTGTCCTAAATCAAACAAGAAGACCGTTATCCAGTTCTTCTTACAAGAAGGAAGGCAAAAGGCAGTACACAGCATGCACCAGAATCAAGATAGTTTGACAATGAACGTACCGGTTTTCAAACATGAATGCAAATAAGGTACCATTCCAGCCAAAGTCATTGCATTAGCATAGCATTGAATCAAATCGTAAAATTATTACTTACGTAAGTACGAAGGTGTACGGGTGGGGCGAGACCAGCCAGTCTCGGGAGGGCTAATCCTCGCCTCCTAGTCCTTAATAGAATTGAAACTTTCTGTTACGTTAGCTAGGAAATTTTTCATTCTATGTCAGGACGGAGGCGAGGATTATGCAGTTTCAAAGCTTCTCCACCATGAGCTCTGCCGCGCCATAGATGGGCTTGAAGTAAAACTTTTTGAATGTCGACTCCGAGGACCAGTCTGCAGCTGCCATGATGTCCTCTAACCTAACGCCCACTTGAATGGCCTTAGAGGCCATAACTCCTCTCACGGAGTGAGCTCCAAATCTGGTCACATCTATTCCCGCTTCGGTCATGATCCAACTGACCTACCTAGCGATAGATGGAGCCGAAACCGCCTTAAAAGGCTTCTGCAATGCAATGAGGAGTTGTCGGTCCCCAGGGGGGCGGCAATCCGCCGTCATATCCTCGTACGCCTTGAGGCAACGCACCACACACAACTTCGGGTGATCCGGGAACGTCGGGTAGGATACTGACCTGATGTTAGTTTTGGTACGTCTAGCAACCGTGAAAGTCACTCCCTCCGGAGTGAATACGCGTGCCGTGACATCTAGTGCACGCACGTCAGAAACTCGCTTACATGAGACTAGACACAGCAAAATCGCCAGTTTAGATGACAGTTCTTTCCTGTTCAGATACTGGTTGTCACGCCAGGAGGTAAGGAACCTGAGGATGATGTTGACATCCCAGAGATTATGAAACCTAGGTTCAGGGGGTGTTGAAAGTCTGACCCCCTTCATGAGCTTGCAAACCCAAGGATGTTACCCCGCCGGCCTGCCGTCTATGTGAGAATGACCTGCCGAAATAGCGGACCTGAAAGAGTTGATGGACCTATAGGCCAAACCCGAATGTGTTAATTCAGCCAGACAATTCAGAATGTGGGTAACGTCAGCCCCCCCGGGATCGGCGTGTCTTCCCAGACACCAACAACGCCACCGCTGCCAAGCCGATCGGTACCTCTTGACGGTACCAGGGGCCCAGGCTCTGCTGATGAGTTCCTCAGCGCCCGCCGAAAGGCGTCCGTCCTGCCAACGTCCACGGAAATCCTCCACGCCATTAGGATTAATGTTTCCTGAAGCACTAGCGGGTGCCCCTCTCCCAGGGGCCCCGAAAGTAGCGACGGGAACAAGGGCAGACGAATCGGACAATCCCACGACAGCTCTAGCAGTGGGGGAAACCAGGCCTGAGCCTGCCAGAAGGGGGTCACTAGGACCAGCGAGGTTTGCTGTCGGCGAACTTGTGCCGCTACCCGAGGAATCATGAGGAAAGGGGGAAAGGCGTACGCCTGCTCTGTCGACCAATTCTGTAAGAAGGCATCGACCGCGACCGCTTCCGGGTCCGGTCTCCAGCTCACGAACCTCGGAAGTTGACGGTTGAGCCGGGAAGCAAACAGGTCCACTGAGAACGGTCCCCAAGTTTCCATTAAAGCTTGGAAGACCGTAGGGTGCAGCCTCCAATCGCTGAAATCCTGGAAATTCCTGGAATGCCAATCCGCAATCGAGTTCTGCGTCCCCGGGAGATATTCCGTCAAGACTGAAATCCGTTTTTCCAGGCAATAGTGCCAGAAGTCCTTCGCCAGGTTCGCCAGCGCCTTGTACCGAGGCCCGCCCAGGCGATTGATATACTGCACCGCCGACACGTTGTCCATGCGCAGGAGGATGCAGCACAACACCTGGTTCTGTGTCAAAGACTTCACCGCGAAGGAGCCCGCTAGGAGTTCCAGGCAGTTGATGTGGAGCTGTAGCTCGTCCTCCGACCACCGGCCCCCCATGGTTACATTGCCGCAACGGGCTCCCCAGCCCGCTCTGCTGGCATCCGATTCGATGATCAGGTCCGGGCTGGATCCAAAGATCGCCCTTCCATTCCACGCACTCATGTGTTCTATCCACCAGCGCAACTCCGTCCTCGTTTCCTCTGTCAGGGAGATGAGTTCGGAGTAAGTAAGACCCTTCCGGAGATGTAGCGCCTTCAGGCGCTGAAGTGCCCTGTAATGCAACGGGCCCGGAAATATCGCCTGAATCGAGGATGACAGAAGGCCCACGATGCGAGCCAGGTGTCGAAGGGAGATCCTGTCATTCCGCAGAGTTTGGGAGAGTTCCTTGCGGATCTTGTTCACCTTCTGCTGCGGGAGGCTGAGGGAGGCAGTATTGGAGTCTATGAGGAAGCCCAGAAAGGTAATCTGTTTCCTCGGAAGAAGCTCCGACTTCTGAGCATTCACTACAAACCCCAAATCCTGGAGCAGGGCAATTGTCATGGTCAAGTGCGACTGAAGCCGCTCTGGCGACTGATCCAGTATCAGGATGTCGTCGAGATATATTATCATCCGCACGCCCCTCTCGCGAAGCGTCTCCACCACCGGCAGAAGGAGCTTCGTTAAGCACCAAGGGGCCGACGAGAGGCCGAAGGGTAGGGCTTGAAATTCGAAGACCTCCCCGTTCCACAAGAACTGCAGGAAGCGCCTGTGAGGAGGAAAGATCGGTACCGTGAGGT
Organism: Lissotriton vulgaris; assembly: GCF_964263255.1. Taxonomy (NCBI): domain Eukaryota; kingdom Metazoa; phylum Chordata; class Amphibia; order Caudata; family Salamandridae; genus Lissotriton; species Lissotriton vulgaris. The sequence goes on along the minus strand of NC_141686.1, from coordinate 164,961,099 downwards.
ACGCGTCCTTCAAGTCCAAGCGAACCATCCAATCCCCCTGTAGGAGGATGTCTCGCAACAGATGGATTCCCTCCATTTTGAAATGGCGGTAAACCAGCCATTCGTTGAACTCCGGTAAATTGATCACCGGGCGGAACCCCTTGTCCTTCTTCTGGACCAGAAAAATGTTGCTCAAGAACCCCGCAGGGTGAAGGTGTGTTTTTCTAATCGCACCTTTTTTGAGGAGTTCTGAAATCTCGTTGTCGATAAGAAGTCTGTCTTCTGTGGAAAAAACCAAGGGGCGAGGGCGAACCCTTTGATGGAGGGTGCCATTGAATTCTATCCGGAAGCCCCTGACCGTCTGGAGAACCCAAGGGTCTGAGGAGATTTTGCAACAGTTGTGGAGGTGATCCCGCAGCCTCCCCCCCAGAACGGATGGGGAAAAAAGGGTAACACTCATCGGATGGGCCTACTGGTGCATTGGCACCGCCGTGGTAGCCTCTGCCGCGCCCTCTGCCGGCGCCTCGACTCGGGTAGAAGTTCCCCTGGCGACCATCATTCCAGCCGTTGTTACGGTGCTGCTGGGTCTTGTTGTTAGGGCCTTGTTGGGATTGGCGGCCGGAGGAGCGACCCCGTCCTCGTCCGGCCCCTGCAAAAACCCATCCGGGGAAAATTTTCTTGATGGAAGTTTGTGCTCTGTCTAAAGCAGAGAAAGTGGTGAAGAATTTATTCAGTTCCTTTATAAACGGTTCTCCAAAAAGTTTGCCTTGTGCAATAGGGCCAGCCTCCAAAGTGGCTAGATCTCCAAGTTTCGGGTCGATCTTGATGAGGAGAGATCTCCTCCGCTCTGCTGCCAACGCACAATTCGCGTTGCCCAGGAAGCATAGGGCTCTCTGCGCCCAACCTGCCACGACCTCCGTGGACATCGCCGTCCCCGATTCCTTGGCCCTCTCGGCTAACTGGATTATCTGGGTCACGGGGCCCACGGCGTCCAGGAGCTTATCCTGGCAGTCGCGCCAGGATCGATCTATGCCCCTCCTAGGGTCCTTCATAAATTTAGCGAAGAACGCATAGAGCTTTTCGTCAATATCTGGAGTGGCCGCCACTCTGCCCTCCAGTTTAGGCCGAGGGTACTCACCCCGCATGCGGGTCCTAACCTCCTTGTCTAGAGGTTGGCGTACCTTACCAGCTACGTAAGCAGCTACCTTGGGGTCCGGGATCCACTCCGAAGATCTCGGGTGGTAGATCCTTGTGGGGTCGGACATATCTGGGATCTTGTCATCCCCCTCCATGGATTCTGAGGAATGGGACGCAGGACGCCAGGGACTTCCCGAGTAGCCATCCTCGTCGGCCGAGGAGTCATCATCATCCGTAACACCCTCTCCCTCCAAGGGGAAACCATCTTCCTGGCCAGAGTCTGGGGCGACCTCGTCGCCATCTTCTCCGGGGAAAAAACACTCCCGGCAGGGTAATGATTTTAGCGTTCGCGCACTCTTGCGGAAGGAGTCTCGCAAGCGATCGAACTCCTCCAAGTGCCCCGCGTGACGCTTCGCTGATTTCTTCCCACACCCTGTACACCTTTGGTTCCGCGGTCCGCAGGGCCAGCTCCGCCAAACACCCCGGGGAGACTCTGTGCGAGGGAATCCAGTCTCTCCCTCAAAGGTGCCAGCTCCGAGTCCAGCGCCTGCGAAAGCGCGCGACCAACCGCCGGTGGTAAGGGTTGGGAGCAGCTCATTTGTTCCGCCTCCTGAATGGGGGGCTGCGACTGCTCGACAGTCTGCATGTTCATGAGGGCGTGAGCACAGTAACACCTTATTACAATTCAAAAGGTAGCCCCCTCGCCGGTGCTCAGGCAATATCACCGTCCGATTTTACTTGCGGTGACAGAAAGCCGCCACCAGGTGGCGCTGCGCACACACCGCGGACTAATACACCGAGCCGGGTTCAGAGGCGAGGGTTGGTGAGGTGGGAATTACCGCCTCCGAGCGCCGTCCCGCCAGGCAAGAACCGCGAGTGCAGCCTTATTCCTAGCGGTGGCGCCCCACAGGGCCGAGGGAAAGCGAGGCCGCTCCCCACAGAGCCCGCGATCGCACGGCAGAGTCGGCGCAAGCATCGCCTGACGCTCGACAAACTGCCGCGATGCCTAAAGGAGAAAAGCGCACCAAAGAGTAAGCGCTACTGCACAGGCATAAAAAGAACCAACAAATTCATCTAAAATACGCAATATGTCAGAAAAGGAAAAGAGGGTGACTTATTTGACGAGCAGAGAAGAAAGAGGAAGAGGATAGGACGTCATGGCTAGTTATACAGCGGACGGATCCATGATTGGCTGTTGGTTACTATGGACACTGTATCCCATGTGCTCATGGGAGTTGTGGTTCGCTAAAAATGTTTTGATTGGTTTTCTTTTAAGTGCTGATTATAATAAAGAGAAGAAAGGACTGCATAATCCTCGCCTCCGTCCTGACATAGAATTGTCTGATCAAACAAGCAAAACGATGTAAATAACAGAAGTGAGGCAATCCACGAAATCGAGGTGAAAAAGAATGCCATGCTGCACTTGTAAATCAATGCAGATTAGACCAACCACTTAAAATGGCCGCCGACGTTATGATGCGATTACGTGTTTGATGCGGATTCCCACGCGAACAAACACAACGTCATGAATTATGGCAGACAATCGTGGAAAGAAAAGCTTGCTTGCGGAATGGTGGACTGCTTGCGCACAGAATGGCAGACAGCTTGCGCACAGAATGGCAGCCAAAGTCAAAGGATGCAAGGTAGGGGAGGTCGTTGAAATACGCGACTGTTAAAGGCCAGGGAAGTTATGTTCAAGCAAAGAAAAACCTAAATAACTCACACGTCCAAGATTTCTTTGCAGGCGGAAGAGACAGATGCTCCGACACAGTTCATATATTTTCCTTTTTGATCAGTGGGTCCAATTTTCTCCACGACTCCGCAGCGTCTTTAGAATAAAAATCCAATAAAACAAAACGTCGCCAAATAATGTAGTGAAGTCCTCTCATAAAGTAAAGTAATAGAGAGGAAATCCAATGAAGTGAAGAAGTGAATTAAAAGATGAGATTTATTCACAGGAGAGGACCCACGACTGTACATGTCGAGGTCTCAGGCAAATCTACATCAGAACCCACAATGTATTCTAGAACACTAGATATCATGCAAAACATCACATGTAAAATATTCCTTAAAGAAACACATCTATATATTGAACAGTATAAAACCCCCATACTACACCATCCCTGGGGACCTTGTAAAACAAAGATAGCCGTTGTTTGACCATGAAGGTACGAGCTGGGGCCCTAAGAGACAGCGAGAAAGGGAGTGAAAAGAGGGCATGGCTGGAAAGAGACAGAGGAGGGGAGTATAAGAAGGGGGCAACATCGGAAGGGAGGGGAAGGCACACAGAATATAAGAGAAAGGCGTAGCAGTGAAGGGATAGAGAGGTGATAGACGGAGGGGTTAGAAAGAGAAACAACAACAAAGTGGTAAGACGGCGTGACGTGCTGAACAAGGGAGGGGACAGGCCTCGAGAGGGCGAGAGCATGAGAGGAACTGAGAGAGAGAGTCTAGGACACAACGGGTGGGAAAGAAGGGAGGGTCAGGCAGCGAGAGGGTGTGAGCACGACAGGGGAACTGAAAGACGGAGAGATGAGGGCACATCTTGGGCTGACAGAAAAGGAAGGTCGGGCGGTCACAGGTGCCTGTAATGAGGTTTCTTTACTTCACTTCGTGTAAGTCTGTTTTCCATTTCCTTTGTTATTCTCTGTTCCACACCTGGAACACCCTTTCATGATTCCGTGTTCCACATGCCGGTTTAGTTGTAGAGAGTGTATCTTCAAACATGATTATGTTTGAAGATGCATCTCTCGTGATGCCGTTCTCCTGTTATGCTTGCAGCTGTTGGTGAGCATTCACTGGTTGACCTGGCTGGAGAACAGCAGCACTCCCGTGAATTGCTGTACTTTGAGAATAAATCTAACCTTTGATTTCACTTATATTTGTGCCTGCCTCATCTTTACGGAACTAAATGTTGGATACCAATAGAAAATTTGCTAACATTCGTGCCAAGAATTTTCAATTCTATTAAGGACAGGAGGCGAGGATTATGCTTTCTCAATTCCTTTACTGAAACAGCAGCCAATCAGTACAGTAAAGAAAAAGCCCAGAGTACATTACCCATAAACCCTGGGTAACCTTAGAGTCCACATAAGTATAAATAAGGAGATAGAGGTTACAACTTCCTCTTTCTTTGTCAATAACAGTAAGTAAAAAGTTCAAACAGTAAGTCCCAGAGGCCAAAGTCGTCCAACGGAGAGGTCATCATCAGGCAGAAGAGACTGGAACCTCCCAGATCCAAAGGAACAGCAAAAGACCAACCAACAGGATAAATTCGGAGCACATCTCATTTAAGGTCGGAGCCTGAAAGGAGTAAGAACAAAGCCGTAAAGACTATTCCCAAAACGGAAAAATAGAAACCACAACAGGGCGGGAAAACAGTATATGCACAAATAGTATCATGATGCAGCAGAAATGTACAAAAAACAATTCATCAAAAGTAATGTACAAGGGTGGGATAATCCTCGCCTCCTGTCCTTAATAGAATTGAAAATTCTTGACACAAATGTTAGCAAATTTTCTATTCTATGGCAGGACGGAGGCTCCAACTATGCTTGTTTAAAGCTTATTCACCACCACAGATGCAACATCAACAATAGGTTTAAAATAAAAGGTCTTGAACACAGACTCAGATGACCAATCAGCAGCCTTCATGATGTCCTGAAGGCTGGCACCCATGGAAAAAGCTTTAGAAGCCATGGCTCCTCTAGCAGAATGAGCACCAAACAGAGAAGTGTCAATGCCCGCTTCCTGCATGAGCCAACGTAACCAACATGCCAATGTTGCCGGAGTTACCGGCTTGAAAGGTTTCTGTAAAGCAATAAGCAATTGTCCCTGTAAATCATGCCTAACAGGTGCAGTGCTTACCTCGTAATCTTTGATACATTGGACTACACACAATTGAGGGTTGTGGGGAAAAGAAGGGTAAGAAACGGAGGACGTATTACACTTAGTCCTTCTTGAAATAACAAAGGTAACACCTTCAGGGGAGAAAAAACGACCAGCGAGATCCAAAGCACGCACATCAGATACTCTTTTGCAAGAGACCAAACACAAAAGCATAGTTAGCTTGGCTGAAAGTTGTTTGCGTGTCAAGCGAGAGTTAGAAGGCCAGGCTGACAGAAAACGCAAAACAACTGAGACATCCCAAAGGGCAACATATTTGGGACAAGGAGGTTTTACCATCCGGATGCCCCGTAACAATTTAGATATCAAGGGATGTTCTCCCGCTGGTTTACCATCAACAGGCACATGACCTGCAGAAATTGCAGAACGAAAGTTATTAACTGTTCTATAAGCTAGCCCAGAGGATGCTAGAGATGCCAGAAAATTAATGATTAAAGCGAGATCCGCTGAAACGGGATCCACCGACCGCTGTGAGCACCAATCACACCAGCGCTTCCAACTTGATGCATAACGCTTGTGTGTGTTGGGTGCCCAAACCTCATTGATAAATCTGGTAGCGTCTCCCGATAAGCCTTGGACTTTCCAGCGTCCCCCGAAATTCTCCATGCTACCAGAAGGAGCTGGCCTGACAGCACCAGGGGGTGAGGATCGTGAAGAGGATCCAACAGCAGGTTCCACATGTGAGGAAGTAGAAGCGGCGTCGAGCAGCTCATCTCCAGAAGAACTGGAAACCACGCTTGAGCCCTCCAAAGAGGGGTGATTAGAACAAGTTCCGAAGAGAACAGACGTGCTCGAGCCAGAACCCGGGGAATCATGAGGAATGGCGGAAAGTCATAGCACAGGTGATGAGGCCAGATTTGGAGAAATGCGTCCATGGCCAGAGCTTCTGGATCCGGACGCCAGCTGTAGAATAGGGGAACTTGGGTGTTGAGATGGGAGGCAAAGAGATCCAGATGACAAGTCCCCCAAAAATGGGATAGCTTGCGAAATACACAAGGATGAAGCCTCCAATCGCTGTAGTCTCTCAGGTGACGAGAGTTCCAGTCCGCGATCAGATTGCGAGAACCCGGCAGGTATTCTGCAATAATCGTGATCTTGCGCTCCAAACAAAGGTGCCAGAAATCCTTTGCAATCTCCGAGAGAAGCTTGGACCTGGTACCCCCCAGTTTGTTCACATAACGAACCGCTGAGACATTGTCCATTCGGAGAAGAATGCAACAATTCGTTTTCAGTGGGGTGAGACACCGAATCGCGAAGGAGCCCACCAACAGCTCCAGGCAATTGATGTGCAGGGACAATTCCTCTGGAGACCAACGACCCCCTGTTGACACCGAACCGCAACGGGCTCCCCAGCCCCAAAGGCTGGCATCGGACTCTATCACAATGTCGGGAGTCCTCCCAAACAGAGCACGGCCGTTCCAGGATTCCATGTGGTCCAACCACCACATCATCTCCGTCCGGGCATCCTCCGATGTGATCGGAATACCGAAGACCCTTCTGCAAGTGACGTATTTTGAGGTGCTGAAGTGCTCGATAATGTAGAGGGCCCAAAAATATCGCCTGGATGGAAGACGATAAAAGACCTACAATCCTGGCCACTGACCTTAAAGAGACACGAGAAACGATCTCAAGTCTCTCTTGATGGATCTTAGTTTCTGACCTGGAAGAAGGAGTTGACAAGAGACAGAGTCTATTTGAAAGCCCAGGAAATCCATCGACTGAGATGGAGAAAAGTCGGACTTCAGGGGATTGATGAGAAAACCCAAAGATGGCAAAAGATCTATGGACCAGTGTAACTGAGATTGAAGAAGAACAGGCCATTGAGCCAAAAGGAGAATGTCGTCTAGATAGACTATACGCACGCCGCGTGACCTCAAAAAACTCCATCACCGGACGAAGGAGCTTTGTGAAGCACCACGGAGCGGAGGACAGGCCGAAAGGAAAAACCTTGTACTTGTACCAACTGTCCATCCATTGGAATTGAAGGTACCGACGATGAGGAGCATAAATCGGGACCGACAGATAAGCATCTTTTAGGTCCAGTCGAACCATCCAATCGCCTTCCCGAAGAAGGTCTCGCAGAAGATGAATGCCCTCCATTTTGAAGTGGCGATAAACCACGCCGCCGTTGAATTCTATCAAGTTGAGGACTAAACGAGACCCTCTCCCTTTTTTCTCCACGAGAAAAACATTGCTGACGAAACCCTGGGGATGAGGAGTCGTGAGAACGATGGCTCCTTTGGACAAAAGAGAAGAGATTTCCGCAGAGATGAACTCCTGGTCTTGTCCTGAAAAAACAAGGGGACGAGGCCGAAGATTTTGGTGAGGGTGAGAGTAAAATTCTATTTTGTACCCTTGCACCGTCTCCAGTATCCAGGCATCGTTTGAGATCAAACGCGAATTGTGTAGAAAAAATTGAATCCTGCCCCACAAAATTACAGATGAAGCGAGAATCAAGCTCACCTGATCGGGAAGAATCCTGACGTCCTCCTTGACTTCCTGAGTATCCACCTTTGTCATATTGCCCTCTACTTCTCTTAGAGGGGTAGAAAGATGACTTGTTGGAGGAGTATTGTTGCTGGCCACCTCGTTGGGACTTGTTCCCTCGCTGGGGATTATTGTCGGAACCACGGCCGGACAAACGTCCCCTTCGTCCGGCCCTGCCAAAAACCGGGCGGAATGCCCGTCTCAAATTTGATTGGGCCTTGTCAAGGCCGCTGAAGGTGGAAACAAAATTTGTAAGCTCCTTCAGAAATGGAGAGCCGAATAGTAAACCTTGGGCCAGAGGGCCCGACTCTGAGGAGGCCAAATCCGTAAGTCTTGGATCAAGTTTCATCAAGTTTCATTAAGATGGAGCGACGGCGCTCAGTGGATAAGGCACAGTTGGCGTTTCCAAGCAAACAGACAGCCCGTTGAGACCATCCGACCAGCTCATCTGGGTCAATAAGGGTGCCAGACTCCTTGGCTTGATATCCCAAGTCCAGAATTTTAGTGAGTGGGCCCAAGAGATCTAAAAGTTTATCTTGGCACGTCCGCCAAGACCTATCCAAACCCTTGGTAGGGTCTTTGGAGTATTTTCTCAGGTATGTGACCATAGTAGGGTCACCATCAGGGGTGGATGCCAGCTTGTCTGCCAGATCAGGTCGTGGGCACTCGGAGCGCAAACGCGCTCTCGCTCTTGTCAAAAGGATGACGGAGGTGGGATTCTATGTATTGAGCCACCTCAGGGGAAGGCAACCAAGAAGAAGAGTGTGGGTGGATAATGTCAGAGGGGTTGAATGTTAATAATTGCGGAGAAGTAGGAGCATCAACATAATGTTCTTTCCGCGATTTCTTGAAGGGGGGAGGCTTAATTGGCTCGGAGGAAGAAGAAGAGGATGTTCCCTCATCCGTATCGGGAGGAGGATCTGAACGAGTGGACACTTTGCGCTTCTTTGCAGATGGAGCAGAAAGGGTTTTAGCAAGTTTTGCAAAATGGGTGGTATGTGGATTTTTGGGCGACCTTTTGGAACGCCCAGAGGAAGGAGGCACCCATCCGTGCTGCGCAGCATAATCTGCAAGGTGTTTTTTCAGTGGCGCAATTGTTTGACAAAGCACTTGACCCATAAAGTCATCGAATGAAGCAGAGGACTCCTCCTCCTCATAATATTTGTAACCTTCATCTTCGTAGTACTCTTCCATGGCGGCAATGTCTGCCAATAAATGCCCAATGAAGGTTAAATAAATTTAATAGCCAAATAGCCAATTTTTGGGGGAGTGGTACCCCTAGCGCAAGTCCTTTTAGCAATACAGGAAAAAAGCCTGTGAAAAATAATTAAATGTGGAGGGAGCAGACTTGCACCATTAATAATAAATAATTAATGCAATTTTTTCCCACTCTAGGCAAAGCATATTCAAAATGTGTATAACCCCCCAACTCTGAACCTGTCAGAGGGCGTAAGGGAGCTCAAGAGGCAGCAAATTATGGGCGCGCTGTAACCAGCTGTCTCTCCGTCGAAGCTGAGGCAAAGACGGCGTCTCAAACATACACGCCTGACAGGACGTGTAAACAAAGCTAGTGCGCATGCGCGAACAGCCGCTGGCAGATAGGAAGGATGCGCGAGAAACGCGCGTCCTTCCAGCTCCGCTCCCGCTCCACAAAATGCTTGAAATATTAAAATATTCAAGTCGGGAGGTGCCGCACACGCTCCCCAAACACAGGCACAGAAGCCGGTAAACCAATTAAGCAGCACCGCAAAGCGCCAGTATAGAAGGCAGAAATGCGCACACAGCGTTTCAACAATGAATTCCGTAAGCAATGACAGTAATTATCAAGTAAACAGAGCGGTAAGCCAAATACGCTTCAATACATTTAAGAGTAATGCAAAAAGCACTTAAGTGGCTGCGAAGCACAAAGAAAGAGGAAGTTGTAACCTCTATCTCCTTATTTATACTTATGTGGACTCTATGGTTACCCAGGGTTTATGGGTAATGTAGTCTGGGCTTTTTCTTTACTGTGCTGATTAGCTGCTGTTTCAGTAAAGGAATTGAGAAAGCATAGTCGGAGCCTCCGTCCTGCCATAGAATCTACTTCACAGTGCCGATTCACAAAAATGCATGGGGTAGCGGATTTGACATCACATACCTTTTAACCTTACTGACATCACAGGAAGTGACATCATATGACCCATGACCCTGATTTTTCTCCAGGAAGTCATGTCACCTGAACTTAACCCTTATGGCATCACAATAATTGACATTGGTGAATGTCCATTATCAGGGCCGTTTCTAACATTAGGCAGGACTAGCCGACTGCCTAGTGCGGCAAATAGGGGCGGGCGGCAAAAAACATGGGTTTGGGAAGGCTTGAACGGCCTTCGACCTCGAAAGCCCATTGGGTAGGCCATCTACAATATGACGTAATGGCATGTCACATCACGTTCAGTGCCCCGGGCGCCAGCGTCACATAGCAGATTGCAGGACAGACAATCCTCTCCCAGCGGGCACGTGAGAGTGCTCCACTGCCACGCTAACATGCAGTTCAGTTCACTGGCACCTGGAGTTCACATCTCATAATGGTACAGCACTTTGGTAAGTGTATACCAATAGCCGCTGATGGAAGACGCATTGCTTGAGTTGCATGCAATAAAATGAGCTCGGTCGGCCTGTAGGTGTTTTTCACTAGCGTGCATGAAAAAACACAGAAAGAAAAAGAGAGCATTATTATTTTCTGCTGAGCGCTGTTGACCTGTCGATGAATCCGATTCATGATTGCAATTAATATTGACTGCATGTCTCAATCAAAGTCCTAGGGTCTCACTGTAGAGGCTGCCCTAGTTGGAACTGGTGGACCAGCCTCGCCCTGTCAGACAAATCGATGGCTCGCACTTTAACACAACAACAACGTGGCGCGGGAAACAATCAGCACGACGTGCGGTGACACACAGGCAGGAATATGACCCGCAGCAGTACTGCCAGGGCCAGCCTTTAGTGTGGGCGAGCTGGGCACCAGCCCAGGGCGCCCAATTGTATAGGAGCCCATTTTTTAAACGTACTTTTTAAATCATTCATTTTGTTTCAAGGTAGTCTATTTTCTTTAGGTACTGCATACATAATCTTGTCAGCACTCGTTCCGTCTCGTTATCACCTCCTAGAACCCCTCAGCTCAAATCTAAACCTGAATAGGTGATGTAGGTGGGGGGAGGGAGGGAGGGACGTGCTCTGACCTGTGAGCACAGAGTGCACTCCTCACTCCCACTAACTCCCCCAGCAACAACAATGAGTAGGCCGCAGATATGGCCAGCAGTGGCAGAAGCTTTGAGAGTCCCTCGCGCAAGCGAGCCCAGGGGTGACCCTCATATGCAACGCAGGAGTTGCCACGGTGCAATGCTCCTGTTCTTCCTCATGCAGTGGGAAGATAGGAAAGCTATTGATGGCTGTCTTGCCACACGGAATGGCCTCATTGGCTGCACCTACAAGGGCACACAGGGCACTAGCAGCAACAAGAAATACACTTGTGAATCAGTGCTAACCAGGTACCCACTCTCTAGAAGCAAGAGATACTCGCAGGAAGCATGTGCCAAGGGGCTTTGGCTGTCCACCAAGAGTAACTCCCTGTGAACCTGTTCCCGCTGGATACCCACTGTCTAACAATAAGACCAACTTCAGGGAAACCTATGCCAGCTATGCGCCCACTGTCCACCCACTAAACCTTCTAGTGAAAACTGTGCCAGTAAATCTCCCTCAGTCCTGCAAAAACAACTCCAGGAAAGGTTTGCCAGCTGGGCACAACCTGCCCATGAACGCAGAGTGAGCAGTCAACATACTTATCTGTTCCTGCCACAGACTGTCTTCCCGTCAAGGGCAACTCGAGGGTTCTTGTATCAAGAGGTCACGCGCTGTCAATCAACAATACCCGGAAGTGGCCTGCCCAGGTCAAGGAGCCCGACCCGCAGTGCCCTGGTGACCTCCGACTGGGCACTGCTTCTTGCGGTGGCCTGCATTCTCTCTGCCGAAACGTCCGAGGCGAATCGACGGAAATGGAAAGGTCCGAGGGAGGAGTGTCTGGCGAGTGGTCAGAATGTGCAATGTGCAGAGAAATATTTATTGTATTGTATTTCAGGCCGGCACTTATATAGCGCTTGCTTACTAGCCCATCCCTCCCCATGTGGGGTGCTGAGGCGCTTGCCTACATGGGCAGCACGCTAGGGTAGGGTGTGTGGTCGGTAAGTGTTTTGTCTTTGTTTTGATTCTGGGTGGGAAGTGTTTCCATGTGGTGCATGATGACTGCCAAGGTGCTGTTCTCGTGGTATGAGCCGCAGCGCTTAGAAGTGTGTGATGGATGAAGTGTGAGAAGCACACCTGCAGCTTTATGGTTTTCAGTATGGTGGTAGCTTAAACAGATCAAGTCCACTTCATGGATTTATTTTTTATAATCAGAGGTCCTGTTTTATGGTATTTATTTTTTGACATTTCCATTTGTGTTTATCCCCTTTATTTTTTTGTTTGGTCATTTTATCTGTATTTGCCCGTAGTCATTTTGTGCTTAGTGTAAAAATATATGCTACAATGGGTATATTTCCACATTAATTTAACTGACAAATGTTTACTCATGTTTGGATGACCAGTGAGTTCTAGGCATTTAGGGCCAGATGTAGGTGGCCGTTTCAGGCCATTTACCGATCGGTAACGGCCGATTTTGGCCGTTACCGATCGGTAAATGGGTGACAGGTATGTAGGGGGCATTCTTTTACCGATTCGGTAAAATTACCGAATCGGTAATTTTACCGAATCGGTAAAATAAAAATTCGGTAAATTTACCAAATCTGAGGCTCCCATATGTAGGTGGGATTCTTCTGAGTCCCAGAGGCCTTACAGAATCGGTATTTTACCATCAAATCCAATTTGATGGTAAAATACCGATTCTGGTGTGCATGCACACCTATGCCATGTGACAGGCAGACCTGCCCTTAGGGCATGTATGCCTGCCACATGGCATGCAAGCCTGTTTTGGGGGTGCCAGAGGGTGTCAAAGTGACACCCCCTGCACCCTTGTGAAAATCGGTATTTACCGATTCGGTAAATACAGAATCGGTAATGCCCATTCATTCCTATGGGCTTCAAAGCTTCAAAGCCCATAGGAATGAATGGGCATTACCGATTCGGTATTTACCGAATCGGTAAATACCGAATACTTCCGAATCGGTATTCCAGCACATCTGGAATACCTACATGTCCACAGCTTAGATTTACCGATTTTTAATTACCGAATCGGTAAAATTCGGTAATTAAAAATCGGTAAATCTATTTTACCTACATCTAGCCCTTAGAGTGCAATAGAGTCACCTGTAATCATTTCCTTTGTGGAGCAGCATAGACCGCTGTATTGCTGCCGTTATAAACTTCATTAGGAAATCTTGTTTCTTTTTTTTTAACTTCTCTAAATATCAGCTTGCATAGCTATTGACCTGGCACGCACGACTGATGCTAGGGTGAAGAAAACCTATTTTCTGTATTTTTCCATACTTAAAAACAAATACAGACAGGAAAATCTATTGTTTTCTGAGAGTATTTATATCGAACAATCACTAAATACTGGGAGCCATACTTATGATATATTCTGCTTATCTGGGTACTGTACTGGGTCATCCAGTCTGAAAATTTGGGTGAAGTTGTGGTCCAGAGCTGGCCTGGTTGGAGGGCGAGAGAAATTGAGTGATCTTATGGGGTGGATATCTTTAGTTCTAGCCTGGATGACAGGGGGAGAGAGGGATGGTAGTAAAAGGGAGGGGGGCGGCATTTTTCAATTCTCGACTATGGCGGCAAAACACCTAGAAACGGCCCTGTCCATTATAACGGCATGATTATTATAACACACACAAACAAAGGTCTATTGTAGATACCATCTATATCATTATGCTGACTTGATCTTTGAAGCTTCTGAGACTTAACGCTTGCTACGAATTGTTGTGAGAAAGCCAAGCCACTGCTAGTGGGCTTTTCACCCCAGAGAAAATGTTTAAAATAATGTTGTCAAGTAGAGCATTTTACCAAGGATTGCCTTTAGTATGCCATCACCTGTATTTTACCATGGGTGTTCATTACGTCAAGAATTTCCTCCAGTTTACCCATGTATTGTTACAGGTGTCTGTTATACGAAGACATGCCGCAAGAATGCCAGCACCAGTGTTTTACCATTGGTGTCTCTATAAGTCAAGACTTAACTTCAGAAGGCCAGGGCCAGCAGCAGACTTGGCAGCATAAGACCACATTGCCACTCACATTCACATTTACTAAATCAAAGTAACTTATTCATTCATTCTCACTAAAACTCTCTAACACTCCCTTAAAATGATTCTTATTCATACTCACTCACTTACAGGCATTCATTTTCACTCATTATGACTCATTCATATCTTACTGTCACTTAGTCTGACACATTTTCACTCACTACTGAATATCTCACATACACACACACGTATACACATACATTCACGTTTGCTCACGCGTACACACACCTTCTCACATAGACACTCCCACCGACAATCATGCTCACAACTTACATTAAAAGCATTTTTACTCACCTTAGCTGCTGCAAAAGTTGTATTCCATTGTGCTCCATTTTCATTACACTAATAATGAATAATGCAATATTATTCACTTTTATTATAACTGGACAGAAAATAAAGAGTGCAGTGTCACCCTCTGTGTTCTTGGCACTGACTTTGACAGCTCTGAGATTGGGAGTTGCAAAGGCAGTGCCAGGGGTCATAAAGGGCAAGCCAGAGGTGCAGCTGCGACCCCCTAACGACATCCAAGCAGACACAGCAAGAAGGTGGGAGCAAAAGAAAAGGACTGAAAGGCAGAGAGGTGAGCAGGCAGGTGATGAAGCCTGATGTGGTATTTGAGTCGCAGGCTTTAAAGGGGGCACCCCCACTTCTTGTGTACCTAGTCTTGTGCCGTGATTCAATGATAGTGACATCTTCTAGCTGACTATGCTTTCCTTCGATGGGCTACTTCTCTTGTTCGACCTCTGTACATCTATGTCTGCCGGAGGGGATGTGATGTCCAGTGCCCAGCAAGTGTCCCCTGTAGGTCTTCCAAAGATGGTCAACCTATCTATAACTTTCACGTCACCTTGTGGAGCTCTCTTCAGCTCCCTCTTTCTTCCACACACACACGCAGGGCCAGACTGCGAACAGCAACCAGCCATGGCAGATTGTTTCTCGACAAGCCAGGGAGTAGGGTAATAGAGAGTAGCACCACTCCCGCTTTTGTTACAGGGGGCTGATATTGCAGCACTGCTGTAAAACCGGCCGCGCAGGTAGAAAATGGCCCCCACCTCTCCGGCCCACCGGGGAAATGCCCTGTGCCCACTATGGCCAGTCCGGCCCTGCACACGTCACTGGATGGAGTAAGAGGCAATGCTCGATCTCTATTGATCTCTATCTCTAGGCGGAGGCTATTCTGGCAGGTGCACACACCAGTCAAACTGGGATCCTCTTCTAGTAGTTGATCCCTTATTGGAGTGAAAACCTTATTAAGGTGGTTGCATGTAAAATAATGTGTACACATGTAAACAAAGCACTTTTAGATGCATGTTGGCACACATAGTATAAAAGATGTATTTGTGTGGGTTTACACAACAGTTTTATGTTGTGTAAATATAGATACCAGTTTGAGACTCAGTTGTGATTCATGTATGAACCAACAAGAGAGCGGCTATATAGCTGGGCCCTTATGCGGCATACCTCAGTTTTCGCCTCATGTCGAGGAAGCTCTATGAGGTGGCTTGATTGCCATCTTTCCTTTATTCGCATTTCGTCCCATAAAGATGACGCATGTCCAGAAGGCTGATGAATTGGTTACAGACTTCCTACTGGTGTTTTCCTAAGACATGTCCTTTTCATGAACCTTTCCCATCAGGAAGTAGTTAGTATATGGTATTCTAGACACACTTACCTATGCCTACCTATACTTTCATTATTACAAGTTGGTACCTACCGACACCCAAAAGTGAGTACTTATATAGGGTCTGAGTTTTTGATGAATGTCTTTTTAATGTGCCTAGATTTCAGTAACCTTCCAGACTGAGGTCTGCAAGGACACAGATAAAGGATTCTCTTCAGTGGTGTAAGAAAGACAGCTTTATCGTCTCTGAAGGTTATGTCCCCACTCCATGCACAACATTTGTATATTCCTTCATTTGCTTTCAGAATTGACCCCCCCGGCGTGCTGTGGTGGCTTGTAAATGAGACTGCCATATCCTCTTCTGTTTCTCCAACGTGATCTCCTGTAGTCTTGCGACAACTGTTGTATAATTTGCGTCAGATTCTTCGTGTTGTCATAAACCATTTAACAATTCCATCTGCTAGAGGCGTTAGTGGCATTCTTTTGGTATCTTCAAATCCCACATAATTAACAAACATTGTGAACTCACAGGATGCCAAGGGCTAAAAGAAGCTTACGGGCACTGCAAGTCGAAGTCACAAGGGTGCCGTGACAGCCTTAGCGGATCTGCCATTTATAGGTCTGTCTCGACAGCTTTGCTGTTCGTTTACCTATTACTAGCACTTTAAAATTAACAGCAAACAAGAACTCCTAAAGCATACACCGAAATCGAAAAAACAAGAGTATGTGTCAGGAAAAAATATAATTATTCTATGCAGTGCAGGCTCTGTGATGGAAATGGCCATATTTTGCATGCTGTACTCCCAAATGTTTTGCCCTATTTGTTTTTGCTAGCTGTAGAACTATGTGCACTTTACTCCTGCTAATCAGTAGTAAAGTATCTGTGCTAACCTTTTTAACATGGTTCAATTGGTACACTCCTATTTAGTATATTTTACTTACCCATAACTCCCTAGTATCATGCCTAATGGGTACCCAGGGCCTGTAAGTTAAATACCACTAGTGGACTGCAGCACCTACTGAGCCTTCCCCTGCAGTGGCAGTGGGTAGGAAGCTGGCGCTGTATATACTATACCAAAGTAAGGTATAGTGTGCACAGAGTCCAGTGGAACCTCAAAGGTAGGCAGTGGTAAAAGTAGATAATACCTTACTCTCTATTTGTGGTAGTGTGGGCGAGCAGTAAGGCTTTATCGGAGTGTAGTGTTACGCATTTATTGTACACACTCAGGCAAAAACTGATGTCACACACTCAAAGACTGAACTCAGACAAATTTGTTTATGTAAAAATATTATTTAGTTTGTATTTTATTTTCTAGAACCACGCCAAGCCTGGTACAGGTAAGTATAATAACACTTTGCAAGAATAATGCAGTTAAATACAGTTTGAATGAAGTTGAATGCAATTGGATTGGTTACAGGTAAGTTATTTGTTTGTAAAGCAGTTTAAATTACTTTTCTGTTACGTTTCAGGTTACTTTTCAAGTTACTTATCAGATTTCTATTAAAGTTACTTTTTGTACTCAGTGTGATATGCCTAGATATCACACTGGGACATTTCCTAAAGTAAATGTAATCCGTTTTTGTATATTTGTAGTTTCTTAGAGTTTCATACCAACCAACTCCACACTTAGAACAAATTTCCAAGAAAGCAGTCAATGCAGTCCTATGGGAGAAAACAATGTTATTGACTTAACTGTAAGTGCTCCGGTTTGGGAGTTGGTTTACTGGGGTTAGAACTAGGGTTTCGACAGGGTCGAGGATGCATTCTCAAAGCACTCTCAGTGACACTAGGGTGGCCGGGTGCAGAGTGCTGAGGCCCAATGTTATCAAATGGGGGATATTGGGCCTCCGGTTGGTGGCTACTTACAATCGTCACCAGGTTGTGGGAGCATAGCTCTTGGACTTAGGTTTAGGGCAAAGGGGAATCCGCATTAGTACACAAGGTGCGCCCACAGCGGCGCAGGGGCGGCAGCGTACAGGGTGTTGTTTTGGCATCGGGTGGCATGTTGTTTTCAATGGGAATTCTCTGGTTGCAACAAACACTGCAGGCTTGGGGACAAAGATCATCTGGAGGCAACCACCAGTTGGAGAGGTAAGTTTGGATATTTTAGGATGCCGGGACACCATCAGTTGGGCCTCCCAAAGCCGTGGGACGTCGGGGGCAGGGGTGTCTTTTAGCGTCAGGTTTTTCTTTCTGGCTCCGGTCACAGTTGAGGGATCCTCCAGAATGGGTCCGCAGGCGTTGGTTGTAGACTTGAGGTAGGTCAGGTATCACCAGATCCCAGGTCAAGATCGCCGGGGAGACCTCCTTGTGGTGTTTGGCCACTCGAACTCAGGCCGTGGGCATTGGGTGCAGAGTGGTGCAGACTTGTGGATTTGGCCAGAGCCAGAGTTTGTGGGTGAGCAAATCCGGTGCTCATGGGAAACAAAGTCTGGTTTGGGAAGGCAGGGTAGGTCCTCCAGGTTCTTGAGGGCTGCTGCTTGCAGGACACATTGGAATTTTGCTGTAGTCGGTTGAGGTCCAGACAGGCCGGTAGGGCTGGGGCCAAGTCAGCTGGTGTCCTCCTCTTGTTCTTCAGCACGACTCTTCGGTCCTTCTTCTTGTTTCTTCTTGACTGAGGAGGCAGGGTTGCCCAAAAATACTACATTTAGGGATGTTACAGGTTGGAACCAATGGGTCCCTTCCTTGGGGTGGGTACACCCCAATTATGCCAACCTCCAGTGGGAGGGGGGCATAGGCCTCACTCTGGTTGGCTGGGTCCCCCATCTTCATGATAGCGGGGACTGAGAGTTGTGCTTCACCTCGCCTTCACCACCTGAGGATTGGGGTTGGCAAAGAACCTGGTTTTCCCCCCTATTCTCCCACCCAAAGTGGGGGTCAGAACCGGTGGGGGGCCAGTTGCTTGGAGCAGCAAATGGCTGGGGTAGCACACAAAGGCACAAACATTTGAAGCTTCCCCTTCATGGACCCAGCCCATCCTGGGGGAGGAGGCTTGGCACCTTGACCCAGGATATGCTTTGCTTCAGGCCCCTGAGAGCGGCAGGCTCTCGACCCAGGGGTCCAGAAACATGTCTGGTGGTGGGAGCTGGGGTGCAGCCACTTCAGCCAGGATACTAGAGTTAGGTCGTTTTTCAGTGGGCATCTCTAGGATGCTCTCTGTGTGCATTTTTCATTAAATCCCACACTGGCATCAGTGCAGGTTTAATGTGCTGAGAAGTTTGATACCAAACTTCCCAGTTTTCAGTAAAGCCATTATGGTACTGTTGAGTTCGTAATGACAAACTCCTGAACCATATACTCTTTATGGCATTACTGTGCTTACAATGTCTAAGAATTGTCTTAGACATTGTAGGGGTACAGGGTTCATACACCTGTACCATAACCACTGGCATAGTTCACCTAGTTAGAGGGGTAGCTTAGCTATGCCAGGGCAGTGGATTGTAGGCATGGCACTCAGGGATGGGTGCCATGTCGACTCTTCACTTTGTTCTGCACCAAAACACGAAGCCTGCAATGGCAGTGTGTGTGTAAAGATACATGTCCTCTAAGAGTGGCACAATAAGTGCTGCAACCCTTAGAGGTCTTCCCTGGTCACAGTGCCCTTGGTACATATGGGCCAGAGAGTTGTCAATTGAGTTTTGCAGCAGTACAGTTGGGGAAAGAACATATGCCCTTGACACCTAGTTGGCAGAAACCCAGGACACACTCAGTCAAAGCACATCAACATTAAGCAAAAAGTGGTGGGCAACCATGCAAAAAAGTGGCACCTTCCTCCATAGTGTAAACTACACTCCAGGTCTACCATTGTAGCCTGACTGCAGCAGTATAAAAACTGCAATTCAACCTGTCAAAATAGTCCATTTTGGCAGGTCAAACCTTCCTTTTAAATATTCATAAGTCACCCTTATGTAGGCCGTGCAGCCCATAAGGCAGGGTGCATGGTATATAAAAGAAGGACATGTAGAAAACGAATGTTAAAAATGTTCTTATAGCGTTTAGCACCCAAAAGCCTTTTTCGCTGTGGCCAGATTTCTATAGGGAAACACTGGGATTCACTATTACATTTAATAATGTCATTTTTGGCTAGGAAACACCTAGAAACAATCATTCAAGAATTCCTTGTAATATATTTATTAAAAGCTCATTGCAATGGTAGAGTCAGATTTGAAATAAATATTTTGAAAATTGTACTTTTAGAAATTAAATGTTCCCTACCTAAAGCCTAGGGAGGCTAATTTGCATTAGATTTCATCCCCTGCCGCTAAAGACCTGAATAAGGAATGAAAACTGCTCCCAGAGCAGAGACATTCTGGGGCAGTACCCAAGAACTTAATTAACTTCAAAGGGGCCTCCCCTGTCACAGTCAGATGTCAGATGACATCTGGACAGGCCACTTCTTTTGTTTACCTAGTCGTACAGGCACCAATCCAATGGGGAGCTATCCCCAGAACGGGTTTAGAGTGACCGATGGGGATGGGTTGCTTATTTCCCTAGCCATGCCTCTCGG
This sequence comes from Lissotriton vulgaris, assembly GCF_964263255.1. NCBI lineage: Eukaryota > Metazoa > Chordata > Amphibia > Caudata > Salamandridae > Lissotriton > Lissotriton vulgaris. The sequence goes on along the minus strand of NC_141686.1, from coordinate 164,941,180 downwards.
TGGGGACACAGGATCTTCATGGAGAAGAAGGTGTTTATCATCTTGGATTTAGGCAGAGAGGGGCACTGTGGGATTGTGTGCAGTAGGGTACACAGGAAATGCTGCAAACGTGAGTAGGGTAACCTCTGGGAGCTTTTATCCCATTAGTAAGGGAGGAGCCATGAGTCCCACACCACCCACAAGCTGGTGCCTGGCATATATGTGGCATCCCCAGTACCCTCCTCAGAACACTACTGAACCTGAGGAACATGAGAGGAGCACTTAACCTGTTGTCTAAGACCCGAGAGGACTTGGCCTGTTCACTGTTATGCCCAGGACAAAGTGGACTTCAAAGATCATAATGCTGACCTATTCAAGCTTCTTAGACACAACAAGCTACACAAGGCCTTTACTGCAAGTCCCCAGGGGACCAGTTCCAACTGAACCTGCCCTAGACCCTGTTATTGGCCACTGCTGGAGTGAGCCATGGCTCCTAAGTGCTGTTCCTGAGGTCCTGGAACTCTTGGCTGCGACTGGCTGGACATATACCACTGTGAGAACATGGTTGTTAGAAATGTTTCGGTTCCAAAAGTCTCCGAAGGACCGGGGCAAACCTGCAAGCTGATCAGACTGAGGTGCATTGCAACTGGGCTGAAAATACAGATGTCCCCCACTCAGAGCTATGCACAACGGCAATTACTCATCGACTGGACCTTTAGGAGGCAGTATTTGGCCTTGTGGACAAAGACACCAAAAGCATATTACCGACAAGGGACCTTTCCTGGGCATGAACTGCAAATTTTTCCTGTTCTGAGCTTTCCCGAACAAACAAATGAGTTTGTCAAGACCTCATCCAACAATTTTTCCGCCTTGTGGGCCCTCTCTGGCTACAGCTTGCTATATTTCCCCACTGAGGATTTCTAACTTTCGCTTTGGAGACTAACTACCAACGTAAAACCTCTGACCGGGACTAACCAGGTTTCGGTATCTGACCTGCGCTCCATCACGATCAGCCTCAAATCGTTTCAAGTTCCCAGTTTACCATGAACAGTTGACTTCAGTCTGCTCTTAATGCTATTTAGTGCTCTTTTTATTTCTTACTTTAAAAATGAATTACTCTGGTTCCCCTTATTGGAATTTTGTCATTTTGTCATAATTGTATTTATTAAAATGTACTCCATGTTTTAAATTGGTTTGGGATTTTTATTGTGTTCTGTTTTACCTATATTACTGTTTTGGTACTGCATAAATACTTCACACATTACAAGCTATTGTTTCTTAAAAGAAAAAGCGTACAAATTGGCTTTGAGTTCGCCCATTACTTAACCTTACTTGCAATTGGTTGGCTTCCACATCACTCTCATTTCCTTGCTTCTTACTGATTACACCTTCTGCTGGCTGCTCACCTCCTCCTGCTATGAGCATGGAAATAGCACAGCTTCCTGTTTGCAGCCAGTGTCCTTCCACAGGCCGCGTGCTAATCAAGGTACTTTCTTTTCTTACTTTTGGCGATGCACTCTATAAGAGTGCATGGCACTGTACGGTCTCCCCACCCCTCCCTTCAACTTTCCCTGTAGCACAAATGTGTTTCTTTCCCCCAACCCCCCGCTCTTTGTTTCCCCCCACTGTCCATTGTTTTTCAACTCCCCCTACTTCCTTCTCCCATTGTTCGTTCCTAGTTTTCCCCAACCCGTACACTCCTTATGCTGTTGTGGTCTCCCGGCCCTAATCTCACTGTCTGTTGTTTCTAACTCGCTGGTGTTGCTTGTGCCCCTGTCCCCCTGATCAGTTTTTAGACATGTTGCAAAGCAGCGCTGGCTGCTGTGCAACATGCCTTAAAGGGGAAAAAAAGTGTTATGACGAGTCAACGCTGGCTGCGTCATAGTGCTTTTTAAAACCTTTAAATCATGTTGCACAGCAGCTCGGGCTGACAAAACCAAGGAACCAATTCACAGAATGAATTTAAGACTCAATCCTAAACTTACTACTATTTTGGTATTCATAGAATGCACTTACTACTTTTGGCATTCACAGAATGAATTTACTACTTTTGGTATTCACAGAAGTTAGGATTTTGTCTTAAAACAGACTTAAGACAGACTTAAGACAAAATTCTAACTTAAGTCTGTCTTAAGTCTGTCTTAAATCTGTCTTAAGACAAACTT